>NW_027666707.1:600000-966716 GCF_963455335.1 Martes martes | reverse complement strand
TCGGGGGCCTCCTTCTAGGACGGCCCCCCACCTGAGGCCCGGCTGGCAGCCTTCCTGCGGCTTCCGCCCCACCCTGCCGCGGCCCAGCTTGCCCCTTCGCCAAGGAGGCCTGCACGCGGAAGGCAGCTCGGCTTCAGGCTTGCCTCTCCGAGGGAAGGCTGTGGTGCTCGCTCGAGGTGAACAGGCCTCGCGCTGAGAAGGCCTCCTTCTCCGTGCAGCGACGTGTGTGCGGACGTGGACGGGGATGGCCTTCCACCCTGCCTTGTCTCTCCCAGGGAGGTCGAGGGGCTTGACCTACGGCGTCCTCACCCATGGCGAGTCAGCCAACCGCTTCCCCGGGGAAGACGCGAGGCGCCGGCCTGGGAGAAGCCGGCCCCACGGCCCGGGCGCTCGGGCCTCACGAAGCGCGCCCTTCCTCTCTCCTGCCCGCTTCTCTCCTCGCACTCGTCTTTCCCTGGGCCGACGTTCTCCCCTGGAGCGCACCGTGGCTCGGCCTGGAGGGACCTGCTGTCTCCTTCGGTTTTGAGGCCCAGGCATGCGACCGCCTTGACTCCCCGAAGCCGCTGTCGGCCCCGAGGTGCTGGGGGCACCCGCAGGTCCCTGGGCTGGAGGCCCCAGCCGGCAGGGTGTTTGCATCGCTTTCCGTGTCGGAAAGCCGGCGTGGTGCTTTCGGGGAAGGGGGAGCTGAAAGAGCCCCCTCCGGGATGCGTGTTCCAGAGCCGAGGGTTGGGCGGCTTGCGGGGTGCTTCTAGGGTTCACAGCCGCTTCTCTCCTAATGGGACAGAGTGGGGCTTGCTGTGCCAAGGTGTCCCGCTGAAACAGTCCCATGGCAGGGGCTCGGCCCTTCGCCCGTCCGTTTCAGGCTGGCCTCCCTGATCAGGGCGCCCCCCGGAGAGGTGGGCCTGCAGGCCGGCGTCGCCCTCCCGACCTCCCCGCGAGCCGGGTGTGCAGCCCGGTGCCCTCTGAACGCCGGCTCCGGTGGGCTCGACTGCAGGCGGGCGCCCGGCTCCGTGAAGCGGGGCTGCCGCCAGAAGGCCTCCCGCAGCCTCGGAACGAGTGGGTTTGCTCTGCGGTGGGTCCGGCCGCTCGGTCCCAGCAGAAGCTGCTTCCGATGTCCTCGCGCGTGCTTCGCCGAGGCCGAGGTCGGGGGCCTCCTTCTAGGACGGCCCCCCACCTGAGGCCCGGCTGGCAGCCTTCCTGCGGCTTCCGCCCCACCCTGCCGCGGCCCAGCTTGCCCCTTCGCCAAGGAGGCCTGCACGCGGAAGGCAGCTCGGCTTCAGGCTTGCCTCTCCGAGGGAAGGCTGTGGTGCTCGCTCGAGGTGAACAGGCCTCGCGCTGAGAAGGCCTCCTTCTCCGTGCAGCGACGTGTGTGCGGACGTGGACGGGGATGGCCTTCCACCCTGCCTTGTCTCTCCCAGGGAGGTCGAGGGGCTTGACCTACGGCGTCCCCACCCACGGCGAGTCAGCCAACCGCTTCCCCGGGGAGGACGCGAGGCGCCGGCCCGGGAGAAGCCGGCCCCACGGCCCGGGCGCTCGGGCCTCACGAAGCGCGCCCTTCCTCTCTCCTGCCCGCTTCTCTCTTCGCACTCGTCTTTCCCTTAGCCGGCGTTCTCCCCCGGAGCGCACCGTGGCTCGGCCTGGAGGGACCTGCTGTCTCCTTCGGTTTTGAGGCCCACGCGTGTGACCGCCTTGACTCCCCGAAGCCGCTGTCGGCCCCGAGGTGCTGGCGGCACCCGCAGGTCCCTGGGGTGGAGGCCCCAGCCGGCAGGGTGTTTGCATCGCTTTCCGCATCTGAGAGCAGGCGTGGTGCTTTCGGGGAAGGGGGAGCTGACAGAGCTCCCTCCGGGAAGCGCGTGCCAGAGCCGAGGGTTGGGCGACTTGCTCCGTGCTTCTAGGGGTCACAGCCGCTTCTCTCCTAATGGGACGGAGTGGGGCTTGCTGGGTCAAGGCGTCCCCCTGAAACAGTCCCATGGCAGGGGCTCGGCCCTTCGCCCGTCCGTTTCAGGCTGGCCTCCCTGATCAGGGCGCCCCCCGGAGAGGTGGGCCTGCAGGCCGGCGTCGCCCTCCCGACCTCCCCGCGAGCCGGGTGTGCAGCCCGGTGCCCTCTGAACGCCGGCTCCGGTGGGCTCGACTGCAGGCGGGCGCCCGGCTCCGTGAAGCGGGGCTGCCGCCAGAAGGCCTCCCGCAGCCTCGGAACGAGTGGGTTTGCTCTGCGGTGGGTCCGGCCGCTCGGTCCCAGCAGAAGCTGCTTCCGATGTCCTCGCGCGTGCTTCGCCGAGGCCGAGGTCGGGGGCCTCCTTCTAGGACGGCCCCCCACCTGAGGCCCGGCTGGCAGCCTTCCTGCGGCTACCGCCCCACCCTGCCGCGGCCCAGCTTGCCCCTTCGCCAAGGAGGCCTGCACGCGGAAGGCAGCTCGGCTTCAGGCTTGCCTCTCGGATGGAAGGCTGTGGTGCTCGCTCGAGGTGAACAGGCTTCGCGCTGAGAAGGCCTCCTTCTCCGTGCACGACGTGTGTGCGGACGTGGACGGGGATGGCCTTCCACCCTGCCTTGTCTCTCCCAGGGAGGTCGAGGGGCTTGACCTACGGCGTCCCCACCCACGGCGAGTCAGCCAACCGCTTCCCCGGGGAGGACGCGAGGCGCCGGCCCGGGAGAAGCCGTCCCCACGGCCCGGGCGCTCGGGCCTCACGAAGCGCGCCCTTCCTCTCTCCTGCCTGCTTCTCTCTTCGCACTCGTCTTTCCCTGGGCCGACGTTCACCCCCGGAGCGCACCGTGGCTCGGCCTGGAGGGACCTGCTGTCTCCTTCGGTTTTGAGGCCCAGGCGTGTGACCGCCTTGACTCCCCGAAGGCGCTGTCGGCCCCGAGGTGCTGGCGGCACCCGCAGGTCCCTGGGGTGGAGGCCCCAGCCGGCAGGGTGTTTGCATCGCTTTCCGCATCTGAGAGCAGGCGTGGTGCTTTCGGGGAAGGGGGAGCTGACAGAGCTCCCTCCGGGAAGCGCGTGCCAGAGCCGAGGGTTGGGCGCCTTGCTCTGTGCTTCTAGGGGTCACAGCCGCTTCTCTCCTAATGGGACAGAGTGGGGCTTGCTGTGCCAAGGCGTCCCGCTGAAACAGTCCCATGGCAGGGGCTCGGCCCTTCGCCCGTCCGTTTCAGGCTGGCCTCCCTGCTCAGGGCGCCCCCCGGAGAGGTGGGCCTGCAGGCCGGCGTCGCCCTCCCGACCTCCCCGCGAGCCGGGTGTGCAGCCCGGTGATCTCTGAACGCCGGCTCCGGTGGGCTCGACTGCAGGCGGGCGCCCGGCTCCGTGAAGCGGGGCTGCCGCCAGAAGGCCTCCCGCAGCCTCGGAACGAGTGGGTTTGCTCTGGGGTGGGTCCGGCCGCTCGGTCCCAGCAGAAGCTGCTTCCGATGTCCTCGCGCGTGCTTCGCCGAGGCCGAGGTCGGGGGCCTCCTTCTAGGACGGCCCCCCACCTGAGGCCCGGCTGGCAGCCTTCCTGCGGCTTCCGCCCCACCCTGCCGCGGCCCAGCTTGCCCCTTCGCCAAGGAGGCCTGCACGCGGAAGGCAGCTCGGCTTCAGGCTTGCCTCTCGGAGGGAAGGCTGTGGTGCTCGCTCGAGGTGAACAGGCCTCGCGCTGAGAAGGCCTCCTTCTCCGTGCAGCGACGTGTGTGCGGACGTGGACGGGGATGGCCTTCCACTCTGCCTTGTCTCTCCCAGGGAGGTCGAGGGGCTTGACCTACGGCGTCCCCACTCACGGCGAGTCAGCCAACCGCTTCCCCGGGGAGGACGCGAGGCGCCGGCCCGGGAGAAGCCGGCCCCACGGCCCGGGCGCTCGGGCCTCACGAAGCGCGCCCTTCCTCTCTCCTGCCCACTTCTCTCTTCGCACTCGTCTTTCCCTGGGCCGACGTTCTCCCCCGGAGCGCACCGTGGCTCGGCCTGGAGGGACCTGCTGTCTCCTTCGGTTTTGAGGCCCAGGCGTGCGACCGCCTTGACTCCCCGAAGCCGCTGTCGGCCCCGAGGTGCTGGCGGCACCCGCAGGTCCCTGGGGTGGAGGCCCCAGCCGGCAGGGTGTTTGCATCGCTTTAAGCATCTGAGAGCAGGCGTGGTGCTTTCGGGGAAGGGGGAGCTGAAAGAGCCCCCTCCGGGATGCGTGTTCCAGAGCCGAGGGTTGGGCGGCTTGCGGGGTGCTTCTAGGGTTCACAGCCGCTTCTCTCCTAATGGGACAGAGTGGGGCTTGCTGTGCCAAGGCGTCCCGCTGAAACAGTCCCATGGCAGGGGCTCGGCCCTTCGCCCGTCCGTTTCAGGCTGGCCTCCCTGATCAGGGCGCCCCCCGGAGAGGTGGGCCTGCAGGCCGGCGTCGCCCTCCCGACCTGCCCGCGAGCCGGGTGTGCAGCCCGGTGCCCTCTGAACGCCGGCTCCGGTGGGCTCGACTGCAGGCGGGCGCCCGGCTCCGTGAAGCGGGGCTGCCGCCAGAAGGCCTCCCGCAGCCTCGGAACGAGTGGGTTTGCTCTGCGGTGGGTCCGGCCGCTCGGTCCCAGCAGAAGCTGCTTCCGATGTCCTCGCGCGTGCTTCGCCGAGGCCGAGGTCGGGGGCCTCCTTCTAGGACGGCCCCCCACCTGAGGCCCGGCTGGCAGCCTTCCTGCGGCTTCCGCCCCACCCTGCCGCGGCCCAGCTTGCCCCTTCGCCAAGGAGGCCTGCACGCGGAAGGCAGCTCGGCTTCAGGCTTGCCTCTCCGAGGGAAGGCTGTGGTGCTCGCTCGAGGTGAACAGGCCTCGCGCTGAGAAGGCCTCCTTCTCCGTGCAGCGACGTGTGTGCGGACGTGGACGGGGATGGCCTTCCACCCTGCCTTGTCTCTCCCAGGGAGGTCGAGGGGCTTGACCTACGGCGTCCCCACCCACGGCGAGTCAGCCAACCGCTTCCCCGGGGAGGACGCGAGGCGCCGGCCCGGGAGAAGCCGGCCCCACGGCCCGGGCGCTCGGGCCTCACGAAGCGCGCCCTTCCTCTCTCCTGCCCGCTTCTCTCTTCGCACTCGTCTTTCCCTTAGCCGGCGTTCTCCCCCGGAGCGCACCGTGGCTCGGCCTGGAGGGACCTGCTGTCTCCTTCGGTTTTGAGGCCCACGCGTGTGACCGCCTTGACTCCCCGAAGCCGCTGTCGGCCCCGAGGTGCTGGCGGCACCCGCAGGTCCCTGGGGTGGAGGCCCCAGCCGGCAGGGTGTTTGCATCGCTTTCCGCATCTGAGAGCAGGCGTGGTGCTTTCGGGGAAGGGGGAGCTGACAGAGCTCCCTCCGGGAAGCGCGTGCCAGAGCCGAGGGTTGGGCGCCTTGCTCCGTGCTTCTAGGGGTCACAGCCGCTTCTCTCCTAATGGGACAGAGTGGGGCTTGCTGTGCCAAGGCGTCCCGCTGAAACAGTCCCATGGCAGGGGCTCGGCCCTTCGCCCGTCCGTTTCAGGCTGGCCTCCCTGCTCAGGGCGCCCCCCGGAGAGGTGGGCCTGCAGGCCGGCGTCGCCCTCCCGACCTCCCCGCGAGCCGGGTGTGCAGCCCGGTGATCTCTGAACGCCGGCTCCGGTGGGCTCGACTGCAGGCGGGCGCCCGGCTCCGTGAAGCGGGGCTGCCGCCAGAAGGCCTCCCGCAGCCTCGGAACGAGTGGGTTTGCTCTGGGGTGGGTCTGGCCGCTCGGTCCCAGCAGAAGCTGCTTCCGATGTCCTCGCGCGTGCTTCGCCGAGGCCGAGGTCGGGGGCCTCCTTCTAGGACGGCCCCCCACCTGAGGCCCGGCTGGCAGCCTTCCTGCGGCTTCCGCCCCACCCTGCCGCGGCCCAGCTTGCCCCTTCGCCAAGGAGGCCTGCACGCGGAAGGCAGCTCGGCTTCAGGCTTGCCTCTCCGAGGGAAGGCTGTGGTGCTCGCTCGAGGTGAACAGGCCTCGCGCTGAGAAGGCCTCCTTCTCCGTGCAGCGACGTGTGTGCGGACGTGGACGGGGATGGCCTTCCACCCTGCCTTGTCTCTCCCAGGGAGGTCGAGGGGCTTGACCTACGGCGTCCCCACCCACGGCGAGTCAGCCAACCGCTTCCCCGGGGAGGACGCGAGGCGCCGGCCCGGGAGAAGCCGGCCCCACGGCCCGGGCGCTCGGGCCTCACGAAGCGCGCCCTTCCTCTCTCCTGCCCGCTTCTCTCTTCGCACTCGTCTTTCCCTTAGCCGGCGTTCTCCCCCGGAGCGCACCGTGGCTCGGCCTGGAGGGACCTGCTGTCTCCTTCGGTTTTGAGGCCCACGCGTGTGACCGCCTTGACTCCCCGAAGCCGCTGTCGGCCCCGAGGTGCTGGCGGCACCCGCAGGTCCCTGGGGTGGAGGCCCCAGCCGGCAGGGTGTTTGCATCGCTTTCCGCATCTGAGAGCAGGCGTGGTGCTTTCGGGGAAGGGGGAGCTGACAGAGCTCCCTCCGGGAAGCGCGTGCCAGAGCCGAGGGTTGGGCGCCTTGCTCCGTGCTTCTAGGGGTCACAGCCGCTTCTCTCCTAATGGGACAGAGTGGGGCTTGCTGTGCCAAGGCGTCCCGCTGAAACAGTCCCATGGCAGGGGCTCGGCCCTTCGCCCGTCCGTTTCAGGCTGGCCTCCCTGCTCAGGGCGCCCCCCGGAGAGGTGGGCCTGCAGGCCGGCGTCGCCCTCCCGACCTCCCCGCGAGCCGGGTGTGCAGCCCGGTGATCTCTGAACGCCGGCTCCGGTGGGCTCGACTGCGGGCGGGCGCCCGGCTCCGTGAAGCGGGGCTGCCGCCAGAAGGCCTCCCGCAGCCTCGGAACGAGTGGGTTTGCTCTGGGGTGGGTCTGGCCGCTCGGTCCCAGCAGAAGCTGCTTCCGATGTCCTCGCGCGTGCTTCGCCGAGGCCGAGGTCGGGGGCCTCCTTCTAGGACAGCCCCCCACCTGAGGCCCGGCTGGCAGCCTTCCTGCGGCTTCCGCCCCACCCGGCCGCGGCCCAGCTTGCCCCTTCGCCAAGGAGGCCTGCACGCGGAAGGCAGCTCGGCTTCAGGCTTGCCTCTCGGAGGGAAGGCTGTGGTGCTCGCTCGAGGTGAACAGGCCTCGCGCTGAGAAGGCCTCCTTCTCCGTGCAGCGACGTGTGTGCGGACGTGGACGGGGATGGCCTTCCACCCTGCCTTGTCTCTCCCAGGGAGGTCGAGGGGCTTGACCTACGGCGTCCCCACTCACGGCGAGTCAGCCAACCGCTTCCCCGGGGAGGACGCGAGGCGCCGGCCCGGGAGAAGCCGGCACCACGGCCCGGGCGCTCGGGCCTCACGAAGCGCGCCCTTCCTCTCTCCTGCCCACTTCTCTCTTCGCACTCGTCTTTCCCTGGGCCGACGTTCTCCCCCGGAGCGCACCGTGGCTCGGCCTGGAGGGACCTGCTGTTTCCTTCGGTTTTGAGGCCCAGGCGTGCGACCGCCTTGACTCCCCGAAGCCGCTGTCGGCCCCGAGGTGCTGGCGGCACCCGCAGGTCCCTGGGGTGGAGGCCCCAGCCGGCAGGGTGTTTGCATCGCTTTCCGCATCTGAGAGCAGGCGTGCTGCTTTCGGGGAAGGGGGAGCTGAAAGAGCCCCCTCCGGGATGCGTGTTCCAGAGCCGAGTGTTGGGCGGCTTGCGGGGTGCTTCTAGGGTTCACAGCCGCTTCTCTCCTAATGGGACAGAGTGGGGCTTGCTGTGCCAAGGCGTCCCGCTGAAACAGTCCCATGGCAGGGGCTCGGCCCTTCGCCCGTCCGTTTCAGGCTGGCCTCCCTGCTCAGGGCGCCCCCCGGAGAGGTGGGCCTGCAGGCCGGCGTCGCCCTCCCGACCTCCCCGCGAGCCGGGTGTGCAGCCCGGTGCCCTCTGAACGCCGGCTCCGGTGGGCTCGACTGCAGGCGGGCGCCCGGCTCCGTGAAGCGGGGCTGCCGCCAGAAGGCCTCCCGCAGCCTCGGAACGAGTGGGTTTGCTCTGCGGTGGGTCCGGCCGCTCGGTCCCAGCAGAAGCTGCTTCCGATGTCCTCGCGCGTGCTTCGCCGAGGCCGAGGTCGGGGGCCTCCTTCTAGGACGGCCCCCCACCTGAGGCCCGGCTGGCAGCCTTCCTGCGGCTTCCGCCCCACCCTGCCGCGGCCCAGCTTGCCCCTTCGCCAAGGAGGCCTGCACGCGGAAGGCAGCTCGGCTTCAGGCTTGCCTCTCCGAGGGAAGGCTGTGGTGCTCGCTCGAGGTGAACAGGCCTCGCGCTGAGAAGGCCTCCTTCTCCGTGCAGCGACGTGTGTGCGGACGTGGACGGGGATGGCCTTCCACCCTGCCTTGTCTCTCCCAGGGAGGTCGAGGGGCTTGACCTACGGCGTCCCCACCCACGGCGAGTCAGCCAACCGCTTCCCCGGGGAGGACGCGAGGCGCCGGCCCGGGAGAAGCCGGCCCCACGGCCCGGGCGCTCGGGCCTCACGAAGCGCGCCCTTCCTCTCTCCTGCCCGCTTCTCTCTTCGCACTCGTCTTTCCCTTAGCCGGCGTTCTCCCCCGGAGCGCACCGTGGCTCGGCCTGGAGGGACCTGCTGTCTCCTTCGGTTTTGAGGCCCACGCGTGTGACCGCCTTGACTCCCCGAAGCCGCTGTCGGCCCCGAGGTGCTGGCGGCACCCGCAGGTCCCTGGGGTGGAGGCCCCAGCCGGCAGGGTGTTTGCATCGCTTTCCGCATCTGAGAGCAGGCGTGGTGCTTTCGGGGAAGGGGGAGCTGAAAGAGCCCCCTCCGGGATGCGTGTTCCAGAGCCGAGGGTTGGGCGGCTTGCGGGGTGCTTCTAGGGTTCACAGCCGCTTCTCTCCTAATGGGACAGAGTGGGGCTTGCTGTGCCAAGGCGTCCCGCTGAAACAGTCCCATGGCAGGGGCTCGGCCCTTCGCCCGTCCGTTTCAGGCTGGCCTCCCTGATCAGGGCGCCCCCCGGAGAGGTGGGCCTGCAGGCCGGCGTCGCCCTCCCGACCTGCCCGCGAGCCGGGTGTGCAGCCCGGTGCCCTCTGAACGCCGGCTCCGGTGGGCTCGACTGCAGGCGGGCGCCCGGCTCCGTGAAGCGGGGCTGCCGCCAGAAGGCCTCCCGCAGCCTCGGAACGAGTGGGTTTGCTCTGCGGTGGGTCCGGCCGCTCGGTCCCAGCAGAAGCTGCTTCCGATGTCCTCGCGCGTGCTTCGCCGAGGCCGAGGTCGGGGGCCTCCTTCTAGGACGGCCCCCCACCTGAGGCCCGGCTGGCAGCCTTCCTGCGGCTTCCGCCCCACCCTGCCGCGGCCCAGCTTGCCCCTTCGCCAAGGAGGCCTGCACGCGGAAGGCAGCTCGGCTTCAGGCTTGCCTCTCCGAGGGAAGGCTGTGGTGCTCGCTCGAGGTGAACAGGCCTCGCGCTGAGAAGGCCTCCTTCTCCGTGCAGCGACGTGTGTGCGGACGTGGACGGGGATGGCCTTCCACCCTGCCTTGTCTCTCCCAGGGAGGTCGAGGGGCTTGACCTACGGCGTCCCCACCCACGGCGAGTCAGCCAACCGCTTCCCCGGGGAGGACGCGAGGCGCCGGCCCGGGAGAAGCCGGCCCCACGGCCCGGGCGCTCGGGCCTCACGAAGCGCGCCCTTCCTCTCTCCTGCCCGCTTCTCTCTTCGCACTCGTCTTTCCCTTAGCCGGCGTTCTCCCCCGGAGCGCACCGTGGCTCGGCCTGGAGGGACCTGCTGTCTCCTTCGGTTTTGAGGCCCACGCGTGTGACCGCCTTGACTCCCCGAAGCCGCTGTCGGCCCCGAGGTGCTGGCGGCACCCGCAGGTCCCTGGGGTGGAGGCCCCAGCCGGCAGGGTGTTTGCATCGCTTTCCGCATCTGAGAGCAGGCGTGGTGCTTTCGGGGAAGGGGGAGCTGACAGAGCTCCCTCCGGGAAGCGCGTGCCAGAGCCGAGGGTTGGGCGACTTGCTCCGTGCTTCTAGGGGTCACAGCCGCTTCTCTCCTAATGGGACGGAGTGGGGCTTGCTGGGTCAAGGCGTCCCCCTGAAACAGTCCCATGGCAGGGGCTCGGCCCTTCGCCCGTCCGTTTCAGGCTGGCCTCCCTGATCAGGGCGCCCCCCGGAGAGGTGGGCCTGCAGGCCGGCGTCGCCCTCCCGACCTCCCCGCGAGCCGGGTGTGCAGCCCGGTGCCCTCTGAACGCCGGCTCCGGTGGGCTCGACTGCAGGCGGGCGCCCGGCTCCGTGAAGCGGGGCTGCCGCCAGAAGGCCTCCCGCAGCCTCGGAACGAGTGGGTTTGCTCTGCGGTGGGTCCGGCCGCTCGGTCCCAGCAGAAGCTGCTTCCGATGTCCTCGCGCGTGCTTCGCCGAGGCCGAGGTCGGGGGCCTCCTTCTAGGACGGCCCCCCACCTGAGGCCCGGCTGGCAGCCTTCCTGCGGCTACCGCCCCACCCTGCCGCGGCCCAGCTTGCCCCTTCGCCAAGGAGGCCTGCACGCGGAAGGCAGCTCGGCTTCAGGCTTGCCTCTCGGATGGAAGGCTGTGGTGCTCGCTCGAGGTGAACAGGCTTCGCGCTGAGAAGGCCTCCTTCTCCGTGCACGACGTGTGTGCGGACGTGGACGGGGATGGCCTTCCACCCTGCCTTGTCTCTCCCAGGGAGGTCGAGGGGCTTGACCTACGGCGTCCCCACCCACGGCGAGTCAGCCAACCGCTTCCCCGGGGAGGACGCGAGGCGCCGGCCCGGGAGAAGCCGTCCCCACGGCCCGGGCGCTCGGGCCTCACGAAGCGCGCCCTTCCTCTCTCCTGCCTGCTTCTCTCTTCGCACTCGTCTTTCCCTGGGCCGACGTTCACCCCCGGAGCGCACCGTGGCTCGGCCTGGAGGGACCTGCTGTCTCCTTCGGTTTTGAGGCCCAGGCGTGTGACCGCCTTGACTCCCCGAAGGCGCTGTCGGCCCCGAGGTGCTGGCGGCACCCGCAGGTCCCTGGGGTGGAGGCCCCAGCCGGCAGGGTGTTTGCATCGCTTTCCGCATCTGAGAGCAGGCGTGGTGCTTTCGGGGAAGGGGGAGCTGACAGAGCTCCCTCCGGGAAGCGCGTGCCAGAGCCGAGGGTTGGGCGCCTTGCTCTGTGCTTCTAGGGGTCACAGCCGCTTCTCTCCTAATGGGACAGAGTGGGGCTTGCTGTGCCAAGGCGTCCCGCTGAAACAGTCCCATGGCAGGGGCTCGGCCCTTCGCCCGTCCGTTTCAGGCTGGCCTCCCTGCTCAGGGCGCCCCCCGGAGAGGTGGGCCTGCAGGCCGGCGTCGCCCTCCCTACCTCCCCGCGAGCCGGGTGTGCAGCCCGGTGATCTCTGAACGCCGGCTCCGGTGGGCTCGACTGCAGGCGGGCGCCCGGCTCCGTGAAGCGGGGCTGCCGCCAGAAGGCCTCCCGCAGCCTCGGAACGAGTGGGTTTGCTCTGGGGTGGGTCCGGCCGCTCGGTCCCAGCAGAAGCTGCTTCCGATGTCCTCGCGCGTGCTTCGCCGAGGCCGAGGTCGGGGGCCTCCTTCTAGGACGGCCCCCCACCTGAGGCCCGGCTGGCAGCCTTCCTGCGGCTTCCGCCCCACCCTGCCGCGGCCCAGCTTGCCCCTTCGCCAAGGAGGCCTGCACGCGGAAGGCAGCTCGGCTTCAGGCTTGCCTCTCGGAGGGAAGGCTGTGGTGCTCGCTCGAGGTGAACAGGCCTCGCGCTGAGAAGGCCTCCTTCTCCGTGCAGCGACGTGTGTGCGGACGTGGACGGGGATGGCCTTCCACTCTGCCTTGTCTCTCCCAGGGAGGTCGAGGGGCTTGACCTACGGCGTCCCCACTCACGGCGAGTCAGCCAACCGCTTCCCCGGGGAGGACGCGAGGCGCCGGCCCGGGAGAAGCCGGCCCCACGGCCCGGGCGCTCGGGCCTCATGAAGCGCGCCCTTCCTCTCTCCTGCCCACTTCTCTCTTCGCACTCGTCTTTCCCTGGGCCGACGTTCTCCCCCGGAGCGCACCGTGGCTCGGCCTGGAGGGACCTGCTGTCTCCTTCGGTTTTGAGGCCCAGGCGTGCGACCGCCTTGACTCCCCGAAGCCGCTGTCGGCCCCGAGGTGCTGGCGGCACCCGCAGGTCCCTGGGGTGGAGGCCCCAGCCGGCAGGGTGTTTGCATCGCTTTCCGCATCTGAGAGCAGGCGTGGTGCTTTCGGGGAAGGGGGAGCTGAAAGAGCCCCCTCCGGGATGCGTGTTCCAGAGCCGAGGGTTGGGCGGCTTGCGGGGTGCTTCTAGGGTTCACAGCCGCTTCTCTCCTAATGGGACAGAGTGGGGCTTGCTGTGCCAAGGCGTCCCGCTGAAACAGTCCCATGGCAGGGGCTCGGCCCTTCGCCCGTCCGTTTCAGGCTGGCCTCCCTGATCAGGGCGCCCCCCGGAGAGGTGGGCCTGCAGGCCGGCGTCGCCCTCCCGACCTGCCCGCGAGCCGGGTGTGCAGCCCGGTGCCCTCTGAACGCCGGCTCCGGTGGGCTCGACTGCAGGCGGGCGCCCGGCTCCGTGAAGCGGGGCTGCCGCCAGAAGGCCTCCCGCAGCCTCGGAACGAGTGGGTTTGCTCTGCGGTGGGTCCGGCCGCTCGGTCCCAGCAGAAGCTGCTTCCGATGTCCTCGCGCGTGCTTCGCCGAGGCCGAGGTCGGGGGCCTCCTTCTAGGACGGCCCCCCACCTGAGGCCCGGCTGGCAGCCTTCCTGCGGCTTCCGCCCCACCCTGCCGCGGCCCAGCTTGCCCCTTCGCCAAGGAGGCCTGCACGCGGAAGGCAGCTCGGCTTCAGGCTTGCCTCTCCGAGGGAAGGCTGTGGTGCTCGCTCGAGGTGAACAGGCCTCGCGCTGAGAAGGCCTCCTTCTCCGTGCAGCGACGTGTGTGCGGACGTGGACGGGGATGGCCTTCCACCCTGCCTTGTCTCTCCCAGGGAGGTCGAGGGGCTTGACCTACGGCGTCCCCACCCACGGCGAGTCAGCCAACCGCTTCCCCGGGGAGGACGCGAGGCGCCGGCCCGGGAGAAGCCGGCCCCACGGCCCGGGCGCTCGGGCCTCACGAAGCGCGCCCTTCCTCTCTCCTGCCCGCTTCTCTCTTCGCACTCGTCTTTCCCTTAGCCGGCGTTCTCCCCCGGAGCGCACCGTGGCTCGGCCTGGAGGGACCTGCTGTCTCCTTCGGTTTTGAGGCCCACGCGTGTGACCGCCTTGACTCCCCGAAGCCGCTGTCGGCCCCGAGGTGCTGGCGGCACCCGCAGGTCCCTGGGGTGGAGGCCCCAGCCGGCAGGGTGTTTGCATCGCTTTCCGCATCTGAGAGCAGGCGTGGTGCTTTCGGGGAAGGGGGAGCTGACAGAGCTCCCTCCGGGAAGCGCGTGCCAGAGCCGAGGGTTGGGCGACTTGCTCCGTGCTTCTAGGGGTCACAGCCGCTTCTCTCCTAATGGGACGGAGTGGGGCTTGCTGGGTCAAGGCGTCCCCCTGAAACAGTCCCATGGCAGGGGCTCGGCCCTTCGCCCGTCCGTTTCAGGCTGGCCTCCCTGCTCAGGGCGCCCCCCGGAGAGGTGGGCCTGCAGGCCGGCGTCGCCCTCCCGACCTCCCCGCGAGCCGGGTGTGCAGCCCGGTGCCCTCTGAACGCCGGCTCCGGTGGGCTCGACTGCAGGCGGGCGCCCGGCTCCGTGAAGCGGGGCTGCCGCCAGAAGGCCTCCCGCAGCCTCGGAACGAGTGGGTTTGCTCTGCGGTGGGTCCGGCCGCTCGGTCCCAGCAGAAGCTGCTTCCGATGTCCTCGCGCGTGCTTCGCCGAGGCCGAGGTCGGGGGCCTCCTTCTAGGACGGCCCCCCACCTGAGGCCCGGCTGGCAGCCTTCCTGCGGCTACCGCCCCACCCTGCCGCGGCCCAGCTTGCCCCTTCGCCAAGGAGGCCTGCACGCGGAAGGCAGCTCGGCTTCAGGCTTGCCTCTCGGATGGAAGGCTGTGGTGCTCGCTCGAGGTGAACAGGCCTCGCGCTGAGAAGGCCTCCTTCTACGTGCACGACGTGTGTGCGGACGTGGACGGGGATGGCCTTCCACTCTGCCTGTCTCTCCCAGGGAGGTCGAGGGGCTTGACCTACGGCGTCCCCACCCACGGCGAGTCAGCCAACCGCTTCCCCGGGGAGGACGCGAGGCGCCGGCCCGGGAGAAGCCGGCCCCACGGCCCGGGCGCTCGGGCCTCACGAAGCGCGCCCTTCCTCTCTCCTGCCCGCTTCTCTCTTCGCACTCGTCTTTCCCTTAGCCGGCGTTCTCCCCCGGAGCGCACCGTGGCTCGGCCTGGAGGGACCTGCTGTCTCCTTCGGTTTTGAGGCCCAGGCGTGTGACCGCCTTGACTCCCCGAAGGCGCTGTCGGCCCCGAGGTGCTGGCGGCACCCGCAGGTCCCTGGGGTGGAGGCCCCAGCCGGCAGGGTGTTTGCATCGCTTTCCGCATCTGAGAGCAGGCGTGGTGCTTTCGGGGAAGGGGGAGCTGACAGAGCTCCCTCCGGGAAGCGCGTGCCAGAGCCGAGGGTTGGGCGCCTTGCTCTGTGCTTCTAGGGGTCACAGCCGCTTCTCTCCTAATGGGACAGAGTGGGGCTTGCTGTGCCAAGGCGTCCCGCTGAAACAGTCCCATGGCAGGGGCTCGGCCCTTCGCCCGTCCGTTTCAGGCTGGCCTCCCTGCTCAGGGCGCCCCCCGGAGAGGTGGGCCTGCAGGCCGGCGTCGCCCTCCCGACCTCCCCGCGAGCCGGGTGTGCAGCCCGGTGATCTCTGAACGCCGGCTCCGGTGGGCTCGACTGCAGGCGGGCGCCCGACTCCGTGAAGCGGGGCTGCCGCCAGAAGGCCTCCCGCAGCCTCGGAACGAGTGGGTTTGCTCTGCGGTGGGTCCGGCCGCTCGGTCCCAGCAGAAGCTGCTTCCGATGTCCTCGCGCGTGCTTCGCCGAGGCCGAGGTCGGGGGCCTCCTTCTAGGACGGCCCCCCACCTGAGGCCCGGCTGGCAGCCTTCCTGCGGCTTCCGCCCCACCCTGCCGCGGCCCAGCTTGCCCCTTCGCCAAGGAGGCCTGCACGCGGAAGGCAGCTCGGCTTCAGGCTTGCCTCTCCGAGGGAAGGCTGTGGTGCTCGCTCGAGGTGAACAGGCCTCGCGCTGAGAAGGCCTCCTTCTCCGTGCAGCGACGTGTGTGCGGACGTGGACGGGGATGGCCTTCCACCCTGCCTTGTCTCTCCCAGGGAGGTCGAGGGGCTTGACCTACGGCGTCCTCACCCATGGCGAGTCAGCCAACCGCTTCCCCGGGGAAGACGCGAGGCGCCGGCCTGGGAGAAGCCGGCCCCACGGCCCGGGCGCTCGGGCCTCACGAAGCGCGCCCTTCCTCTCTCCTGCCCGCTTCTCTCCTCGCACTCGTCTTTCCCTGGGCCGACGTTCTCCCCTGGAGCGCACCGTGGCTCGGCCTGGAGGGACCTGCTGTCTCCTTCGGTTTTGAGGCCCAGGCATGCGACCGCCTTGACTCCCCGAAGCCGCTGTCGGCCCCGAGGTGCTGGGGGCACCCGCAGGTCCCTGGGCTGGAGGCCCCAGCCGGCAGGGTGTTTGCATCGCTTTCCGTGTCGGAAAGCCGGCGTGGTGCTTTCGGGGAAGGGGGAGCTGAAAGAGCCCCCTCCGGGATGCGTGTTCCAGAGCCGAGGGTTGGGCGGCTTGCGGGGTGCTTCTAGGGTTCACAGCCGCTTCTCTCCTAATGGGACAGAGTGGGGCTTGCTGTGCCAAGGTGTCCCGCTGAAACAGTCCCATGGCAGGGGCTCGGCCCTTCGCCCGTCCGTTTCAGGCTGGCCTCCCTGATCAGGGCGCCCCCCGGAGAGGTGGGCCTGCAGGCCGGCGTCGCCCTCCCGACCTCCCCGCGAGCCGGGTGTGCAGCCCGGTGCCCTCTGAACGCCGGCTCCGGTGGGCTCGACTGCAGGCGGGCGCCCGGCTCCGTGAAGCGGGGCTGCCGCCAGAAGGCCTCCCGCAGCCTCGGAACGAGTGGGTTTGCTCTGCGGTGGGTCCGGCCGCTCGGTCCCAGCAGAAGCTGCTTCCGATGTCCTCGCGCGTGCTTCGCCGAGGCCGAGGTCGGGGGCCTCCTTCTAGGACGGCCCCCCACCTGAGGCCCGGCTGGCAGCCTTCCTGCGGCTTCCGCCCCACCCTGCCGCGGCCCAGCTTGCCCCTTCGCCAAGGAGGCCTGCACGCGGAAGGCAGCTCGGCTTCAGGCTTGCCTCTCCGAGGGAAGGCTGTGGTGCTCGCTCGAGGTGAACAGGCCTCGCGCTGAGAAGGCCTCCTTCTCCGTGCAGCGACGTGTGTGCGGACGTGGACGGGGATGGCCTTCCACCCTGCCTTGTCTCTCCCAGGGAGGTCGAGGGGCTTGACCTACGGCGTCCCCACCCACGGCGAGTCAGCCAACCGCTTCCCCGGGGAGGACGCGAGGCGCCGGCCCGGGAGAAGCCGGCCCCACGGCCCGGGCGCTCGGGCCTCACGAAGCGCGCCCTTCCTCTCTCCTGCCCGCTTCTCTCTTCGCACTCGTCTTTCCCTTAGCCGGCGTTCTCCCCCGGAGCGCACCGTGGCTCGGCCTGGAGGGACCTGCTGTCTCCTTCGGTTTTGAGGCCCACGCGTGTGACCGCCTTGACTCCCCGAAGCCGCTGTCGGCCCCGAGGTGCTGGCGGCACCCGCAGGTCCCTGGGGTGGAGGCCCCAGCCGGCAGGGTGTTTGCATCGCTTTCCGCATCTGAGAGCAGGCGTGGTGCTTTCGGGGAAGGGGGAGCTGACAGAGCTCCCTCCGGGAAGCGCGTGCCAGAGCCGAGGGTTGGGCGCCTTGCTCCGTGCTTCTAGGGGTCACAGCCGCTTCTCTCCTAATGGGACAGAGTGGGGCTTGCTGTGCCAAGGCGTCCCGCTGAAACAGTCCCATGGCAGGGGCTCGGCCCTTCGCCCGTCCGTTTCAGGCTGGCCTCCCTGCTCAGGGCGCCCCCCGGAGAGGTGGGCCTGCAGGCCGGCGTCGCCCTCCCGACCTCCCCGCGAGCCGGGTGTGCAGCCCGGTGATCTCTGAACGCCGGCTCCGGTGGGCTCGACTGCGGGCGGGCGCCCGGCTCCGTGAAGCGGGGCTGCCGCCAGAAGGCCTCCCGCAGCCTCGGAACGAGTGGGTTTGCTCTGGGGTGGGTCTGGCCGCTCGGTCCCAGCAGAAGCTGCTTCCGATGTCCTCGCGCGTGCTTCGCCGAGGCCGAGGTCGGGGGCCTCCTTCTAGGACAGCCCCCCACCTGAGGCCCGGCTGGCAGCCTTCCTGCGGCTTCCGCCCCACCCGGCCGCGGCCCAGCTTGCCCCTTCGCCAAGGAGGCCTGCACGCGGAAGGCAGCTCGGCTTCAGGCTTGCCTCTCGGAGGGAAGGCTGTGGTGCTCGCTCGAGGTGAACAGGCCTCGCGCTGAGAAGGCCTCCTTCTCCGTGCAGCGACGTGTGTGCGGACGTGGACGGGGATGGCCTTCCACTCTGCCTTGTCTCTCCCAGGGAGGTCGAGGGGCTTGACCTACGGCGTCCCCACTCACGGCGAGTCAGCCAACCGCTTCCCCGGGGAGGACGCGAGGCGCCGGCCCGGGAGAAGCCGGCACCACGGCCCGGGCGCTCGGGCCTCACGAAGCGCGCCCTTCCTCTCTCCTGCCCACTTCTCTCTTCGCACTCGTCTTTCCCTGGGCCGACGTTCTCCCCCGGAGCGCACCGTGGCTCGGCCTGGAGGGACCTGCTGTTTCCTTCGGTTTTGAGGCCCAGGCGTGCGACCGCCTTGACTCCCCGAAGCCGCTGTCGGCCCCGAGGTGCTGGCGGCACCCGCAGGTCCCTGGGGTGGAGGCCCCAGCCGGCAGGGTGTTTGCATCGCTTTCCGCATCTGAGAGCAGGCGTGCTGCTTTCGGGGAAGGGGGAGCTGAAAGAGCCCCCTCCGGGATGCGTGTTCCAGAGCCGAGTGTTGGGCGGCTTGCGGGGTGCTTCTAGGGTTCACAGCCGCTTCTCTCCTAATGGGACAGAGTGGGGCTTGCTGTGCCAAGGCGTCCCGCTGAAACAGTCCCATGGCAGGGGCTCGGCCCTTCGCCCGTCCGTTTCAGGCTGGCCTCCCTGCTCAGGGCGCCCCCCGGAGAGGTGGGCCTGCAGGCCGGCGTCGCCCTCCCGACCTCCCCGCGAGCCGGGTGTGCAGCCCCGTGCCCTCTGAACGCCGGCTCCGGTGGGCTCGACTGCAGGCGGGCGCCCGGCTCCGTGAAGCGGGGCTGCCGCCAGAAGGCCTCCCGCAGCCTCGGAACGAGTGGGTTTGCTCTGCGGTGGGTCCGGCCGCTCGGTCCCAGCAGAAGCTGCTTCCGATGTCCTCGCGCGTGCTTCGCCGAGGCCGAGGTCGGGGGCCTCCTTCTAGGACGGCCCCCCACCTGAGGCCCGGCTGGCAGCCTTCCTGCGGCTTCCGCCCCACCCTGCCGTGGCCCAGCTTGCCCCTTCGCCAAGGAGGCCTGCACGCGGAAGGCAGCTCGGCTTCAGGCTTGCCTCTCCGAGGGAAGGCTGTGGTGCTCGCTCGAGGTGAACAGGCCTCGCGCTGAGAAGGCCTCCTTCTCCGTGCAGCGACGTGTGTGCGGACGTGGACGGGGATGGCCTTCCACCCTGCCTTGTCTCTCCCAGGGAGGTCGAGGGGCTTGACCTACGGCGTCCCCACCCACGGCGAGTCAGCCAACCGCTTCCCCGGGGAGGACGCGAGGCGCCGGCCTGGGAGAAGCCGGTCCCACGGCCCGGGCGCTCGGGCCTCACGAAGCGCGCCCTTCCTCTCTCCTGCCCGCTTCTCTCTTCGCACTCGTCTTTCCCTTAGCCGGCGTTCTCCCCCGGAGCGCACCGTGGCTCGGCCTGGAGGGACCTGCTGTCTCCTTCGGTTTTGAGGCCCACGCGTGTGACCGCCTTGACTCCCCGAAGCCGCTGTCGGCCCCGAGGTGCTGGCGGCACCCGCAGGTCCCTGGGGTGGAGGCCCCAGCCAGCAGGGTGTTTGCATCGCTTTCCGCATCTGAGAGCAGGCGTGGTGCTTTCGGGGAAGGGGGAGCTGAAAGAGCCCCCTCCGGGATGCGTGTTCCAGAGCCGAGGGTTGGGCGGCTTGCGGGGTGCTTCTAGGGTTCACAGCCGCTTCTCTCCTAATGGGACAGAGTGGGGCTTGCTGTGCCAAGGCGTCCCGCTGAAACAGTCCCATGGCAGGGGCTCGGCCCTTCGCCCGTCCGTTTCAGGCTGGCCTCCCTGATCAGGGCGCCCCCCGGAGAGGTGGGCCTGCAGGCCGGCGTCGCCCTCCCGACCTGCCCGCGAGCCGGGTGTGCAGCCCGGTGCCCTCTGAACGCCGGCTCCGGTGGGCTCGACTGCAGGCGGGCGCCCGGCTCCGTGAAGCGGGGCTGCCGCCAGAAGGCCTCCCGCAGCCTCGGAACGAGTGGGTTTGCTCTGCGGTGGGTCCGGCCGCTCGGTCCCAGCAGAAGCTGCTTCCGATGTCCTCGCGCGTGCTTCGCCGAGGCCGAGGTCGGGGGCCTCCTTCTAGGACGGCCCCCCACCTGAGGCCCGGCTGGCAGCCTTCCTGCGGCTTCCGCCCCACCCTGCCGCGGCCCAGCTTGCCCCTTCGCCAAGGAGGCCTGCACGCGGAAGTCAGCTCGGCTTCAGGCTTGCCTCTCCGAGGGAAGGCTGTGGTGCTCGCTCGAGGTGAACAGGCCTCGCGCTGAGAAGGCCTCCTTCTCCGTGCAGCGACGTGTGTGCGGACGTGGACGGGGATGGCCTTCCACCCTGCCTTGTCTCTCCCAGGGAGGTCGAGGGGCTTGACCTACGGCGTCCCCACCCACGGCGAGTCAGCCAACCGCTTCCCCGGGGAGGACGCGAGGCGCCGGCCCGGGAGAAGCCGGCCCCACGGCCCGGGCGCTCGGGCCTCACGAAGCGCGCCCTTCCTCTCTCCTGCCCGCTTCTCTCTTCGCACTCGTCTTTCCCTTAGCCGGCGTTCTCCCCCGGAGCGCACCGTGGCTCGGCCTGGAGGGACCTGCTGTCTCCTTCGGTTTTGAGGCCCACGCGTGTGACCGCCTTGACTCCCCGAAGCCGCTGTCGGCCCCGAGGTGCTGGCGGCACCCGCAGGTCCCTGGGGTGGAGGCCCCAGCCGGCAGGGTGTTTGCATCGCTTTCCGCATCTGAGAGCAGGCGTGGTGCTTTCGGGGAAGGGGGAGCTGACAGAGCTCCCTCCGGGAAGCGCGTGCCAGAGCCGAGGGTTGGGCGACTTGCTCCGTGCTTCTAGGGGTCACAGCCGCTTCTCTCCTAATGGGACGGAGTGGGGCTTGCTGGGTCAAGGCGTCCCCCTGAAACAGTCCCATGGCAGGGGCTCGGCCCTTCGCCCGTCCGTTTCAGGCTGGCCTCCCTGATCAGGGCGCCCCCCGGAGAGGTGGGCCTGCAGGCCGGCGTCGCCCTCCCGACCTCCCCGCGAGCCGGGTGTGCAGCCCGGTGCCCTCTGAACGCCGGCTCCGGTGGGCTCGACTGCAGGCGGGCGCCCGGCTCCGTGAAGCGGGGCTGCCGCCAGAAGGCCTCCCGCAGCCTCGGAACGAGTGGGTTTGCTCTGCGGTGGGTCCGGCCGCTCGGTCCCAGCAGAAGCTGCTTCCGATGTCCTCGCGCGTGCTTCGCCGAGGCCGAGGTCGGGGGCCTCCTTCTAGGACGGCCCCCCACCTGAGGCCCGGCTGGCAGCCTTCCTGCGGCTACCGCCCCACCCTGCCGCGGCCCAGCTTGCCCCTTCGCCAAGGAGGCCTGCACGCGGAAGGCAGCTCGGCTTCAGGCTTGCCTCTCGGATGGAAGGCTGTGGTGCTCGCTCGAGGTGAACAGGCTTCGCGCTGAGAAGGCCTCCTTCTCCGTGCACGACGTGTGTGCGGACGTGGACGGGGATGGCCTTCCACCCTGCCTTGTCTCTCCCAGGGAGGTCGAGGGGCTTGACCTACGGCGTCCCCACCCACGGCGAGTCAGCCAACCGCTTCCCCGGGGAGGACGCGAGGCGCCGGCCCGGGAGAAGCCGGCCCCACGGCCCGGGCGCTCGGGCCTCACGAAGCGCGCCCTTCCTCTCTCCTGCCCGCTTCTCTCTTCGCACTCGTCTTTCCCTTAGCCGGCGTTCACCCCCGGAGCGCACCGTGGCTCGGCCTGGAGGGACCTGCTGTCTCCTTCGGTTTTGAGGCCCAGGCGTGTGACCGCCTTGACTCCCCGAAGGCGCTGTCGGCCCCGAGGTGCTGGCGGCACCCGCAGGTCCCTGGGGTGGAGGCCCCAGCCGGCAGGGTGTTTGCATCGCTTTCCGCATCTGAGAGCAGGCGTGGTGCTTTCGGGGAAGGGGGAGCTGACAGAGCTCCCTCCGGGAAGCGCGTGCCAGAGCCGAGGGTTGGGCGCCTTGCTCTGTGCTTCTAGGGGTCACAGCCGCTTCTCTCCTAATGGGACAGAGTGGGGCTTGCTGTGCCAAGGCGTCCCGCTGAAACAGTCCCATGGCAGGGGCTCGGCCCTTCGCCCGTCCGTTTCAGGCTGGCCTCCCTGATCAGGGCGCCCCCCGGAGAGGTGGGCCTGCAGGCCGGCGTCGCCCTCCCGACCTGCCCGCGAGCCGGGTGTGCAGCCCGGTGCCCTCTGAACGCCGGCTCCGGTGGGCTCGACTGCAGGCGGGCGCCCGGCTCCGTGAAGCGGGGCTGCCGCCAAAAGGCCTCCCGCAGCCTCGGAACGAGTGGGTTTGCTCTGCGGTGGGTCCGGCCGCTCGGTCCCAGCAGAAGCTGCTTCCGATGTCCTCGCGCGTGCTTCGCCGAGGCCGAGGTCGGGGGCCTCCTTCTAGGACGGCCCCCCACCTGAGGCCCGGCTGGCAGCCTTCCTGCGGCTTCCGCCCCACCCTGCCGCGGCCCAGCTTGCCCCTTCGCCAAGGAGGCCTGCACGCGGAAGGCAGCTCGGCTTCAGGCTTGCCTCTCCGAGGGAAGGCTGTGGTGCTCGCTCGAGGTGAACAGGCCTCGCGCTGAGAAGGCCTCCTTCTCCGTGCAGCGACGTGTGTGCGGACGTGGACGGGGATGGCCTTCCACCCTGCCTTGTCTCTCCCAGGGAGGTCGAGGGGCTTGACCTACGGCGTCCCCACCCACGGCGAGTCAGCCAACCGCTTCCCCGGGGAGGACGCGAGGCGCCGGCCCGGGAGAAGCCGGCCCCACGGCCCGGGCGCTCGGGCCTCACGAAGCGCGCCCTTCCTCTCTCCTGCCCGCTTCTCTCTTCGCACTCGTCTTTCCCTTAGCCGGCGTTCTCCCCCGGAGCGCACCGTGGCTCGGCCTGGAGGGACCTGCTGTCTCCTTCGGTTTTGAGGCCCACGCGTGTGACCGCCTTGACTCCCCGAAGCCGCTGTCGGCCCCGAGGTGCTGGCGGCACCCGCAGGTCCCTGGGGTGGAGGCCCCAGCCTGCAGGGTGTTTGCATCGCTTTCCGCATCTGAGAGCAGGCGTGGTGCTTTCGGGGAAGGGGGAGCTGACAGAGCTCCCTCCGGGAAGCGCGTGCCAGAGCCGAGGGTTGGGCGACTTGCTCCGTGCTTCTAGGGGTCACAGCCGCTTCTCTCCTAATGGGACGGAGTGGGGCTTGCTGTGCCAAGGCGTCCCGCTGAAACAGTCCCATGGCAGGGGCTCGGCCCTTCGCCCGTCCGTTTCAGGCTGGCCTCCCTGCTCAGGGCGCCCCCCGGAGAGGTGGGCCTGCAGGCCGGCGTCGCCCTCCCGACCTGCCCGCGAGCCGGGTGTGCAGCCCGGTGCCCTCTGAACGCCGGCTCCGGTGGGCTCGACTGCGGGCGGTCGCCCGGCTCCGTGAAGCGGGGCTGCCGCCAGAAGGCCTCCCGCAGCCTCGGAACGAGTGGGTTTGCTCTGCGGTGGGTCCGGCCGCTCGGTCCCAGCAGAAGCTGCTTCCGATGTCCTCGCGCGTGCTTCGCCGAGGCCGAGGTCGGGGGCCTCCTTCTAGGACGGCCCCCCACCTGAGGCCCGGCTGGCAGCCTTCCTGCGGCTTCCGCCCCACCCTGCCGCGGCCCAGCTTGCCCCTTCGCCAAGGAGGCCTGCACGCGGAAGGCAGCTCGGCTTCAGGCTTGCCTCTCGGATGGAAGGCTGTGGTGCTCGCTCGAGGTGAACAGGCTTCGCGCTGAGAAGGCCTCCTTCTCCGTGCAGCGACGTGTGTGCGGACGTGGACGGGGATGGCCTTCCACCCTGCCTTGTCTCTCCCAGGGAGGTCGAGGGGCTTGACTTACGGCGTCCCCACCCACGGCGAGTCAGCCAACCGCTTCCCCGGGGAGGACGCGAGGCGCCGGCCCGGGAGAAGCCGGCCCCACGGCCCGGGCGCTCGGGCCTCACGAAGCGCGCCCTTCCTCTCTCCTGCCTGCTTCTCTCTTCGCACTCGTCTTTCCCTGGGCCGACGTTCACCCCCGGAGCGCACCGTGGCTCGGCCTGGAGGGACCTGCTGTCTCCTTCGGTTTTGAGGCCCAGGCGTGTGACCGCCTTGACTCCCCGAAGGCGCTGTCGGCCCCGAGGTGCTGGCGGCACCCGCAGGTCCCTGGGGTGGAGGCCCCAGCCGGCAGGGTGTTTGCATCGCTTTCCGCATCTGAGAGCAGGCGTGGTGCTTTCGGGGAAGGGGTAGCTGACAGAGCTCCCTCCGGGAAGCGCGTGCCAGAGCCGAGGGTTGGGCGCCTTGCTCTGTGCTTCTAGGGGTCACAGCCGCTTCTCTCCTAATGGGACAGAGTGGGGCTTGCTGTGCCAAGGCGTCCCGCTGAAACAGTCCCATGGCAGGGGCTCGGCCCTTCGCCCGTCCGTTTCAGGCTGGCCTCCCTGCTCAGGGCGCCCCCCGGAGAGGTGGGCCTGCAGGCCGGCGTCGCCCTCCCGACCTCCCCGCGAGCCGGGTGTGCAGCCCGGTGATCTCTGAACGCCGGCTCCGGTGGGCTCGACTGCGGGCGGGCGCCCGGCTCCCTGAAGCGGGGCTGCCGCCAGAAGGCCTCCCGCAGCCTCGGAACGAGTGGGGTTGCTCTGGGGTGGGTCTGGCTGCTCGGTCCCAGCAGAAGCTGCTTCCGATGTCCTCGCGCGTGCTTCGCCGAGGCCGAGGTCGGGGGCCTCCTTCTAGGACGGCCCCCCACCTGAGGCCCGGCTGGCAGCCTTCTTGCGGCTTCCGCCCCACCCGGCCGCGGCCCAGCTTGCCCCTTCGCCAAGGAGGCCTGCATGCGGAAGGCAGCTCGGCTTCAGGCTTGCCTCTCGGAGGGAAGGCTGTGGTGCTCGCTCGAGGTGAACAGGCCTCGCGCTGAGAAGGCCTCCTTCTCCGTGCAGCGACGTGTTTGCGGACGTGGACGGGGATGGCCTTCCACTCTGCCTTATCTCTCCCAGGGAGGTCGAGGGGCTTGACCTACGGCGTCCCCACCCACGGCGAGTCAGCCAACCGCTTCCCCGGGGAGGACGCGAGGCGCCGGCCCGGGAGAAGCCGGCCCCACGGCCCGGGCGCTCGGGCCTCACGAAGCGCGCCCTTCCTCTCTCCTGCCCGCTTCTCTCTTCGCACTCGTCTTTCCCTGGGCCGATGTTCTCCCCCGGAGGGCACCGTGGCTCGGCCTGGAGGGACCTGCTGTCTCCTTCGGTTTTGAGGCCCACGCGTGTGACCGCCTTGACTCCCCGAAGCCGCTGTCGGCCCCGAGGTGCTGGCGGCACCCGCAGGTCCCTGGGGTGGAGGCCCCAGCCGGCAGGGTGTTTGCATCGCTTTCCGCATCTGAGAGCAGGCGTGGTGCTTTCGGGGAAGGGGGAGCTGACAGAGCTCCCTCTGGGAAGCGCGTGCCAGAGCCGAGGGTTGGGCGCCTTGCTCCGTGCTTCTAGGGGTCACAGCCGCTTCTCTCCTAATGGGACAGAGTGGGGCTTGCTGTGCCAAGGCGTCCCGCTGAAACAGTCCCATGGCAGGGGCTCGGCCCTTCGCCCGTCCGTTTCAGGCTGGCCTCCCTGCTCAGGGCGCCCCCCGGAGAGGTGGGCCTGCAGGCCGGCGTCGCCCTCCCGACCTCCCCGCGAGCCGGGTGTGCAGCCCGGTGATCTCTGAACGCCGGCTCCGGTGGGCTCGACTGCGGGCGGGCGCCCGGCTCCGTGAAGCGGGGCTGCCGCCAGAAGGCCTCCCGCAGCCTCGGAACGAGTGGGTTTGCTCTGGGGTGGGTCTGGCCGCTCGGTCCCAGCAGAAGCTGCTTCCGATGTCCTCGCGCGTGCTTCGCCGAGGCCGAGGTCGGGGGCCTCCTTCTAGGACAGCCCCCCACCTGAGGCCCGGCTGGCAGCCTTCCTGCGGCTTCCGCCCCACCCGGCCGCGGCCCAGCTTGCCCCTTCGCCAAGGAGGCCTGCACGCGGAAGGCAGCTCGGCTTCAGGCTTGCCTCTCGGATGGAAGGCTGTGGTGCTCGCTCGAGGTGAACAGGCTTCGCGCTGAGAAGGCCTCCTTCTCCGTGCACGACGTGTGTGCGGACGTGGACGGGGATGGCCTTCCACCCTGCCTTGTCTCTCCCAGGGAGGTCGAGGGGCTTGACCTACGGCGTCCCCACCCACGGCGAGTAAGCCAACCGCTTCCCCGGGGAGGACGCGAGGCGCCGGCCCGGGAGAAGCCGTCCCCACGGCCCGGGCGCTCGGGCCTCACGAAGCGCGCCCTTCCTCTCTCCTGCCTGCTTCTCTCTTCGCACTCGTCTTTCCCTGGGCCGACGTTCACCCCCGGAGCGCACCGTGGCTCGGCCTGGAGGGACCTGCTGTCTCCTTCGGTTTTGAGGCCCAGGCATGCGACCGCCTTGACTCCCCGAAGCCGCTGTCGGCCCCGAGGTGCTGGGGGCACCCGCAGGTCCCTGGGCTGGAGGCCCCAGCCGGCAGGGTGTTTGCATCGCTTTCCGTGTCGGAAAGCCGGCGTGGTGCTTTCGGGGAAGGGGGAGCTGAAAGAGCCCCCTCCGGGATGCGTGTTCCAGAGCCGAGGGTTGGGCGGCTTGCGGGGTGCTTCTAGGGTTCACAGCCGCTTCTCTCCTAATGGGACAGAGTGGGGCTTGCTGTGCCAAGGCGTCCCGCTGAAACAGTCCCATGGCAGGGGCTCGGCCCTTCGCCCGTCCGTTTCAGGCTGGCCTCCCTGATCAGGGCGCCCCCCGGAGAGGTGGGCCTGCAGGCCGGCGTCGCCCTCCCGACCTGCCCGCGAGCCGGGTGTGCAGCCCGGTGCCCTCTGAACGCCGGCTCCGGTGGGCTCGACTGCGGGCGGGCGCCCGGCTCCGTGAAGCGGGGCTGCCGCCAGAAGGCCTCCCGCAGCCTCGGAACGAGTGGGTTTGCTCTGCGGTGGGTCCGGCCGCTCGGTCCCAGCAGAAGCTGCTTCCGATGTCCTCGCGCGTGCTTCGCCGAGGCCGAGGTCGGGGGCCTCCTTCTAGGACGGCCCCCCACCTGAGGCCCGGCTGGCAGCCTTCCTGCGGCTTCCGCCCCACCCTGCCGCGGCCCAGCTTGCCCCTTCGCCAAGGAGGCCTGCACGCGGAAGGCAGCTCGGCTTCAGGCTTGCCTCTCGGAGGGAAGGCTGTGGTGCTCGCTCGAGGTGAACAGGCCTCGCGCTGAGAAGGCCTCCTTCTCCGTGCAGCGACGTGTGTGCGGACGTGGACGGGGATGGCCTTCCACCCTGCCTTGTCTCTCCCAGGGAGGTCGAGGGGCTTGACCTACGGCGTCCCCACCCACGGCGAGTCAGCCAACCGCTTCCCCGGGGAGGACGCGAGGCGCCGGCCCGGGAGAAGCCGGCCCCACGGCCCGGGCGCTCGGGCCTCACGAAGCGCGCCCTTCCTCTCTCCTGCCCGCTTCTCTCTTCGCACTCGTCTTTCCCTTAGCCGGCGTTCTCCCCCGGAGCGCACCGTGGCTCGGCCTGGAGGGACCTGCTGTCTCCTTCGGTTTTGAGGCCCACGCGTGTGACCGCCTTGACTCCCCGAAGCCGCTGTCGGCCCCGAGGTGCTGGCGGCACCCGCAGGTCCCTGGGGTGGAGGCCCCAGCCGGCAGGGTGTTTGCATCGCTTTCCGCATCTGAGAGCAGGCGTGGTGCTTTCGGGGAAGGGGGAGCTGACAGAGCTCCCTCCGGGAAGCGCGTGCCAGAGCCGAGGGTTGGGCGCCTTGCTCCGTGCTTCTAGGGGTCACAGCCGCTTCTCTCCTAATGGGACAGAGTGGGGCTTGCTGTGCCAAGGCGTCCCGCTGAAACAGTCCCATGGCAGGGGCTCGGCCCTTCGCCCGTCCGTTTCAGGCTGGCCTCCCTGCTCAGGGCGCCCCCCGGAGAGGTGGGCCTGCAGGCCGGCGTCGCCCTCCCGACCTCCCGGCGAGCCGGGTGTGCAGCCCGGTGCCCTCTGAACGCCGGCTCCGGTGGGCTCGACTGCAGGCGGGCGCCCGGCTCCGTGAAGCGGGGCTGCCGCCAGAAGGCCTCCCGCAGCCTCGGAACGAGTGGGTTTGCTCTGCGGTGGGTCCGGCCGCTCGGTCCCAGCAGAAGCTGCTTCCGATGTCCTCGCGCGTGCTTCGCCGAGGCCGAGGTCGGGGGCCTCCTTCTAGGACAGCCCCCTACCTGAGGCCCGGCTGGCAGCCTTCCTGCGGCTTCCGCCCCACCCGGCCGCGGCCCAGCTTGCCCCTTCGCCAAGGAGGCCTGCACGCGGAAGGCAGCTCGGCTTCAGGCTTGCCTCTCGGAGGGAAGGCTGTGGTGCTCGCTCGAGGTGAACAGGCCTCGCGCTGAGAAGGCCTCCTTCTCCGTGCAGCGACGTGTGTGCGGACGTGGACGGGGATGGCCTTCCACCCTGCCTTGTCTCTCCCAGGGAGGTCGAGGGGCTTGACCTACGGCGTCCCCACTCACGGCGAGTCAGCCAACCGCTTCCCCGGGGAGGACGCGAGGCGCCGGCCCGGGAGAAGCCGGCACCACGGCCCGGGCGCTCGGGCCTCACGAAGCGCGCCCTTCCTCTCTCCTGCCCACTTCTCTCTTCGCACTCGTCTTTCCCTGGGCCGACGTTCTCCCCCGGAGCGCACCGTGGCTCGGCCTGGAGGGACCTGCTGTTTCCTTCGGTTTTGAGGCCCAGGCGTGCGACCGCCTTGACTCCCCGAAGCCGCTGTCGGCCCCGAGGTGCTGGCGGCACCCGCAGGTCCCTGGGGTGGAGGCCCCAGCCGGCAGGGTGTTTGCATCGCTTTCCGCATCTGAGAGCAGGCGTGCTGCTTTCGGGGAAGGGGGAGCTGAAAGAGCCCCCTCCGGGATGCGTGTTCCAGAGCCGAGTGTTGGGCGGCTTGCGGGGTGCTTCTAGGGTTCACAGCCGCTTCTCTCCTAATGGGACAGAGTGGGGCTTGCTGTGCCAAGGCGTCCCGCTGAAACAGTCCCATGGCAGGGGCTCGGCCCTTCGCCCGTCCGTTTCAGGCTGGCCTCCCTGCTCAGGGCGCCCCCCGGAGAGGTGGGCCTGCAGGCCGGCGTCGCCCTCCCGACCTCCCCGCGAGCCGGGTGTGCAGCCCGGTGCCCTCTGAACGCCGGCTCCGGTGGGCTCGACTGCAGGCGGGCGCCCGGCTCCGTGAAGCGGGGCTGCCGCCAGAAGGCCTCCCGCAGCCTCGGAACGAGTGGGTTTGCTCTGCGGTGGGTCCGGCCGCTCGGTCCCAGCAGAAGCTGCTTCCGATGTCCTCGCGCGTGCTTCGCCGAGGCCGAGGTCGGGGGCCTCCTTCTAGGACGGCCCCCCACCTGAGGCCCGGCTGGCAGCCTTCCTGCGGCTTCCGCCCCACCCTGCCGCGGCCCAGCTTGCCCCTTCGCCAAGGAGGCCTGCACGCGGAAGGCAGCTCGGCTTCAGGCTTGCCTCTCCGAGGGAAGGCTGTGGTGCTCGCTCGAGGTGAACAGGCCTCGCGCTGAGAAGGCCTCCTTCTCCGTGCAGCGACGTGTGTGCGGACGTGGACGGGGATGGCCTTCCACCCTGCCTTGTCTCTCCCAGGGAGGTCGAGGGGCTTGACCTACGGCGTCCCCACCCACGGCGAGTCAGCCAACCGCTTCCCCGGGGAGGACGCGAGGCGCCGGCCCGGGAGAAGCCGGCCCCACGGCCCGGGCGCTCGGGCCTCACGAAGCGCGCCCTTCCTCTCTCCTGCCCGCTTCTCTCTTCGCACTCGTCTTTCCCTTAGCCGGCGTTCTCCCCCGGAGCGCACCGTGGCTCGGCCTGGAGGGACCTGCTGTCTCCTTCGGTTTTGAGGCCCACGCGTGTGACCGCCTTGACTCCCCGAAGCCGCTGTCGGCCCCGAGGTGCTGGCGGCACCCGCAGGTCCCTGGGGTGGAGGCCCCAGCCGGCAGGGTGTTTGCATCGCTTTCCGCATCTGAGAGCAGGCGTGGTGCTTTCGGGGAAGGGGGAGCTGAAAGAGCCCCCTCCGGGATGCGTGTTCCAGAGCCGAGGGTTGGGCGGCTTGCGGGGTGCTTCTAGGGTTCACAGCCGCTTCTCTCCTAATGGGACAGAGTGGGGCTTGCTGTGCCAAGGCGTCCCGCTGAAACAGTCCCATGGCAGGGGCTCGGCCCTTCGCCCGTCCGTTTCAGGCTGGCCTCCCTGATCAGGGCGCCCCCCGGAGAGGTGGGCCTGCAGGCCGGCGTCGCCCTCCCGACCTGCCCGCGAGCCGGGTGTGCAGCCCGGTGCCCTCTGAACGCCGGCTCCGGTGGGCTCGACTGCAGGCGGGCGCCCGGCTCCGTGAAGCGGGGCTGCCGCCAGAAGGCCTCCCGCAGCCTCGGAACGAGTGGGTTTGCTCTGCGGTGGGTCCGGCCGCTCGGTCCCAGCAGAAGCTGCTTCCGATGTCCTCGCGCGTGCTTCGCCGAGGCCGAGGTCGGGGGCCTCCTTCTAGGACGGCCCCCCACCTGAGGCCCGGCTGGCAGCCTTCCTGCGGCTTCCGCCCCACCCTGCCGCGGCCCAGCTTGCCCCTTCGCCAAGGAGGCCTGCACGCGGAAGGCAGCTCGGCTTCAGGCTTGCCTCTCCGAGGGAAGGCTGTGGTGCTCGCTCGAGGTGAACAGGCCTCGCGCTGAGAAGGCCTCCTTCTCCGTGCAGCGACGTGTGTGCGGACGTGGACGGGGATGGCCTTCCACCCTGCCTTGTCTCTCCCAGGGAGGTCGAGGGGCTTGACCTACGGCGTCCCCACCCACGGCGAGTCAGCCAACCGCTTCCCCGGGGAGGACGCGAGGCGCCGGCCCGGGAGAAGCCGGCCCCACGGCCCGGGCGCTCGGGCCTCACGAAGCGCGCCCTTCCTCTCTCCTGCCCGCTTCTCTCTTCGCACTCGTCTTTCCCTTAGCCGGCGTTCTCCCCCGGAGCGCACCGTGGCTCGGCCTGGAGGGACCTGCTGTCTCCTTCGGTTTTGAGGCCCACGCGTGTGACCGCCTTGACTCCCCGAAGCCGCTGTCGGCCCCGAGGTGCTGGCGGCACCCGCAGGTCCCTGGGGTGGAGGCCCCAGCCGGCAGGGTGTTTGCATCGCTTTCCGCATCTGAGAGCAGGCGTGGTGCTTTCGGGGAAGGGGGAGCTGACAGAGCTCCCTCCGGGAAGCGCGTGCCAGAGCCGAGGGTTGGGCGACTTGCTCCGTGCTTCTAGGGGTCACAGCCGCTTCTCTCCTAATGGGACGGAGTGGGGCTTGCTGGGTCAAGGCGTCCCCCTGAAACAGTCCCATGGCAGGGGCTCGGCCCTTCGCCCGTCCGTTTCAGGCTGGCCTCCCTGATCAGGGCGCCCCCCGGAGAGGTGGGCCTGCAGGCCGGCGTCGCCCTCCCGACCTCCCCGCGAGCCGGGTGTGCAGCCCGGTGCCCTCTGAACGCCGGCTCCGGTGGGCTCGACTGCAGGCGGGCGCCCGGCTCCGTGAAGCGGGGCTGCCGCCAGAAGGCCTCCCGCAGCCTCAGAACGAGTGGGTTTGCTCTGCGGTGGGTCCGGCCGCTCGGTCCCAGCAGAAGCTGCTTCCGATGTCCTCGCGCGTGCTTCGCCGAGGCCGAGGTCGGGGGCCTCCTTCTAGGACGGCCCCCCACCTGAGGCCCGGCTGGCAGCCTTCCTGCGGCTACCGCCCCACCCTGCCGCGGCCCAGCTTGCCCCTTCGCCAAGGAGGCCTGCACGCGGAAGGCAGCTCGGCTTCAGGCTTGCCTCTCGGATGGAAGGCTGTGGTGCTCGCTCGAGGTGAACAGGCTTCGCGCTGAGAAGGCCTCCTTCTCCGTGCACGACGTGTGTGCGGACGTGGACGGGGATGGCCTTCCACCCTGCCTTGTCTCTCCCAGGGAGGTCGAGGGGCTTGACCTACGGCGTCCCCACCCACGGCGAGTCAGCCAACCGCTTCCCCGGGGAGGACGCGAGGCGCCGGCCCGGGAGAAGCCGTCCCCACGGCCCGGGCGCTCGGGCCTCACGAAGCGCGCCCTTCCTCTCTCCTGCCTGCTTCTCTCTTCGCACTCGTCTTTCCCTGGGCCGACGTTCACCCCCGGAGCGCACCGTGGCTCGGCCTGGAGGGACCTGCTGTCTCCTTCGGTTTTGAGGCCCAGGCGTGTGACCGCCTTGACTCCCCGAAGGCGCTGTCGGCCCCGAGGTGCTGGCGGCACCCGCAGGTCCCTGGGGTGGAGGCCCCAGCCGGCAGGGTGTTTGCATCGCTTTCCGCATCTGAGAGCAGGCGTGGTGCTTTCGGGGAAGGGGGAGCTGACAGAGCTCCCTCCGGGAAGCGCGTGCCAGAGCCGAGGGTTGGGCGCCTTGCTCTGTGCTTCTAGGGGTCACAGCCGCTTCTCTCCTAATGGGACAGAGTGGGGCTTGCTGTGCCAAGGCGTCCCGCTGAAACAGTCCCATGGCAGGGGCTCGGCCCTTCGCCCGTCCGTTTCAGGCTGGCCTCCCTGCTCAGGGCGCCCCCCGGAGAGGTGGGCCTGCAGGCCGGCGTCGCCCTCCCTACCTCCCCGCGAGCCGGGTGTGCAGCCCGGTGATCTCTGAACGCCGGCTCCGGTGGGCTCGACTGCAGGCGGGCGCCCGGCTCCGTGAAGCGGGGCTGCCGCCAGAAGGCCTCCCGCAGCCTCGGAACGAGTGGGTTTGCTCTGGGGTGGGTCCGGCCGCTCGGTCCCAGCAGAAGCTGCTTCCGATGTCCTCGCGCGTGCTTCGCCGAGGCCGAGGTCGGGGGCCTCCTTCTAGGACGGCCCCCCACCTGAGGCCCGGCTGGCAGCCTTCCTGCGGCTTCCGCCCCACCCTGCCGCGGCCCAGCTTGCCCCTTCGCCAAGGAGGCCTGCACGCGGAAGGCAGCTCGGCTTCAGGCTTGCCTCTCGGAGGGAAGGCTGTGGTGCTCGCTCGAGGTGAACAGGCCTCGCGCTGAGAAGGCCTCCTTCTCCGTGCAGCGACGTGTGTGCGGACGTGGACGGGGATGGCCTTCCACTCTGCCTTGTCTCTCCCAGGGAGGTCGAGGGGCTTGACCTACGGCGTCCCCACTCACGGCGAGTCAGCCAACCGCTTCCCCGGGGAGGACGCGAGGCGCCGGCCCGGGAGAAGCCGGCCCCACGGCCCGGGCGCTCGGGCCTCACGAAGCGCGCCCTTCCTCTCTCCTGCCCACTTCTCTCTTCGCACTCGTCTTTCCCTGGGCCGACGTTCTCCCCCGGAGCGCACCGTGGCTCGGCCTGGAGGGACCTGCTGTCTCCTTCGGTTTTGAGGCCCAGGCGTGCGACCGCCTTGACTCCCCGAAGCCGCTGTCGGCCCCGAGGTGCTGGCGGCACCCGCAGGTCCCTGGGGTGGAGGCCCCAGCCGGCAGGGTGTTTGCATCGCTTTCCGCATCTGAGAGCAGGCGTGGTGCTTTCGGGGAAGGGGGAGCTGAAAGAGCCCCCTCCGGGATGCGTGTTCCAGAGCCGAGGGTTGGGCGGCTTGCGGGGTGCTTCTAGGGTTCACAGCCGCTTCTCTCCTAATGGGACAGAGTGGGGCTTGCTGTGCCAAGGCGTCCCGCTGAAACAGTCCCATGGCAGGGGCTCGGCCCTTCGCCCGTCCGTTTCAGGCTGGCCTCCCTGATCAGGGCGCCCCCCGGAGAGGTGGGCCTGCAGGCCGGCGTCGCCCTCCCGACCTCCCCGCGAGCCGGGTGTGCAGCCCGGTGCCCTCTGAACGCCGGCTCCGGTGGGCTCGACTGCAGGCGGGCGCCCGGCTCCGTGAAGCGGGGCTGCCGCCAGAAGGCCTCCCGCAGCCTCGGAACGAGTGGGTTTGCTCTGCGGTGGGTCCGGCCGCTCGGTCCCAGCAGAAGCTGCTTCCGATGTCCTCGCGCGTGCTTCGCCGAGGCCGAGGTCGGGGGCCTCCTTCTAGGACGGCCCCCCACCTGAGGCCCGGCTGGCAGCCTTCCTGCGGCTTCCGCCCCACCCTGCCGCGGCCCAGCTTGCCCCTTCGCCAAGGAGGCCTGCACGCGGAAGGCAGCTCGGCTTCAGGCTTGCCTCTCCGAGGGAAGGCTGTGGTGCTCGCTCGAGGTGAACAGGCCTCGCGCTGAGAAGGCCTCCTTCTCCGTGCAGCGACGTGTGTGCGGACGTGGACGGGGATGGCCTTCCACCCTGCCTTGTCTCTCCCAGGGAGGTCGAGGGGCTTGACCTACGGCGTCCCCACCCACGGCGAGTCAGCCAACCGCTTCCCCGGGGAGGACGCGAGGCGCCGGCCCGGGAGAAGCCGGCCCCACGGCCCGGGCGCTCGGGCCTCACGAAGCGCGCCCTTCCTCTCTCCTGCCCGCTTCTCTCTTCGCACTCGTCTTTCCCTTAGCCGGCGTTCTCCCCCGGAGCGCACCGTGGCTCGGCCTGGAGGGACCTGCTGTCTCCTTCGGTTTTGAGGCCCACGCGTGTGACCGCCTTGACTCCCCGAAGCCGCTGTCGGCCCCGAGGTGCTGGCGGCACCCGCAGGTCCCTGGGGTGGAGGCCCCAGCCGGCAGGGTGTTTGCATCGCTTTCCGCATCTGAGAGCAGGCGTGGTGCTTTCGGGGAAGGGGGAGCTGACAGAGCTCCCTCCGGGAAGCGCGTGCCAGAGCCGAGGGTTGGGCGACTTGCTCCGTGCTTCTAGGGGTCACAGCCGCTTCTCTCCTAATGGGACGGAGTGGGGCTTGCTGGGTCAAGGCGTCCCCCTGAAACAGTCCCATGGCAGGGGCTCGGCCCTTCGCCCGTCCGTTTCAGGCTGGCCTCCCTGCTCAGGGCGCCCCCCGGAGAGGTGGGCCTGCAGGCCGGCGTCGCCCTCCCGACCTCCCCGCGAGCCGGGTGTGCAGCCCGGTGCCCTCTGAACGCCGGCTCCGGTGGGCTCGACTGCAGGCGGGCGCCCGGCTCCGTGAAGCGGGGCTGCCGCCAGAAGGCCTCCCGCAGCCTCGGAACGAGTGGGTTTGCTCTGCGGTGGGTCCGGCCGCTCGGTCCCAGCAGAAGCTGCTTCCGATGTCCTCGCGCGTGCTTCGCCGAGGCCGAGGTCGGGGGCCTCCTTCTAGGACGGCCCCCCACCTGAGGCCCGGCTGGCAGCCTTCCTGCGGCTACCGCCCCACCCTGCCGCGGCCCAGCTTGCCCCTTCGCCAAGGAGGCCTGCACGCGGAAGGCAGCTCGGCTTCAGGCTTGCCTCTCGGATGGAAGGCTGTGGTGCTCGCTCGAGGTGAACAGGCCTCGCGCTGAGAAGGCCTCCTTCTACGTGCACGACGTGTGTGCGGACGTGGACGGGGATGGCCTTCCACCCTGCCTTGTCTCTCCCAGGGAGGTCGAGGGGCTTGACCTACGGCGTCCTCACCCATGGCGAGTCAGCCAACAGCTTCCCCGGGGAAGACGCGAGGCGCCGGCCTGGGAGAAGCCGGCCCCACGGCCCGGGCGCTCGGGCCTCACGAAGCGCGCCCTTCCTCCCTCCTGCCTGCTTCTCTCTTCGCACTCGTCTTTCCCTGGGCCGACGTTCACCCCCAGAGCGCACCGTGGCTCGGCCTGGAGGGACCTGCTGTCTCCTTCGGTTTTGAGGCCCAGGCGTGTGACCGCCTTGACTCCCCGAAGGCGCTGTCGGCCCCGAGGTGCTGGCGGCACCCGCAGGTCCCTGGGGTGGAGGCCCCAGCCGGCAGGGTGTTTGCATTGCTTTCCGCATCTGAGAGCAGGCGTGGTGCTTTCGGGGAAGGGGGAGCTGACAGAGCTCCCTCCGGGAAGCGCGTGCCAGAGCCGAGGGTTGGGCGCCTTGCTCTGTGCTTCTAGGGGTCACAGCCGCTTCTCTCCTAATGGGACAGAGTGGGGCTTGCTGTGCCAAGGCGTCCCGCTGAAACAGTCCCATGGCAGGGGCTCGGCCCTTCGCCCATCCGTTTCAGGCTGGCCTCCCTGCTCAGGGCGCCCCCCGGAGAGGTGGGCCTGCAGGCCGGCGTCGCCCTCCCGACCTCCCCGCGAGCCGGGTGTGCAGCCCGGTGCCCTCTGAACGCCGGCTCCGGTGGGCTCGACTGCAGGCGGGCGCCCGGCTCCGTGAAGCGGGGCTGCCGCCAGAAGGCCTCCCGCAGCCTCGGAACGAGTGGGTTTGCTCTGCGGTGGGTCCGGCCGCTCGGTCCCAGCAGAAGCTGCTTCCGATGTCCTCGCGCGTGCTTCGCCGAGGCCGAGGTCGGGGGCCTCCTTCTAGGACGGCCCCCCACCTGAGGCCCGGCTGGCAGCCTTCCTGCGGCTTCCGCCCCACCCTGCCGCGGCCCAGCTTGCCCCTTCGCCAAGGAGGCCTGCACGCGGAGGCAGCTCGGCTTCAGGCTTGCCTCTCCGAGGGAAGGCTGTGGTGCTCACTCGAGGTGAACAGGCCTCGCGCTGAGAAGGCCTCCTTCTCCGTGCAGCGACGTGTTTGCGGACGTGGACGGGGATGGCCTTCCACTCTGCCTGTCTCTCCCAGGGAGGTCGAGGGGCTTGACCTACGGCGTCCCCACCCACGGCGAGTCAGCCAACCGCTTCCCCGGGGAGGACGCGAGGCGCCGGCCCGGGAGAAGCCGGCCCCACGGCCCGGGCGCTCGGGCCTCACGAAGCGCGCCCTTCCTCTCTCCTGCCCGCTTCTCTCTTCGCACTCGTCTTTCCCTTAGCCGGCGTTCTCCCCCGGAGCGCACCGTGGCTCGGCCTGGAGGGACCTGCTGTCTCCTTCGGTTTTGAGGCCCAGGCGTGTGACCGCCTTGACTCCCCGAAGGCGCTGTCGGCCCCGAGGTGCTGGCGGCACCCGCAGGTCCCTGGGGTGGAGGCCCCAGCCGGCAGGGTGTTTGCATCGCTTTCCGCATCTGAGAGCAGGCGTGGTGCTTTCGGGGAAGGGGGAGCTGACAGAGCTCCCTCCGGGAAGCGCGTGCCAGAGCCGAGGGTTGGGCGCCTTGCTCTGTGCTTCTAGGGGTCACAGCCGCTTCTCTCCTAATGGGACAGAGTGGGGCTTGCTGTGCCAAGGCGTCCCGCTGAAACAGTCCCATGGCAGGGGCTCGGCCCTTCGCCCGTCCGTTTCAGGCTGGCCTCCCTGCTCAGGGCGCCCCCCGGAGAGGTGGGCCTGCAGGCCGGCGTCGCCCTCCCGACCTCCCCGCGAGCCGGGTGTGCAGCCCGGTGATCTCTGAACGCCGGCTCCGGTGGGCTCGACTGCAGGCGGGCGCCCGACTCCGTGAAGCGGGGCTGCCGCCAGAAGGCCTCCCGCAGCCTCGGAACGAGTGGGTTTGCTCTGCGGTGGGTCCGGCCGCTCGGTCCCAGCAGAAGCTGCTTCCGATGTCCTCGCGCGTGCTTCGCCGAGGCCGAGGTCGGGGGCCTCCTTCTAGGACGGCCCCCCACCTGAGGCCCGGCTGGCAGCCTTCCTGCGGCTTCCGCCCCACCCTGCCGCGGCCCAGCTTGCCCCTTCGCCAAGGAGGCCTGCACGCGGAAGGCAGCTCGGCTTCAGGCTTGCCTCTCCGAGGGAAGGCTGTGGTGCTCGCTCGAGGTGAACAGGCCTCGCGCTGAGAAGGCCTCCTTCTCCGTGCAGCGACGTGTGTGCGGACGTGGACGGGGATGGCCTTCCACCCTGCCTTGTCTCTCCCAGGGAGGTCGAGGGGCTTGACCTACGGCGTCCTCACCCATGGCGAGTCAGCCAACCGCTTCCCCGGGGAAGACGCGAGGCGCCGGCCTGGGAGAAGCCGGCCCCACGGCCCGGGCGCTCGGGCCTCACGAAGCGCGCCCTTCCTCTCTCCTGCCCGCTTCTCTCCTCGCACTCGTCTTTCCCTGGGCCGACGTTCTCCCCTGGAGCGCACCGTGGCTCGGCCTGGAGGGACCTGCTGTCTCCTTCGGTTTTGAGGCCCAGGCATGCGACCGCCTTGACTCCCCGAAGCCGCTGTCGGCCCCGAGGTGCTGGGGGCACCCGCAGGTCCCTGGGCTGGAGGCCCCAGCCGGCAGGGTGTTTGCATCGCTTTCCGTGTCGGAAAGCCGGCGTGGTGCTTTCGGGGAAGGGGGAGCTGAAAGAGCCCCCTCCGGGATGCGTGTTCCAGAGCCGAGGGTTGGGCGGCTTGCGGGGTGCTTCTAGGGTTCACAGCCGCTTCTCTCCTAATGGGACAGAGTGGGGCTTGCTGTGCCAAGGTGTCCCGCTGAAACAGTCCCATGGCAGGGGCTCGGCCCTTCGCCCGTCCGTTTCAGGCTGGCCTCCCTGATCAGGGCGCCCCCCGGAGAGGTGGGCCTGCAGGCCGGCGTCGCCCTCCCGACCTCCCCGCGAGCCGGGTGTGCAGCCCGGTGCCCTCTGAACGCCGGCTCCGGTGGGCTCGACTGCAGGCGGGCGCCCGGCTCCGTGAAGCGGGGCTGCCGCCAGAAGGCCTCCCGCAGCCTCGGAACGAGTGGGTTTGCTCTGCGGTGGGTCCGGCCGCTCGGTCCCAGCAGAAGCTGCTTCCGATGTCCTCGCGCGTGCTTCGCCGAGGCCGAGGTCGGGGGCCTCCTTCTAGGACGGCCCCCCACCTGAGGCCCGGCTGGCAGCCTTCCTGCGGCTTCCGCCCCACCCTGCCGCGGCCCAGCTTGCCCCTTCGCCAAGGAGGCCTGCACGCGGAAGGCAGCTCGGCTTCAGGCTTGCCTCTCCGAGGGAAGGCTGTGGTGCTCGCTCGAGGTGAACAGGCCTCGCGCTGAGAAGGCCTCCTTCTCCGTGCAGCGACGTGTGTGCGGACGTGGACGGGGATGGCCTTCCACCCTGCCTTGTCTCTCCCAGGGAGGTCGAGGGGCTTGACCTACGGCGTCCCCACCCACGGCGAGTCAGCCAACCGCTTCCCCGGGGAGGACGCGAGGCGCCGGCCCGGGAGAAGCCGGCCCCACGGCCCGGGCGCTCGGGCCTCACGAAGCGCGCCCTTCCTCTCTCCTGCCCGCTTCTCTCTTCGCACTCGTCTTTCCCTTAGCCGGCGTTCTCCCCCGGAGCGCACCGTGGCTCGGCCTGGAGGGACCTGCTGTCTCCTTCGGTTTTGAGGCCCACGCGTGTGACCGCCTTGACTCCCCGAAGCCGCTGTCGGCCCCGAGGTGCTGGCGGCACCCGCAGGTCCCTGGGGTGGAGGCCCCAGCCGGCAGGGTGTTTGCATCGCTTTCCGCATCTGAGAGCAGGCGTGGTGCTTTCGGGGAAGGGGGAGCTGACAGAGCTCCCTCCGGGAAGCGCGTGCCAGAGCCGAGGGTTGGGCGCCTTGCTCCGTGCTTCTAGGGGTCACAGCCGCTTCTCTCCTAATGGGACAGAGTGGGGCTTGCTGTGCCAAGGCGTCCCGCTGAAACAGTCCCATGGCAGGGGCTCGGCCCTTCGCCCGTCCGTTTCAGGCTGGCCTCCCTGCTCAGGGCGCCCCCCGGAGAGGTGGGCCTGCAGGCCGGCGTCGCCCTCCCGACCTCCCCGCGAGCCGGGTGTGCAGCCCGGTGATCTCTGAACGCCGGCTCCGGTGGGCTCGACTGCGGGCGGGCGCCCGGCTCCGTGAAGCGGGGCTGCCGCCAGAAGGCCTCCCACAGCCTCGGAACGAGTGGGTTTGCTCTGGGGTGGGTCTGGCCGCTCGGTCCCAGCAGAAGCTGCTTCCGATGTCCTCGCGCGTGCTTCGCCGAGGCCGAGGTCGGGGGCCTCCTTCTAGGACAGCCCCCCACCTGAGGCCCGGCTGGCAGCCTTCCTGCGGCTTCCGCCCCACCCGGCCGCGGCCCAGCTTGCCCCTTCGCCAAGGAGGCCTGCACGCGGAAGGCAGCTCGGCTTCAGGCTTGCCTCTCGGAGGGAAGGCTGTGGTGCTCGCTCGAGGTGAACAGGCCTCGCGCTGAGAAGGCCTCCTTCTCCGTGCAGCGACGTGTGTGCGGACGTGGACGGGGATGGCCTTCCACTCTGCCTTGTCTCTCCCAGGGAGGTCGAGGGGCTTGACCTACGGCGTCCCCACTCACGGCGAGTCAGCCAACCGCTTCCCCGGGGAGGACGCGAGGCGCCGGCCCGGGAGAAGCCGGCACCACGGCCCGGGCGCTCGGGCCTCACGAAGCGCGCCCTTCCTCTCTCCTGCCCACTTCTCTCTTCGCACTCGTCTTTCCCTGGGCCGACGTTCTCCCCCGGAGCGCACCGTGGCTCGGCCTGGAGGGACCTGCTGTTTCCTTCGGTTTTGAGGCCCAGGCGTGCGACCGCCTTGACTCCCCGAAGCCGCTGTCGGCCCCGAGGTGCTGGCGGCACCCGCAGGTCCCTGGGGTGGAGGCCCCAGCCGGCAGGGTGTTTGCATCGCTTTCCGCATCTGAGAGCAGGCGTGCTGCTTTCGGGGAAGGGGGAGCTGAAAGAGCCCCCTCCGGGATGCGTGTTCCAGAGCCGAGTGTTGGGCGGCTTGCGGGGTGCTTCTAGGGTTCACAGCCGCTTCTCTCCTAATGGGACAGAGTGGGGCTTGCTGTGCCAAGGCGTCCCGCTGAAACAGTCCCATGGCAGGGGCTCGGCCCTTCGCCCGTCCGTTTCAGGCTGGCCTCCCTGCTCAGGGCGCCCCCCGGAGAGGTGGGCCTGCAGGCCGGCGTCGCCCTCCCGACCTCCCCGCGAGCCGGGTGTGCAGCCCGGTGCCCTCTGAACGCCGGCTCCGGTGGGCTCGACTGCAGGCGGGCGCCCGGCTCCGTGAAGCGGGGCTGCCGCCAGAAGGCCTCCCGCAGCCTCGGAACGAGTGGGTTTGCTCTGCGGTGGGTCCGGCCGCTCGGTCCCAGCAGAAGCTGCTTCCGATGTCCTCGCGCGTGCTTCGCCGAGGCCGAGGTCGGGGGCCTCCTTCTAGGACGGCCCCCCACCTGAGGCCCGGCTGGCAGCCTTCCTGCGGCTTCCGCCCCACCCTGCCGTGGCCCAGCTTGCCCCTTCGCCAAGGAGGCCTGCACGCGGAAGGCAGCTCGGCTTCAGGCTTGCCTCTCCGAGGGAAGGCTGTGGTGCTCGCTCGAGGTGAACAGGCCTCGCGCTGAGAAGGCCTCCTTCTCCGTGCAGCGACGTGTGTGCGGACGTGGACGGGGATGGCCTTCCACCCTGCCTTGTCTCTCCCAGGGAGGTCGAGGGGCTTGACCTACGGCGTCCCCACCCACGGCGAGTCAGCCAACCGCTTCCCCGGGGAGGACGCGAGGCGCCGGCCTGGGAGAAGCCGGTCCCACGGCCCGGGCGCTCGGGCCTCACGAAGCGCGCCCTTCCTCTCTCCTGCCCGCTTCTCTCTTCGCACTCGTCTTTCCCTTAGCCGGCGTTCTCCCCCGGAGCGCACCGTGGCTCGGCCTGGAGGGACCTGCTGTCTCCTTCGGTTTTGAGGCCCACGCGTGTGACCGCCTTGACTCCCCGAAGCCGCTGTCGGCCCCGAGGTGCTGGCGGCACCCGCAGGTCCCTGGGGTGGAGGCCCCAGCCAGCAGGGTGTTTGCATCGCTTTCCGCATCTGAGAGCAGGCGTGGTGCTTTCGAGGAAGGGGGAGCTGAAAGAGCCCCCTCCGGGATGCGTGTTCCAGAGCCGAGGGTTGGGCGGCTTGCGGGGTGCTTCTAGGGTTCACAGCCGCTTCTCTCCTAATGGGACAGAGTGGGGCTTGCTGTGCCAAGGCGTCCCGCTGAAACAGTCCCATGGCAGGGGCTCGGCCCTTCGCCCGTCCGTTTCAGGCTGGCCTCCCTGATCAGGGCGCCCCCCGGAGAGGTGGGCCTGCAGGCCGGCGTCGCCCTCCCGACCTCCCCGCGAGCCGGGTGTGCAGCCCGGTGCCCTCTGAACGCCGGCTCCGGTGGGCTCGACTGCAGGCGGGCGCCCGGCTCCGTGAAGCGGGGCTGCCGCCAGAAGGCCTCCCGCAGCCTCGGAACGAGTGGGTTTGCTCTGCGGTGGGTCCGGCCGCTCGGTCCCAGCAGAAGCTGCTTCCGATGTCCTCGCGCGTGCTTCGCCGAGGCCGAGGTCGGGGGCCTCCTTCTAGGACGGCCCCCCACCTGAGGCCCGGCTGGCAGCCTTCCTGCGGCTTCCGCCCCACCCTGCCGCGGCCCAGCTTGCCCCTTCGCCAAGGAGGCCTGCACGCGGAAGGCAGCTCGGCTTCAGGCTTGCCTCTCCGAGGGAAGGCTGTGGTGCTCGCTCGAGGTGAACAGGCCTCGCGCTGAGAAGGCCTCCTTCTCCGTGCAGCGACGTGTGTGCGGACGTGGACGGGGATGGCCTTCCACCCTGCCTTGTCTCTCCCAGGGAGGTCGAGGGGCTTGACCTACGGCGTCCCCACCCACGGCGAGTCAGCCAACCGCTTCCCCGGGGAGGACGCGAGGCGCCGGCCCGGGAGAAGCCGGCCCCACGGCCCGGGCGCTCGGGCCTCACGAAGCGCGCCCTTCCTCTCTCCTGCCCGCTTCTCTCTTCGCACTCGTCTTTCCCTTAGCCGGCGTTCTCCCCCGGAGCGCACCGTGGCTCGGCCTGGAGGGACCTGCTGTCTCCTTCGGTTTTGAGGCCCACGCGTGTGACCGCCTTGACTCCCCGAAGCCGCTGTCGGCCCCGAGGTGCTGGCGGCACCCGCAGGTCCCTGGGGTGGAGGCCCCAGCCGGCAGGGTGTTTGCATCGCTTTCCGCATCTGAGAGCAGGCGTGGTGCTTTCGGGGAAGGGGGAGCTGACAGAGCTCCCTCCGGGAAGCGCGTGCCAGAGCCGAGGGTTGGGCGACTTGCTCCGTGCTTCTAGGGGTCACAGCCGCTTCTCTCCTAATGGGACGGAGTGGGGCTTGCTGGGTCAAGGCGTCCCCCTGAAACAGTCCCATGGCAGGGGCTCGGCCCTTCGCCCGTCCGTTTCAGGCTGGCCTCCCTGATCAGGGCGCCCCCCGGAGAGGTGGGCCTGCAGGCCGGCGTCGCCCTCCCGACCTCCCCGCGAGCCGGGTGTGCAGCCCGGTGCCCTCTGAACGCCGGCTCCGGTGGGCTCGACTGCAGGCGGGCGCCCGGCTCCGTGAAGCGGGGCTGCCGCCAGAAGGCCTCCCGCAGCCTCGGAACGAGTGGGTTTGCTCTGCGGTGGGTCCGGCCGCTCGGTCCCAGCAGAAGCTGCTTCCGATGTCCTCGCGCGTGCTTCGCCGAGGCCGAGGTCGGGGGCCTCCTTCTAGGACGGCCCCCCACCTGAGGCCCGGCTGGCAGCCTTCCTGCGGCTACCGCCCCACCCTGCCGCGGCCCAGCTTGCCCCTTCGCCAAGGAGGCCTGCACGCGGAAGGCAGCTCGGCTTCAGGCTTGCCTCTCGGATGGAAGGCTGTGGTGCTCGCTCGAGGTGAACAGGCTTCGCGCTGAGAAGGCCTCCTTCTCCGTGCACGACGTGTGTGCGGACGTGGACGGGGATGGCCTTCCACCCTGCCTTGTCTCTCCCAGGGAGGTCGAGGGGCTTGACCTACGGCGTCCCCACCCACGGCGAGTCAGCCAACCGCTTCCCCGGGGAGGACGCGAGGCGCCGGCCCGGGAGAAGCCGGCCCCACGGCCCGGGCGCTCGGGCCTCACGAAGCGCGCCCTTCCTCTCTCCTGCCCGCTTCTCTCTTCGCACTCGTCTTTCCCTTAGCCGGCGTTCACCCCCGGAGCGCACCGTGGCTCGGCCTGGAGGGACCTGCTGTCTCCTTCGGTTTTGAGGCCCAGGCGTGTGACCGCCTTGACTCCCCGAAGGCGCTGTCGGCCCCGAGGTGCTGGCGGCACCCGCAGGTCCCTGGGGTGGAGGCCCCAGCCGGCAGGGTGTTTGCATCGCTTTCCGCATCTGAGAGCAGGCGTGGTGCTTTCGGGGAAGGGGGAGCTGACAGAGCTCCCTCCGGGAAGCGCGTGCCAGAGCCGAGGGTTGGGCGCCTTGCTCTGTGCTTCTAGGGGTCACAGCCGCTTCTCTCCTAATGGGACAGAGTGGGGCTTGCTGTGCCAAGGCGTCCCGCTGAAACAGTCCCATGGCAGGGGCTCGGCCCTTCGCCCGTCCGTTTCAGGCTGGCCTCCCTGATCAGGGCGCCCCCCGGAGAGGTGGGCCTGCAGGCCGGCGTCGCCCTCCCGACCTGCCCGCGAGCCGGGTGTGCAGCCCGGTGCCCTCTGAACGCCGGCTCCGGTGGGCTCGACTGCAGGCGGGCGCCCGGCTCCGTGAAGCGGGGCTGCCGCCAGAAGGCCTCCCGCAGCCTCGGAACGAGTGGGTTTGCTCTGCGGTGGGTCCGGCCGCTCGGTCCCAGCAGAAGCTGCTTCCGATGTCCTCGCGCGTGCTTCGCCGAGGCCGAGGTCGGGGGCCTCCTTCTAGGACGGCCCCCCACCTGAGGCCCGGCTGGCAGCCTTCCTGCGGCTTCCGCCCCACCCTGCCGCGGCCCAGCTTGCCCCTTCGCCAAGGAGGCCTGCACGCGGAAGGCAGCTCGGCTTCAGGCTTGCCTCTCCGAGGGAAGGCTGTGGTGCTCGCTCGAGGTGAACAGGCCTCGCGCTGAGAAGGCCTCCTTCTCCGTGCAGCGACGTGTGTGCGGACGTGGACGGGGATGGCCTTCCACCCTGCCTTGTCTCTCCCAGGGAGGTCGAGGGGCTTGACCTACGGCGTCCCCACCCACGGCGAGTCAGCCAACCGCTTCCCCGGGGAGGACGCGAGGCGCCGGCCCGGGAGAAGCCGGCCCCACGGCCCGGGCGCTCGGGCCTCACGAAGCGCGCCCTTCCTCTCTCCTGCCCGCTTCTCTCTTCGCACTCGTCTTTCCCTTAGCCGGCGTTCTCCCCCGGAGCGCACCGTGGCTCGGCCTGGAGGGACCTGCTGTCTCCTTCGGTTTTGAGGCCCACGCGTGTGACCGCCTTGACTCCCCGAAGCCGCTGTCGGCCCCGAGGTGCTGGCGGCACCCGCAGGTCCCTGGGGTGGAGGCCCCAGCCTGCAGGGTGTTTGCATCGCTTTCCGCATCTGAGAGCAGGCGTGGTGCTTTCGGGGAAGGGGGAGCTGACAGAGCTCCCTCCGGGAAGCGCGTGCCAGAGCCGAGGGTTGGGCGACTTGCTCCGTGCTTCTAGGGGTCACAGCCGCTTCTCTCCTAATGGGACGGAGTGGGGCTTGCTGTGCCAAGGCGTCCCGCTGAAACAGTCCCATGGCAGGGGCTCGGCCCTTCGCCCGTCCGTTTCAGGCTGGCCTCCCTGCTCAGGGCGCCCCCCGGAGAGGTGGGCCTGCAGGCCGGCGTCGCCCTCCCGACCTGCCCGCGAGCCGGGTGTGCAGCCCGGTGCCCTCTGAACGCCGGCTCCGGTGGGCTCGACTGCGGGCGGTCGCCCGGCTCCGTGAAGCGGGGCTGCCGCCAGAAGGCCTCCCGCAGCCTCGGAACGAGTGGGTTTGCTCTGCGGTGGGTCCGGCCGCTCGGTCCCAGCAGAAGCTGCTTCCGATGTCCTCGCGCGTGCTTCGCCGAGGCCGAGGTCGGGGGCCTCCTTCTAGGACGGCCCCCCACCTGAGGCCCGGCTGGCAGCCTTCCTGCGGCTTCCGCCCCACCCTGCCGCGGCCCAGCTTGCCCCTTCGCCAAGGAGGCCTGCACGCGGAAGGCAGCTCGGCTTCAGGCTTGCCTCTCGGATGGAAGGCTGTGGTGCTCGCTCGAGGTGAACAGGCTTCGCGCTGAGAAGGCCTCCTTCTCCGTGCAGCGACGTGTGTGCGGACGTGGACGGGGATGGCCTTCCACCCTGCCTTGTCTCTCCCAGGGAGGTCGAGGGGCTTGACTTACGGCGTCCCCACCCACGGCGAGTCAGCCAACCGCTTCCCCGGGGAGGACGCGAGGCGCCGGCCCGGGAGAAGCCGGCCCCACGGCCCGGGCGCTCGGGCCTCACGAAGCGCGCCCTTCCTCTCTCCTGCCTGCTTCTCTCTTCGCACTCGTCTTTCCCTGGGCCGACGTTCACCCCCGGAGCGCACCGTGGCTCGGCCTGGAGGGACCTGCTGTCTCCTTCGGTTTTGAGGCCCAGGCGTGTGACCGCCTTGACTCCCCGAAGGCGCTGTCGGCCCCGAGGTGCTGGCGGCACCCGCAGGTCCCTGGGGTGGAGGCCCCAGCCGGCAGGGTGTTTGCATCGCTTTCCGCATCTGAGAGCAGGCGTGGTGCTTTCGGGGAAGGGGTAGCTGACAGAGCTCCCTCCGGGAAGCGCGTGCCAGAGCCGAGGGTTGGGCGCCTTGCTCTGTGCTTCTAGGGGTCACAGCCGCTTCTCTCCTAATGGGACAGAGTGGGGCTTGCTGTGCCAAGGCGTCCCGCTGAAACAGTCCCATGGCAGGGGCTCGGCCCTTCGCCCGTCCGTTTCAGGCTGGCCTCCCTGCTCAGGGCGCCCCCCGGAGAGGTGGGCCTGCAGGCCGGCGTCGCCCTCCCGACCTCCCCGCGAGCCGGGTGTGCAGCCCGGTGATCTCTGAACGCCGGCTCCGGTGGGCTCGACTGCGGGCGGGCGCCCGGCTCCCTGAAGCGGGGCTGCCGCCAGAAGGCCTCCCGCAGCCTCGGAACGAGTGGGGTTGCTCTGGGGTGGGTCTGGCTGCTCGGTCCCAGCAGAAGCTGCTTCCGATGTCCTCGCGCGTGCTTCGCCGAGGCCGAGGTCGGGGGCCTCCTTCTAGGACGGCCCCCCACCTGAGGCCCGGCTGGCAGCCTTCTTGCGGCTTCCGCCCCACCCGGCCGCGGCCCAGCTTGCCCCTTCGCCAAGGAGGCCTGCATGCGGAAGGCAGCTCGGCTTCAGGCTTGCCTCTCGGAGGGAAGGCTGTGGTGCTCGCTCGAGGTGAACAGGCCTCGCGCTGAGAAGGCCTCCTTCTCCGTGCAGCGACGTGTTTGCGGACGTGGACGGGGATGGCCTTCCACTCTGCCTTATCTCTCCCAGGGAGGTCGAGGGGCTTGACCTACGGCGTCCCCACCCACGGCGAGTCAGCCAACCGCTTCCCCGGGGAGGACGCGAGGCGCCGGCCCGGGAGAAGCCGGCCCCACGGCCCGGGCGCTCGGGCCTCACGAAGCGCGCCCTTCCTCTCTCCTGCCCGCTTCTCTCTTCGCACTCGTCTTTCCCTGGGCCGATGTTCTCCCCCGGAGGGCACCGTGGCTCGGCCTGGAGGGACCTGCTGTCTCCTTCGGTTTTGAGGCCCAGGCGTGCGACCGCCTTGACTCCCCGAAGCCGCTGTCGGCCCCGAGGTGCTGGCGGCACCCGCAGGTCCCTGGGGTGGAGGCCCCAGCCGGCAGGGTGTTTGCATCGCTTTCCGCATCTGAGAGCAGGCGTGGTGCTTTCGGGGAAGGGGGAGCTGAAAGAGCCCCCTCCGGGATGCGTGTTCCAGAGCCGAGGTTTGGGCGGCTTGCGGGGTGCTTCTAGGGTTCACAGCCGCTTCTCTCCTAATGGGACAGAGTGGGGCTTGCTGTGCCAAGGCGTCCCACTGAAACAGTCCCATGGCAGGGGCTCGGCCCTTCGCCCGTCCGTTTCAGGCTGGCCTCCCTGCTCAGGGCGCCCCCCGGAGAGGTGGGCCTGCAGGCCGGCGTCGCCCTCCCGACCTCCCCGCGAGCCGGGTGTGCAGCCCGGTGCCCTCTGAACGCCGGCTCCGGTGGGCTCGACTGCGGGCGGGCGCCCGGCTCCGTGAAGCGGGGCTGCCGCCAGAAGGCCTCCCGCAGCCTCGGAACGAGTGGGTTTGCTCTGCGGTGGGTCCAGCCGCTCGGTCCCAGCAGAAGCTGCTTCCGATGTCCTCGCGCGTGCTTCGCCGAGGCCGAGGTCGGGGGCCTCCTTCTAGGACGGCCCCCCACCTGAGGCCCGGCTGGCAGCCTTCCTGCGGCTTCCGCCCCACCCTGCCGCGGCCCAGCTTGCCCCTTCGCCAAGGAGGCCTGCACGCGGAAGGCAGCTCGGCTTCAGGCTTGCCTCTCGGAGGGAAGGCTGTGGTGCTCGCTCAAGGTGAACAGGCCTCGCGCTGAGAAGGCCTCCTTCTCCGTGCAGCGACGTGTGTGCGAACGTGGACGGGGATGGCCTTCCACCCTGCCTTGTCTCTCCCAGGGAGGTCGAGGGGCTTGACCTACGGCGTCCCCACCCACGGCGAGTCAGCCAACCGCTTCCCCGGGGAGGACGCGAGGCGCCGGCCCGGGAGAAGCTGGCCCCACGGCCCGGGTTCTCGGGCCTCACGACGTGCGCCCTACCTCTCTCCTGCCCGCTTCTCTCTTCGCACTCGTCTTTCCCTTAGCCGACGTTCTCCCCCGGAGCGCACCGTGGCTCGGCCTGGAGGGACCTGCTGTCTCCTGCGGTTTTGAGGCCCAGGCGTGCGACCGCCTTGACTCCCCGAAGCCGCTGTCGGCCCCGAGGTGCTGGTGGCACCCGCAGGTCCCTGGGGTGGAGGCCCCAGCCGGCAGGGTTTTTGCATCGCTTTCCGCATCTGAGAGCAGGCGTGGTGCTTTCGGGGAAGGGGGAGCTGACAGAGCTCCCTCCGGGAAGCGCGTGCCAGAGCCGAGGGTTGGGCGCCTTGCTCCCTGCTTCTAGGGGTCACAGCCGCTTCTCTCCTAATGGGACAGAGTGGGGCTTGCTGTGCCAAGGCGTCCCGCTGAAACAGTCCCATGGCAGGGGCTCGGCCCTTCGCCCGTCCGTTTCAGGCTGGCCTCCCTGATCAGGGCGCCCCCCGGAGAGGTGGGCCTGCAGGCCGGCGTCGCCCTCCCGACCTGCCCGCGAGCCGGGTGTGCAGCCCGGTGCCCTCTGAACGCCGGCTCCGGTGGGCTCGACTGCAGGCGGGCGCCCGGCTCCGTGAAGCGGGGCTGCCGCCAGAAGGCCTCCCGCAGCCTCGGAACGAGTGGGTTTGCTCTGCGGTGGGTCCGGCCGCTCGGTCCCAGCAGAAGCTGCTTCCGATGTCCTCGCGCGTGCTTCGCCGAGGCCGAGGTCGGGGGCCTCCTTCTAGGACGGCCCCCCACCTGAGGCCCGGCTGGCAGCCTTCCTGCGGCTTCCGCCCCACCCGGCCGCGGCCCAGCTTGCCCCTTCGCCAAGGAGGCCTGCACGCGGAAGGCAGCTCGGCTTCAGGCTTGCCTCTCCGAGGGAAGGCTGTGGTGCTCGCTCGAGGTGAACAGGCCTCGCGCTGAGAAGGCCTCCTTCTCCGTGCAGCGACGTGTGTGCGGACGTGGACGGGGATGGCCTTCCACCCTGCCTTGTCTCTCCCAGGGAGGTCGAGGGGCTTGACCTACGGCGTCCCCACCCACGGCGAGTCAGCCAACCGCTTCCCCGGGGAGGACGCGAGGCGCCGGCCCGGGAGAAGCCGGCCCCACGGCCCGGGCGCTCGGGCCTCACGAAGCGCGCCCTTCCTCTCTCCTGCCCGCTTCTCTCTTCGCACTCGTCTTTCCCTTAGCCGGCGTTCTCCCCCCCGGAGCGCACCGTGGCTCGGCCTGGAGGGACCTGCTGTCTCCTTCGGTTTTGAGGCCCACGCGTGTGACCGCCTTGACTCCCCGAAGCCGCTGTCGGCCCCGAGGTGCTGGCGGCACCCGCAGGTCCCTGGGGTGGAGGCCCCAGCCGGCAGGGTGTTTGCATCGCTTTCCGCATCTGAGAGCAGGCGTGGTGCTTTCGGGGAAGGGGGAGCTGACAGAGCTCCCTCCGGGAAGCGCGTGCCAGAGCCGAGGGTTGGGCGCCTTGCTCCGTGCTTCTAGGGGTCACAGCCGCTTCTCTCCTAATGGGACAGAGTGGGGCTTGCTGTGCCAAGGCGTCCCGCTGAAACAGTCCCATGGCAGGGGCTCGGCCCTTCGCCCGTCCGTTTCAGGCTGGCCTCCCTGCTCAGGGCGCCCCCCGGAGAGGTGGGCCTGCAGGCCGGCGTCGCCCTCCCGACCTGCCCGCGAGCCGGGTGTGCAGCCCGGTGCCCTCTGAACGCCGGCTCCGGTGGGCTCGACTGCAGGCGGGCGCCCGGCTCCGTGAAGCGGGGCTGCCGCCAGAAGGCCTCCCGCAGCCTCGGAACGAGTGGGTTTGCTCTGCGGTGGGTCCGGCCGCTCGGTCCCAGCAGAAGCTGCTTCCGATGTCCTCGCGCGTGCTTCGCCGAGGCCGAGGTCGGGGGCCTCCTTCTAGGACGGCCCCCCACCTGAGGCCCGGCTGGCAGCCTTCCTGCGGCTACCGCCCCACCCTGCCGCGGCCCAGCTTGCCCCTTCGCCAAGGAGGCCTGCACGCGGAAGGCAGCTCGGCTTCAGGCTTGCCTCTCCGAGGGAAGGCTGTGGTGCTCGCTCGAGGTGAACAGGCCTCGCGCTGAGAAGGCCTCCTTCTCCGTGCAGCGACGTGTGTGCGGACGTGGACGGGGATGGCCTTCCACCCTGCCTTGTCTCTCCCAGGGAGGTCGAGGGGCTTGACCTACAGCGTCCCCACCCACGGCGAGTCAGCCAACCGCTTCCCCGGGGAGGACGCGAGGCGCCGGCCCGGGAGAAGCCGGCCCCACGGCCCGGGCGCTCGGGCCTCACGAAGCGCGCCCTTCCTCTCTCCTGCCCGCTTCTCTCTTCGCACTCGTCTTTCCCTTAGCCGGCGTTCTCCCCCGGAGCGCACGTGGCTCGGCCTGGAGGGACCTGCTGTCTCCTTCGGTTTTGAGGCCCACGCGTGTGACCGCCTTGACTCCCCGAAGCCGCTGTCGGCCCCGAGGTGCTGGCGGCACCCGCAGGTCCCTGGGGTGGAGGCCCCAGCCGGCAGGGTGTTTGCATCGCTTTCCGCATCTGAGAGCAGGCGTGGTGCTTTCGGGGAAGGGGGAGCTGACAGAGCTCCCTCTGGGAAGCGCGTGCCAGAGCCGAGGGTTGGGCGCCTTGCTCCGTGCTTCTAGGGGTCACAGCCGCTTCTCTCCTAATGGGACAGAGTGGGGCTTGCTGTGCCAAGGCGTCCCGCTGAAACAGTCCCATGGCAGGGGCTCGGCCCTTCGCCCGTCCGTTTCAGGCTGGCCTCCCTGCTCAGGGCGCCCCCCGGAGAGGTGGGCCTGCAGGCCGGCGTCGCCCTCCCGACCTCCCCGCGAGCCGGGTGTGCAGCCCGGTGATCTCTGAACGCCGGCTCCGGTGGGCTCGACTGCGGGCGGGCGCCCGGCTCCGTGAAGCGGGGCTGCCGCCAGAAGGCCTCCCGCAGCCTCGGAACGAGTGGGTTTGCTCTGGGGTGGGTCTGGCCGCTCGGTCCCAGCAGAAGCTGCTTCCGATGTCCTCGCGCGTGCTTCGCCGAGGCCGAGGTCGGGGGCCTCCTTCTAGGACAGCCCCCCACCTGAGGCCCGGCTGGCAGCCTTCCTGCGGCTTCCGCCCCACCCGGCCGCGGCCCAGCTTGCCCCTTCGCCAAGGAGGCCTGCACGCGGAAGGCAGCTCGGCTTCAGGCTTGCCTCTCGGATGGAAGGCTGTGGTGCTCGCTCGAGGTGAACAGGCTTCGCGCTGAGAAGGCCTCCTTCTCCGTGCACGACGTGTGTGCGGACGTGGACGGGGATGGCCTTCCACCCTGCCTTGTCTCTCCCAGGGAGGTCGAGGGGCTTGACCTACGGCGTCCCCACCCACGGCGAGTAAGCCAACCGCTTCCCCGGGGAGGACGCGAGGCGCCGGCCCGGGAGAAGCCGTCCCCACGGCCCGGGCGCTCGGGCCTCACGAAGCGCGCCCTTCCTCTCTCCTGCCTGCTTCTCTCTTCGCACTCGTCTTTCCCTGGGCCGACGTTCACCCCCGGAGCGCACCGTGGCTCGGCCTGGAGGGACCTGCTGTCTCCTTCGGTTTTGAGGCCCAGGCGTGCGACCGCCTTGACTCCCCGAAGCCGCTGTCGGCCCCGAGGTGCTGGGGGCACCCGCAGGTCCCTGGGCTGGAGGCCCCAGCCGGCAGGGTGTTTGCATCGCTTTCCGTGTCGGAAAGCCGGCGTGGTGCTTTCGGGGAAGGGGGAGCTGAAAGAGCCCCCTCCGGGATGCGTGTTCCAGAGCCGAGGGTTGGGCGGCTTGCGGGGTGCTTCTAGGGTTCACAGCCGCTTCTCTCCTAATGGGACAGAGTGGGGCTTGCTGTGCCAAGGCGTCCCGCTGAAACAGTCCCATGGCAGGGGCTCGGCCCTTCGCCCGTCCGTTTCAGGCTGGCCTCCCTGATCAGGGCGCCCCCCGGAGAGGTGGGCCTGCAGGCCGGCGTCGCCCTCCCGACCTGCCCGCGAGCCGGGTGTGCAGCCCGGTGCCCTCTGAACGCCGGCTCCGGTGGGCTCGACTGCGGGCGGGCGCCCGGCTCCGTGAAGCGGGGCTGCCGCCAGAAGGCCTCCCGCAGCCTCGGAACGAGTGGGTTTGCTCTGCGGTGGGTCCGGCCGCTCGGTCCCAGCAGAAGCTGCTTCCGATGTCCTCGCGCGTGCTTCGCCGAGGCCGAGGTCGGGGGCCTCCTTCTAGGACGGCCCCCCACCTGAGGCCCGGCTGGCAGCCTTCCTGCGGCTTCCGCCCCACCCTGCCGCGGCCCAGCTTGCCCCTTCGCCAAGGAGGCCTGCACGCGGAAGGCAGCTCGGCTTCAGGCTTGCCTCTCGGAGGGAAGGCTGTGGTGCTCGCTCGAGGTGAACAGGCCTCGCGCTGAGAAGGCCTCCTTCTCCGTGCAGCGACGTGTGTGCGGACGTGGACGGGGATGGCCTTCCACCCTGCCTTGTCTCTCCCAGGGAGGTCGAGGGGCTTGACCTACGGCGTCCCCACCCACGGCGAGTCAGCCAACCGCTTCCCCGGGGAGGACGCGAGGCGCCGGCCCGGGAGAAGCCGGCCCCACGGCCCGGGCGCTCGGGCCTCACGAAGCGCGCCCTTCCTCTCTCCTGCCCGCTTCTCTCTTCGCACTCGTCTTTCCCTTAGCCGGCGTTCTCCCCCGGAGCGCACCGTGGCTCGGCCTGGAGGGACCTGCTGTCTCCTTCGGTTTTGAGGCCCACGCGTGTGACCGCCTTGACTCCCCGAAGCCGCTGTCGGCCCCGAGGTGCTGGCGGCACCCGCAGGTCCCTGGGGTGGAGGCCCCAGCCGGCAGGGTGTTTGCATCGCTTTCCGCATCTGAGAGCAGGCGTGGTGCTTTCGGGGAAGGGGGAGCTGACAGAGCTCCCTCCGGGAAGCGCGTGCCAGAGCCGAGGGTTGGGCGCCTTGCTCCGTGCTTCTAGGGGTCACAGCCGCTTCTCTCCTAATGGGACAGAGTGGGGCTTGCTGTGCCAAGGCGTCCCGCTGAAACAGTCCCATGGCAGGGGCTCGGCCCTTCGCCCGTCCGTTTCAGGCTGGCCTCCCTGCTCAGGGCGCCCCCCGGAGAGGTGGGCCTGCAGGCCGGCGTCGCCCTCCCGACCTCCCGGCGAGCCGGGTGTGCAGCCCGGTGCCCTCTGAACGCCGGCTCCGGTGGGCTCGACTGCAGGCGGGCGCCCGGCTCCGTGAAGCGGGGCTGCCGCCAGAAGGCCTCCCGCAGCCTCGGAACGAGTGGGTTTGCTCTGCGGTGGGTCCGGCCGCTCGGTCCCAGCAGAAGCTGCTTCCGATGTCCTCGCGCGTGCTTCGCCGAGGCCGAGGTCGGGGGCCTACTTCTAGGACGGCCCCCCACCTGAGGCCCGGCTGGCAGCCTTCCTGCGGCTACCGCCCCTCCCTGCCGCGGCCCAGCTTGCCCCTTCGCCAAGGAGGCCTGCACGCGGAAGGCAGCTCGGCTTCAGGCTTGCCTCTCCGAGGGAAGGCTGTGGTGCTCGCTCGAGGTGAACAGGCCTCGCGCTGAGAAGGCCTCCTTCTCCGTGCAGCGACGTGTGTGCGGACGTGGACGGGGATGGCCTTCCACCCTGCCTTGTCTCTCCCAGGGAGGTCGAGGGGCTTGACCTACGGCGTCCCCACCCACGGCGAGTCAGCCAACCGCTTCCCCGGGGAGGACGCGAGGCGCCGGCCCGGGAGAAGCCGGCCCCACGGCCCGGGCGCTCGGGCCTCACGAAGCGCGCCCTTCCTCTCTCCTGCCTGCTTCTCTCTTCGCACTCGTCTTTCCCTGGGCCGACGTTCACCCCCGGAGCGCACCGTGGCTCGGCCTGGAGGGACCTGCTGTCTCCTTCGGTTTTGAGGCCCAGGCGTGTGACCGCCTTGACTCCCCGAAGGCGCTGTCGGCCCCGAGGTGCTGGCGGCACCCGCAGGTCCCTGGGGTGGAGGCCCCAGCCGGCAGGGTGTTTGCATCGCTTTCCGCATCTGAGAGCAGGCGTGGGGCTTTCGGGGAAGGGGGAGCTGACAGAGCTCCCTCCGGGAAGCGCGTGCCAGAGCCGAGGGTTGGGCGGCTTGCGGGGTGCTTCTAGGGTTCACAGCCGCTTCTCTCCTAATGGGACAGAGTGGGGCTTGCTGTGCCAAGGCGTCCCGCTGAAACAGTCCCATGGCAGGGGCTCGGCCCTTCGCCCGTCCGTTTCAGGCTGGCCTCCCTGCTCAGGGCGCCCCCCGGAGAGGTGGGCCTGCAGGCCGGCGTCGCCCTCCCGACCTCCCCGCGAGCCGGGTGTGCAGCCCGGTGATCTCTGAACGCCGGCTCCAGTGGGCTCGACTGCAGGCGGGCGCCCGGCTCCGTGAAGCGGGGCTGCCGCCAGAAGGCCTCCCGCAGCCTCGGAACGAGTGGGTTTGCTCTGGGGTGGGTCCGGCCGCTCGGTCCCAGCAGAAGCTGCTTCCGATGTCCTCGCGCGTGCTTCGCCGAGGCCGAGGTCGGGGGCCTCCTTCTAGGACGGCCCCCCACCTGAGGCCCGGCTGGCAGCCTTCCTGCGGCTTCCGCCCCACCCTGCCGCGGCCCAGCTTGCCCCTTCGCCAAGGAGGCCTGCACGCGGAAGGCAGCTCGGCTTCAGGCTTGCCTCTCGGAGGGAAGGCTGTGGTGCTCGCTCGAGGTGAACAGGCCTCGCGCTGAGAAGGCCTCCTTCTCCGTGCAGCGACGTGTGTGCGGACGTGGACGGGGATGGCCTTCCACTCTGCCTTGTCTCTCCCAGGGAGGTCGAGGGGCTTGACCTACGGCGTCCCCACCCACGGCGAGTCAGCCAACCGCTTCCCCGGGGAGGACGCGAGGCGCCGGCCCGGGAGAAGCCGGCCCCACGGCCCGGGCGCTCGGGCCTCACGAAGCGCGCCCTTCCTCTCTCCTGCCCACTTCTCTCTTCGCACTCGTCTTTCCCTGGGCCGACGTTCTCCCCCGGAGCGCACCGTGGCTCGGCCTGGAGGGACCTGCTGTCTCCTTCGGTTTTGAGGCCCAGGCGTGCGACCGCCTTGACTCCCCGAAGCCGCTGTCGGCCCCGAGGTGCTGGCGGCACCCGCAGGTCCCTGGGGTGGAGGCCCCAGCCGGCAGGGTGTTTGCATCGCTTTCCGCATCTGAGAGCAGGCGTGGTGCTTTCGGGGAAGGGGGAGCTGAAAGAGCCCCCTCCGGGATGCGTGTTCCAGAGCCGAGGGTTGGGCGGCTTGCGGGGTGCTTCTAGGGTTCACAGCCGCTTCTCTCCTAATGGGACAGAGTGGGGCTTGCTGTGCCAAGGCGTCCCGCTGAAACAGTCCCATGGCAGGGGCTCGGCCCTTCGCCCGTCCGTTTCAGGCTGGCCTCCCTGATCAGGGCGCCCCCCGGAGAGGTGGGCCTGCAGGCCGGCGTCGCCCTCCCGACCTGCCCGCGAGCCGGGTGTGCAGCCCGGTGCCCTCTGAACGCCGGCTCCGGTGGGCTCGACTGCAGGCGGGCGCCCGGCTCCGTGAAGCGGGGCTGCCGCCAGAAGGCCTCCCGCAGCCTCGGAACGAGTGGGTTTGCTCTGCGGTGGGTCCGGCCGCTCGGTCCCAGCAGAAGCTGCTTCCGATGTCCTCGCGCGTGCTTCGCCGAGGCCGAGGTCGGGGGCCTCCTTCTAGGACGGCCCCCCACCTGAGGCCCGGCTGGCAGCCTTCCTGCGGCTTCCGCCCCACCCTGTCGCGGCCCAGCTTGCCCCTTCGCCAAGGAGGCCTGCACGCGGAAGGCAGCTCGGCTTCAGGCTTGCCTCTCCGAGGGAAGGCTGTGGTGCTCGCTCGAGGTGAACAGGCCTCGCGCTGAGAAGGCCTCCTTCTCCGTGCAGCGACGTGTGTGCGGACGTGGACGGGGATGGCCTTCCACCCTGCCTTGTCTCTCCCAGGGAGGTCGAGGGGCTTGACCTACGGCGTCCCCACCCACGGCGAGTCAGCCAACCGCTTCCCCGGGGAGGACACGAGGCGCCGGCCCGGGAGAAGCCGGCCCCACGGCCCGGGCGCTCGGGCCTCACGAAGCGCGCCCTTCCTCTCTCCTGCCCGCTTCTCTCTTCGCACTCGTCTTTCCCTTAGCCGGCGTTCTCCCCCGGAGGGCACCGTGGCTCGGCCTGGAGGGACCTGCTGTCTCCTTCGGTTTTGAGGCCCAGGCGTGCGACCGCCTTGACTCCCCGAAGCCGCTGTCGGCCCCGAGGTGCTGGCGGCACCCGCAGGTCCCTGGGGTGGAGGCCCCAGCCGGCAGGGTGTTTGCATCGCTTTCCGCATCTGAGAGCAGGCGTGGTGCTTTCGGGGAAGGGGGAGCTGACAGAGCTCCCTCCGGGAAGCGCGTGCCAGAGCCGAGGGTTGGGCGCCTTGCTCCCTGCTTCTAGGGGTCACAGCCGCTTCTCTCCTAATGGGACAGAGTGGGGCTTGCTGTGCCAAGGCGTCCCGCTGAAACAGTCCCATGGCAGGGGCTCGGCCCTTCGCCCGTCCGTTTCAGGCTGGCCTCCCTGATCAGGGCGCCCCCCGGAGAGGTGGGCCTGCAGGCCGGCGTCGCCCTCCCGACCTGCCCGCGAGCCGGGTGTGCAGCCCGGTGCCCTCTGAACGCCGGCTCCGGTGGGCTCGACTGCAGGCGGGCGCCCGGCTCCGTGAAGCGGGGCTGCCGCCAGAAGGCCTCCCGCAGCCTCGGAACGAGTGGGTTTGCTCTGCGGTGGGTCCGGCCGCTCGGTCCCAGCAGAAGCTGCTTCCGATGTCCTCGCGCGTGCTTCGCCGAGGCCGAGGTCGGGGGCCTCCTTCTAGGACGGCCCCCCACCTGAGGCCCGGCTGGCAGCCTTCCTGCGGCTTCCGCCCCACCCGGCCGCGGCCCAGCTTGCCCCTTCGCCAAGGAGGCCTGCACGCGGAAGGCAGCTCGGCTTCAGGCTTGCCTCTCCGAGGGAAGGCTGTGGTGCTCGCTCGAGGTGAACAGGCCTCGCGCTGAGAAGGCCTCCTTCTCCGTGCAGCGACGTGTGTGCGGACGTGGACGGGGATGGCCTTCCACCCTGCCTTGTCTCTCCCAGGGAGGTCGAGGGGCTTGACCTACGGCGTCCCCACCCACGGCGAGTCAGCCAACCGCTTCCCCGGGGAGGACGCGAGGCGCCGGCCCGGGAGAAGCCGGCCCCACGGCCCGGGCGCTCGGGCCTCACGAAGCGCGCCCTTCCTCTCTCCTGCCCGCTTCTCTCTTCGCACTCGTCTTTCCCTTAGCCGGCGTTCTCCCCCCCGGAGCGCACCGTGGCTCGGCCTGGAGGGACCTGCTGTCTCCTTCGGTTTTGAGGCCCACGCGTGTGACCGCCTTGACTCCCCGAAGCCGCTGTCGGCCCCGAGGTGCTGGCGGCACCCGCAGGTCCCTGGGGTGGAGGCCCCAGCCGGCAGGGTGTTTGCATCGCTTTCCGCATCTGAGAGCAGGCGTGGTGCTTTCGGGGAAGGGGGAGCTGACAGAGCTCCCTCCGGGAAGCGCGTGCCAGAGCCGAGGGTTGGGCGCCTTGCTCCGTGCTTCTAGGGGTCACAGCCGCTTCTCTCCTAATGGGACAGAGTGGGGCTTGCTGTGCCAAGGCGTCCCGCTGAAACAGTCCCATGGCAGGGGCTCGGCCCTTCGCCCGTCCGTTTCAGGCTGGCCTCCCTGCTCAGGGCGCCCCCCGGAGAGGTGGGCCTGCAGGCCGGCGTCGCCCTCCCGACCTGCCCGCGAGCCGGGTGTGCAGCCCGGTGCCCTCTGAACGCCGGCTCCGGTGGGCTCGACTGCAGGCGGGCGCCCGGCTCCGTGAAGCGGGGCTGCCGCCAGAAGGCCTCCCGCAGCCTCGGAACGAGTGGGTTTGCTCTGCGGTGGGTCCGGCCGCTCGGTCCCAGCAGAAGCTGCTTCCGATGTCCTCGCGCGTGCTTCGCCGAGGCCGAGGTCGGGGGCCTCCTTCTAGGACGGCCCCCCACCTGAGGCCCGGCTGGCAGCCTTCCTGCGGCTACCGCCCCACCCTGCCGCGGCCCAGCTTGCCCCTTCGCCAAGGAGGCCTGCACGCGGAAGGCAGCTCGGCTTCAGGCTTGCCTCTCCGAGGGAAGGCTGTGGTGCTCGCTCGAGGTGAACAGGCCTCGCGCTGAGAAGGCCTCCTTCTCCGTGCAGCGACGTGTGTGCGGACGTGGACGGGGATGGCCTTCCACCCTGCCTTGTCTCTCCCAGGGAGGTCGAGGGGCTTGACCTACAGCGTCCCCACCCACGGCGAGTCAGCCAACCGCTTCCCCGGGGAGGACGCGAGGCGCCGGCCCGGGAGAAGCCGGCCCCACGGCCCGGGCGCTCGGGCCTCACGAAGCGCGCCCTTCCTCTCTCCTGCCCGCTTCTCTCTTCGCACTCGTCTTTCCCTTAGCCGGCGTTCTCCCCCGGAGCGCACCGTGGCTCGGCCTGGAGGGACCTGCTGTCTCCTTCGGTTTTGAGGCCCACGCGTGTGACCGCCTTGACTCCCCGAAGCCGCTGTCGGCCCCGAGGTGCTGGCGGCACCCGCAGGTCCCTGGGGTGGAGGCCCCAGCCGGCAGGGTGTTTGCATCGCTTTCCGCATCTGAGAGCAGGCGTGGTGCTTTCGGGGAAGGGGGAGCTGACAGAGCTCCCTCTGGGAAGCGCGTGCCAGAGCCGAGGGTTGGGCGCCTTGCTCCGTGCTTCTAGGGGTCACAGCCGCTTCTCTCCTAATGGGACAGAGTGGGGCTTGCTGTGCCAAGGCGTCCCGCTGAAACAGTCCCATGGCAGGGGCTCGGCCCTTCGCCCGTCCGTTTCAGGCTGGCCTCCCTGCTCAGGGCGCCCCCCGGAGAGGTGGGCCTGCAGGCCGGCGTCGCCCTCCCGACCTCCCCGCGAGCCGGGTGTGCAGCCCGGTGATCTCTGAACGCCGGCTCCGGTGGGCTCGACTGCGGGCGGGCGCCCGGCTCCGTGAAGCGGGGCTGCCGCCAGAAGGCCTCCCGCAGCCTCGGAACGAGTGGGTTTGCTCTGGGGTGGGTCTGGCCGCTCGGTCCCAGCAGAAGCTGCTTCCGATGTCCTCGCGCGTGCTTCGCCGAGGCCGAGGTCGGGGGCCTCCTTCTAGGACAGCCCCCCACCTGAGGCCCGGCTGGCAGCCTTCCTGCGGCTTCCGCCCCACCCGGCCGCGGCCCAGCTTGCCCCTTCGCCAAGGAGGCCTGCACGCGGAAGGCAGCTCGGCTTCAGGCTTGCCTCTCGGATGGAAGGCTGTGGTGCTCGCTCGAGGTGAACAGGCTTCGCGCTGAGAAGGCCTCCTTCTCCGTGCACGACGTGTGTGCGGACGTGGACGGGGATGGCCTTCCACCCTGCCTTGTCTCTCCCAGGGAGGTCGAGGGGCTTGACCTACGGCGTCCCCACCCACGGCGAGTAAGCCAACCGCTTCCCCGGGGAGGACGCGAGGCGCCGGCCCGGGAGAAGCCGTCCCCACGGCCCGGGCGCTCGGGCCTCACGAAGCGCGCCCTTCCTCTCTCCTGCCTGCTTCTCTCTTCGCACTCGTCTTTCCCTGGGCCGACGTTCACCCCCGGAGCGCACCGTGGCTCGGCCTGGAGGGACCTGCTGTCTCCTTCGGTTTTGAGGCCCAGGCATGCGACCGCCTTGACTCCCCGAAGCCGCTGTCGGCCCCGAGGTGCTGGGGGCACCCGCAGGTCCCTGGGCTGGAGGCCCCAGCCGGCAGGGTGTTTGCATCGCTTTCCGTGTCGGAAAGCCGGCGTGGTGCTTTCGGGGAAGGGGGAGCTGAAAGAGCCCCCTCCGGGATGCGTGTTCCAGAGCCGAGGGTTGGGCGGCTTGCGGGGTGCTTCTAGGGTTCACAGCCGCTTCTCTCCTAATGGGACAGAGTGGGGCTTGCTGTGCCAAGGCGTCCCGCTGAAACAGTCCCATGGCAGGGGCTCGGCCCTTCGCCCGTCCGTTTCAGGCTGGCCTCCCTGATCAGGGCGCCCCCCGGAGAGGTGGGCCTGCAGGCCGGCGTCGCCCTCCCGACCTGCCCGCGAGCCGGGTGTGCAGCCCGGTGCCCTCTGAACGCCGGCTCCGGTGGGCTCGACTGCGGGCGGGCGCCCGGCTCCGTGAAGCGGGGCTGCCGCCAGAAGGCCTCCCGCAGCCTCGGAACGAGTGGGTTTGCTCTGCGGTGGGTCCGGCCGCTCGGTCCCAGCAGAAGCTGCTTCCGATGTCCTCGCGCGTGCTTCGCCGAGGCCGAGGTCGGGGGCCTCCTTCTAGGACGGCCCCCCACCTGAGGCCCGGCTGGCAGCCTTCCTGCGGCTTCCGCCCCACCCTGCCGCGGCCCAGCTTGCCCCTTCGCCAAGGAGGCCTGCACGCGGAAGGCAGCTCGGCTTCAGGCTTGCCTCTCGGAGGGAAGGCTGTGGTGCTCGCTCGAGGTGAACAGGCCTCGCGCTGAGAAGGCCTCCTTCTCCGTGCAGCGACGTGTGTGCGGACGTGGACGGGGATGGCCTTCCACCCTGCCTTGTCTCTCCCAGGGAGGTCGAGGGGCTTGACCTACGGCGTCCCCACCCACGGCGAGTCAGCCAACCGCTTCCCCGGGGAGGACGCGAGGCGCCGGCCCGGGAGAAGCCGGCCCCACGGCCCGGGCGCTCGGGCCTCACGAAGCGCGCCCTTCCTCTCTCCTGCCCGCTTCTCTCTTCGCACTCGTCTTTCCCTTAGCCGGCGTTCTCCCCCGGAGCGCACCGTGGCTCGGCCTGGAGGGACCTGCTGTCTCCTTCGGTTTTGAGGCCCACGCGTGTGACCGCCTTGACTCCCCGAAGCCGCTGTCGGCCCCGAGGTGCTGGCGGCACCCGCAGGTCCCTGGGGTGGAGGCCCCAGCCGGCAGGGTGTTTGCATCGCTTTCCGCATCTGAGAGCAGGCGTGGTGCTTTCGGGGAAGGGGGAGCTGACAGAGCTCCCTCCGGGAAGCGCGTGCCAGAGCCGAGGGTTGGGCGCCTTGCTCCGTGCTTCTAGGGGTCACAGCCGCTTCTCTCCTAATGGGACAGAGTGGGGCTTGCTGTGCCAAGGCGTCCCGCTGAAACAGTCCCATGGCAGGGGCTCGGCCCTTCGCCCGTCCGTTTCAGGCTGGCCTCCCTGCTCAGGGCGCCCCCCGGAGAGGTGGGCCTGCAGGCCGGCGTCGCCCTCCCGACCTCCCGGCGAGCCGGGTGTGCAGCCCGGTGCCCTCTGAACGCCGGCTCCGGTGGGCTCGACTGCAGGCGGGCGCCCGGCTCCGTGAAGCGGGGCTGCCGCCAGAAGGCCTCCCGCAGCCTCGGAACGAGTGGGTTTGCTCTGCGGTGGGTCCGGCCGCTCGGTCCCAGCAGAAGCTGCTTCCGATGTCCTCGCGCGTGCTTCGCCGAGGCCGAGGTCGGGGGCCTACTTCTAGGACGGCCCCCCACCTGAGGCCCGGCTGGCAGCCTTCCTGCGGCTACCGCCCCTCCCTGCCGCGGCCCAGCTTGCCCCTTCGCCAAGGAGGCCTGCACGCGGAAGGCAGCTCGGCTTCAGGCTTGCCTCTCCGAGGGAAGGCTGTGGTGCTCGCTCGAGGTGAACAGGCCTCGCGCTGAGAAGGCCTCCTTCTCCGTGCAGCGACGTGTGTGCGGACGTGGACGGGGATGGCCTTCCACCCTGCCTTGTCTCTCCCAGGGAGGTCGAGGGGCTTGACCTACGGCGTCCCCACCCACGGCGAGTCAGCCAACCGCTTCCCCGGGGAGGACGCGAGGCGCCGGCCCGGGAGAAGCCGGCCCCACGGCCCGGGCGCTCGGGCCTCACGAAGCGCGCCCTTCCTCTCTCCTGCCTGCTTCTCTCTTCGCACTCGTCTTTCCCTGGGCCGACGTTCACCCCCGGAGCGCACCGTGGCTCGGCCTGGAGGGACCTGCTGTCTCCTTCGGTTTTGAGGCCCAGGCGTGTGACCGCCTTGACTCCCCGAAGGCGCTGTCGGCCCCGAGGTGCTGGCGGCACCCGCAGGTCCCTGGGGTGGAGGCCCCAGCCGGCAGGGTGTTTGCATCGCTTTCCGCATCTGAGAGCAGGCGTGGGGCTTTCGGGGAAGGGGGAGCTGACAGAGCTCCCTCCGGGAAGCGCGTGCCAGAGCCGAGGGTTGGGCGCCTTGCTCTGTGCTTCTAGGGGTCACAGCCGCTTCTCTCCTAATGGGACAGAGTGGGGCTTGCTGTGCCAAGGCGTCCCGCTGAAACAGTCCCATGGCAGGGGCTCGGCCCTTCGCCCGTCCGTTTCAGGCTGGCCTCCCTGCTCAGGGCGCCCCCCGGAGAGGTGGGCCTGCAGGCCGGCGTCGCCCTCCCGACCTCCCCGCGAGCCGGGTGTGCAGCCCGGTGATCTCTGAACGCCGGCTCCGGTGGGCTCGACTGCAGGCGGGCGCCCGGCTCCGTGAAGCGGGGCTGCCGCCAGAAGGCCTCCCGCAGCCTCGGAACGAGTGGGTTTGCTCTGGGGTGGGTCCGGCCGCTCGGTCCCAGCAGAAGCTGCTTCCGATGTCCTCGCGCGTGCTTCGCCGAGGCCGAGGTCGGGGGCCTCCTTCTAGGACGGCCCCCCACCTGAGGCCCGGCTGGCAGCCTTCCTGCGGCTTCCGCCCCACCCTGCCGCGGCCCAGCTTGCCCCTTCGCCAAGGAGGCCTGCACGCGGAAGGCAGCTCGGCTTCAGGCTTGCCTCTCGGAGGGAAGGCTGTGGTGCTCGCTCGAGGTGAACAGGCCTCGCGCTGAGAAGGCCTCCTTCTCCGTGCAGCGACGTGTGTGCGGACGTGGACGGGGATGGCCTTCCACTCTGCCTTGTCTCTCCCAGGGAGGTCGAGGGGCTTGACCTACGGCGTCCCCACCCACGGCGAGTCAGCCAACCGCTTCCCCGGGGAGGACGCGAGGCGCCGGCCCGGGAGAAGCCGGCCCCACGGCCCGGGCGCTCGGGCCTCACGAAGCGCGCCCTTCCTCTCTCCTGCCCACTTCTCTCTTCGCACTCGTCTTTCCCTGGGCCGACGTTCTCCCCCGGAGCGCACCGTGGCTCGGCCTGGAGGGACCTGCTGTCTCCTTCGGTTTTGAGGCCCAGGCGTGCGACCGCCTTGACTCCCCGAAGCCGCTGTCGGCCCCGAGGTGCTGGCGGCACCCGCAGGTCCCTGGGGTGGAGGCCCCAGCCGGCAGGGTGTTTGCATCGCTTTCCGCATCTGAGAGCAGGCGTGGTGCTTTCGGGGAAGGGGGAGCTGAAAGAGCCCCCTCCGGGATGCGTGTTCCAGAGCCGAGGGTTGGGCGGCTTGCGGGGTGCTTCTAGGGTTCACAGCCGCTTCTCTCCTAATGGGACAGAGTGGGGCTTGCTGTGCCAAGGCGTCCCGCTGAAACAGTCCCATGGCAGGGGCTCGGCCCTTCGCCCGTCCGTTTCAGGCTGGCCTCCCTGATCAGGGCGCCCCCCGGAGAGGTGGGCCTGCAGGCCGGCGTCGCCCTCCCGACCTGCCCGCGAGCCGGGTGTGCAGCCCGGTGCCCTCTGAACGCCGGCTCCGGTGGGCTCGACTGCAGGCGGGCGCCCGGCTCCGTGAAGCGGGGCTGCCGCCAGAAGGCCTCCCGCAGCCTCGGAACGAGTGGGTTTGCTCTGCGGTGGGTCCGGCCGCTCGGTCCCAGCAGAAGCTGCTTCCGATGTCCTCGCGCGTGCTTCGCCGAGGCCGAGGTCGGGGGCCTCCTTCTAGGACGGCCCCCCACCTGAGGCCCGGCTGGCAGCCTTCCTGCGGCTTCCGCCCCACCCTGTCGCGGCCCAGCTTGCCCCTTCGCCAAGGAGGCCTGCACGCGGAAGGCAGCTCGGCTTCAGGCTTGCCTCTCCGAGGGAAGGCTGTGGTGCTCGCTCGAGGTGAACAGGCCTCGCGCTGAGAAGGCCTCCTTCTCCGTGCAGCGACGTGTGTGCGGACGTGGACGGGGATGGCCTTCCACCCTGCCTTGTCTCTCCCAGGGAGGTCGAGGGGCTTGACCTACGGCGTCCCCACCCACGGCGAGTCAGCCAACCGCTTCCCCGGGGAGGACACGAGGCGCCGGCCCGGGAGAAGCCGGCCCCACGGCCCGGGCGCTCGGGCCTCACGAAGCGCGCCCTTCCTCTCTCCTGCCCGCTTCTCTCTTCGCACTCGTCTTTCCCTTAGCCGGCGTTCTCCCCCGGAGGGCACCGTGGCTCGGCCTGGAGGGACCTGCTGTCTCCTTCGGTTTTGAGGCCCAGGCGTGCGACCGCCTTGACTCCCCGAAGCCGCTGTCGGCCCCGAGGTGCTGGCGGCACCCGCAGGTCCCTGGGGTGGAGGCCCCAGCCGGCAGGGTGTTTGCATCGCTTTCCGCATCTGAGAGCAGGCGTGGTGCTTTCGGGGAAGGGGGAGCTGACAGAGCTCCCTCCGGGAAGCGCGTGCCAGAGCCGAGGGTTGGGCGCCTTGCTCCCTGCTTCTAGGGGTCACAGCCGCTTCTCTCCTAATGGGACAGAGTGGGGCTTGCTGTGCCAAGGCGTCCCGCTGAAACAGTCCCATGGCAGGGGCTCGGCCCTTCGCCCGTCCGTTTCAGGCTGGCCTCCCTGATCAGGGCGCCCCCCGGAGAGGTGGGCCTGCAGGCCGGCGTCGCCCTCCCGACCTGCCCGCGAGCCGGGTGTGCAGCCCGGTGCCCTCTGAACGCCGGCTCCGGTGGGCTCGACTGCAGGCGGGCGCCCGGCTCCGTGAAGCGGGGCTGCCGCCAGAAGGCCTCCCGCAGCCTCGGAACGAGTGGGTTTGCTCTGCGGTGGGTCCGGCCGCTCGGTCCCAGCAGAAGCTGCTTCCGATGTCCTCGCGCGTGCTTCGCCGAGGCCGAGGTCGGGGGCCTCCTTCTAGGACGGCCCCCCACCTGAGGCCCGGCTGGCAGCCTTCCTGCGGCTTCCGCCCCACCCGGCCGCGGCCCAGCTTGCCCCTTCGCCAAGGAGGCCTGCACGCGGAAGGCAGCTCGGCTTCAGGCTTGCCTCTCCGAGGGAAGGCTGTGGTGCTCGCTCGAGGTGAACAGGCCTCGCGCTGAGAAGGCCTCCTTCTCCGTGCAGCGACGTGTGTGCGGACGTGGACGGGGATGGCCTTCCACCCTGCCTTGTCTCTCCCAGGGAGGTCGAGGGGCTTGACCTACGGCGTCCCCACCCACGGCGAGTCAGCCAACCGCTTCCCCGGGGAGGACGCGAGGCGCCGGCCCGGGAGAAGCCGGCCCCACGGCCCGGGCGCTCGGGCCTCACGAAGCGCGCCCTTCCTCTCTCCTGCCCGCTTCTCTCTTCGCACTCGTCTTTCCCTTAGCCGGCGTTCTCCCCCCCGGAGCGCACCGTGGCTCGGCCTGGAGGGACCTGCTGTCTCCTTCGGTTTTGAGGCCCACGCGTGTGACCGCCTTGACTCCCCGAAGCCGCTGTCGGCCCCGAGGTGCTGGCGGCACCCGCAGGTCCCTGGGGTGGAGGCCCCAGCCGGCAGGGTGTTTGCATCGCTTTCCGCATCTGAGAGCAGGCGTGGTGCTTTCGGGGAAGGGGGAGCTGACAGAGCTCCCTCCGGGAAGCGCGTGCCAGAGCCGAGGGTTGGGCGCCTTGCTCCGTGCTTCTAGGGGTCACAGCCGCTTCTCTCCTAATGGGACAGAGTGGGGCTTGCTGTGCCAAGGCGTCCCGCTGAAACAGTCCCATGGCAGGGGCTCGGCCCTTCGCCCGTCCGTTTCAGGCTGGCCTCCCTGCTCAGGGCGCCCCCCGGAGAGGTGGGCCTGCAGGCCGGCGTCGCCCTCCCGACCTGCCCGCGAGCCGGGTGTGCAGCCCGGTGCCCTCTGAACGCCGGCTCCGGTGGGCTCGACTGCAGGCGGGCGCCCGGCTCCGTGAAGCGGGGCTGCCGCCAGAAGGCCTCCCGCAGCCTCGGAACGAGTGGGTTTGCTCTGCGGTGGGTCCGGCCGCTCGGTCCCAGCAGAAGCTGCTTCCGATGTCCTCGCGCGTGCTTCGCCGAGGCCGAGGTCGGGGGCCTCCTTCTAGGACGGCCCCCCACCTGAGGCCCGGCTGGCAGCCTTCCTGCGGCTACCGCCCCACCCTGCCGCGGCCCAGCTTGCCCCTTCGCCAAGGAGGCCTGCACGCGGAAGGCAGCTCGGCTTCAGGCTTGCCTCTCCGAGGGAAGGCTGTGGTGCTCGCTCGAGGTGAACAGGCCTCGCGCTGAGAAGGCCTCCTTCTCCGTGCAGCGACGTGTGTGCGGACGTGGACGGGGATGGCCTTCCACCCTGCCTTGTCTCTCCCAGGGAGGTCGAGGGGCTTGACCTACAGCGTCCCCACCCACGGCGAGTCAGCCAACCGCTTCCCCGGGGAGGACGCGAGGCGCCGGCCCGGGAGAAGCCGGCCCCACGGCCCGGGCGCTCGGGCCTCACGAAGCGCGCCCTTCCTCTCTCCTGCCCGCTTCTCTCTTCGCACTCGTCTTTCCCTTAGCCGGCGTTCTCCCCCGGAGCGCACCGTGGCTCGGCCTGGAGGGACCTGCTGTCTCCTTCGGTTTTGAGGCCCACGCGTGTGACCGCCTTGACTCCCCGAAGCCGCTGTCGGCCCCGAGGTGCTGGCGGCACCCGCAGGTCCCTGGGGTGGAGGCCCCAGCCGGCAGGGTGTTTGCATCGCTTTCCGCATCTGAGAGCAGGCGTGGTGCTTTCGGGGAAGGGGGAGCTGACAGAGCTCCCTCTGGGAAGCGCGTGCCAGAGCCGAGGGTTGGGCGCCTTGCTCCGTGCTTCTAGGGGTCACAGCCGCTTCTCTCCTAATGGGACAGAGTGGGGCTTGCTGTGCCAAGGCGTCCCGCTGAAACAGTCCCATGGCAGGGGCTCGGCCCTTCGCCCGTCCGTTTCAGGCTGGCCTCCCTGCTCAGGGCGCCCCCCGGAGAGGTGGGCCTGCAGGCCGGCGTCGCCCTCCCGACCTCCCCGCGAGCCGGGTGTGCAGCCCGGTGATCTCTGAACGCCGGCTCCGGTGGGCTCGACTGCGGGCGGGCGCCCGGCTCCGTGAAGCGGGGCTGCCGCCAGAAGGCCTCCCGCAGCCTCGGAACGAGTGGGTTTGCTCTGGGGTGGGTCTGGCCGCTCGGTCCCAGCAGAAGCTGCTTCCGATGTCCTCGCGCGTGCTTCGCCGAGGCCGAGGTCGGGGGCCTCCTTCTAGGACAGCCCCCCACCTGAGGCCCGGCTGGCAGCCTTCCTGCGGCTTCCGCCCCACCCGGCCGCGGCCCAGCTTGCCCCTTCGCCAAGGAGGCCTGCACGCGGAAGGCAGCTCGGCTTCAGGCTTGCCTCTCGGATGGAAGGCTGTGGTGCTCGCTCGAGGTGAACAGGCTTCGCGCTGAGAAGGCCTCCTTCTCCGTGCACGACGTGTGTGCGGACGTGGACGGGGATGGCCTTCCACCCTGCCTTGTCTCTCCCAGGGAGGTCGAGGGGCTTGACCTACGGCGTCCCCACCCACGGCGAGTAAGCCAACCGCTTCCCCGGGGAGGACGCGAGGCGCCGGCCCGGGAGAAGCCGTCCCCACGGCCCGGGCGCTCGGGCCTCACGAAGCGCGCCCTTCCTCTCTCCTGCCTGCTTCTCTCTTCGCACTCGTCTTTCCCTGGGCCGACGTTCACCCCCGGAGCGCACCGTGGCTCGGCCTGGAGGGACCTGCTGTCTCCTTCGGTTTTGAGGCCCAGGCATGCGACCGCCTTGACTCCCCGAAGCCGCTGTCGGCCCCGAGGTGCTGGGGGCACCCGCAGGTCCCTGGGCTGGAGGCCCCAGCCGGCAGGGTGTTTGCATCGCTTTCCGTGTCGGAAAGCCGGCGTGGTGCTTTCGGGGAAGGGGGAGCTGAAAGAGCCCCCTCCGGGATGCGTGTTCCAGAGCCGAGGGTTGGGCGGCTTGCGGGGTGCTTCTAGGGTTCACAGCCGCTTCTCTCCTAATGGGACAGAGTGGGGCTTGCTGTGCCAAGGCGTCCCGCTGAAACAGTCCCATGGCAGGGGCTCGGCCCTTCGCCCGTCCGTTTCAGGCTGGCCTCCCTGATCAGGGCGCCCCCCGGAGAGGTGGGCCTGCAGGCCGGCGTCGCCCTCCCGACCTGCCCGCGAGCCGGGTGTGCAGCCCGGTGCCCTCTGAACGCCGGCTCCGGTGGGCTCGACTGCGGGCGGGCGCCCGGCTCCGTGAAGCGGGGCTGCCGCCAGAAGGCCTCCCGCAGCCTCGGAACGAGTGGGTTTGCTCTGCGGTGGGTCCGGCCGCTCGGTCCCAGCAGAAGCTGCTTCCGATGTCCTCGCGCGTGCTTCGCCGAGGCCGAGGTCGGGGGCCTCCTTCTAGGACGGCCCCCCACCTGAGGCCCGGCTGGCAGCCTTCCTGCGGCTTCCGCCCCACCCTGCCGCGGCCCAGCTTGCCCCTTCGCCAAGGAGGCCTGCACGCGGAAGGCAGCTCGGCTTCAGGCTTGCCTCTCGGAGGGAAGGCTGTGGTGCTCGCTCGAGGTGAACAGGCCTCGCGCTGAGAAGGCCTCCTTCTCCGTGCAGCGACGTGTGTGCGGACGTGGACGGGGATGGCCTTCCACCCTGCCTTGTCTCTCCCAGGGAGGTCGAGGGGCTTGACCTACGGCGTCCCCACCCACGGCGAGTCAGCCAACCGCTTCCCCGGGGAGGACGCGAGGCGCCGGCCCGGGAGAAGCCGGCCCCACGGCCCGGGCGCTCGGGCCTCACGAAGCGCGCCCTTCCTCTCTCCTGCCCGCTTCTCTCTTCGCACTCGTCTTTCCCTTAGCCGGCGTTCTCCCCCGGAGCGCACCGTGGCTCGGCCTGGAGGGACCTGCTGTCTCCTTCGGTTTTGAGGCCCACGCGTGTGACCGCCTTGACTCCCCGAAGCCGCTGTCGGCCCCGAGGTGCTGGCGGCACCCGCAGGTCCCTGGGGTGGAGGCCCCAGCCGGCAGGGTGTTTGCATCGCTTTCCGCATCTGAGAGCAGGCGTGGTGCTTTCGGGGAAGGGGGAGCTGACAGAGCTCCCTCCGGGAAGCGCGTGCCAGAGCCGAGGGTTGGGCGCCTTGCTCCGTGCTTCTAGGGGTCACAGCCGCTTCTCTCCTAATGGGACAGAGTGGGGCTTGCTGTGCCAAGGCGTCCCGCTGAAACAGTCCCATGGCAGGGGCTCGGCCCTTCGCCCGTCCGTTTCAGGCTGGCCTCCCTGCTCAGGGCGCCCCCCGGAGAGGTGGGCCTGCAGGCCGGCGTCGCCCTCCCGACCTCCCGGCGAGCCGGGTGTGCAGCCCGGTGCCCTCTGAACGCCGGCTCCGGTGGGCTCGACTGCAGGCGGGCGCCCGGCTCCGTGAAGCGGGGCTGCCGCCAGAAGGCCTCCCGCAGCCTCGGAACGAGTGGGTTTGCTCTGCGGTGGGTCCGGCCGCTCGGTCCCAGCAGAAGCTGCTTCCGATGTCCTCGCGCGTGCTTCGCCGAGGCCGAGGTCGGGGGCCTACTTCTAGGACGGCCCCCCACCTGAGGCCCGGCTGGCAGCCTTCCTGCGGCTACCGCCCCTCCCTGCCGCGGCCCAGCTTGCCCCTTCGCCAAGGAGGCCTGCACGCGGAAGGCAGCTCGGCTTCAGGCTTGCCTCTCCGAGGGAAGGCTGTGGTGCTCGCTCGAGGTGAACAGGCCTCGCGCTGAGAAGGCCTCCTTCTCCGTGCAGCGACGTGTGTGCGGACGTGGACGGGGATGGCCTTCCACCCTGCCTTGTCTCTCCCAGGGAGGTCGAGGGGCTTGACCTACGGCGTCCCCACCCACGGCGAGTCAGCCAACCGCTTCCCCGGGGAGGACGCGAGGCGCCGGCCCGGGAGAAGCCGGCCCCACGGCCCGGGCGCTCGGGCCTCACGAAGCGCGCCCTTCCTCTCTCCTGCCTGCTTCTCTCTTCGCACTCGTCTTTCCCTGGGCCGACGTTCACCCCCGGAGCGCACCGTGGCTCGGCCTGGAGGGACCTGCTGTCTCCTTCGGTTTTGAGGCCCAGGCGTGTGACCGCCTTGACTCCCCGAAGGCGCTGTCGGCCCCGAGGTGCTGGCGGCACCCGCAGGTCCCTGGGGTGGAGGCCCCAGCCGGCAGGGTGTTTGCATCGCTTTCCGCATCTGAGAGCAGGCGTGGGGCTTTCGGGGAAGGGGGAGCTGACAGAGCTCCCTCCGGGAAGCGCGTGCCAGAGCCGAGGGTTGGGCGCCTTGCTCTGTGCTTCTAGGGGTCACAGCCGCTTCTCTCCTAATGGGACAGAGTGGGGCTTGCTGTGCCAAGGCGTCCCGCTGAAACAGTCCCATGGCAGGGGCTCGGCCCTTCGCCCGTCCGTTTCAGGCTGGCCTCCCTGCTCAGGGCGCCCCCCGGAGAGGTGGGCCTGCAGGCCGGCGTCGCCCTCCCGACCTCCCCGCGAGCCGGGTGTGCAGCCCGGTGATCTCTGAACGCCGGCTCCGGTGGGCTCGACTGCAGGCGGGCGCCCGGCTCCGTGAAGCGGGGCTGCCGCCAGAAGGCCTCCCGCAGCCTCGGAACGAGTGGGTTTGCTCTGGGGTGGGTCCGGCCGCTCGGTCCCAGCAGAAGCTGCTTCCGATGTCCTCGCGCGTGCTTCGCCGAGGCCGAGGTCGGGGGCCTCCTTCTAGGACGGCCCCCCACCTGAGGCCCGGCTGGCAGCCTTCCTGCGGCTTCCGCCCCACCCTGCCGCGGCCCAGCTTGCCCCTTCGCCAAGGAGGCCTGCACGCGGAAGGCAGCTCGGCTTCAGGCTTGCCTCTCGGAGGGAAGGCTGTGGTGCTCGCTCGAGGTGAACAGGCCTCGCGCTGAGAAGGCCTCCTTCTCCGTGCAGCGACGTGTGTGCGGACGTGGACGGGGATGGCCTTCCACTCTGCCTTGTCTCTCCCAGGGAGGTCGAGGGGCTTGACCTACGGCGTCCCCACCCACGGCGAGTCAGCCAACCGCTTCCCCGGGGAGGACGCGAGGCGCCGGCCCGGGAGAAGCCGGCCCCACGGCCCGGGCGCTCGGGCCTCACGAAGCGCGCCCTTCCTCTCTCCTGCCCACTTCTCTCTTCGCACTCGTCTTTCCCTGGGCCGACGTTCTCCCCCGGAGCGCACCGTGGCTCGGCCTGGAGGGACCTGCTGTCTCCTTCGGTTTTGAGGCCCAGGCGTGCGACCGCCTTGACTCCCCGAAGCCGCTGTCGGCCCCGAGGTGCTGGCGGCACCCGCAGGTCCCTGGGGTGGAGGCCCCAGCCGGCAGGGTGTTTGCATCGCTTTCCGCATCTGAGAGCAGGCGTGGTGCTTTCGGGGAAGGGGGAGCTGAAAGAGCCCCCTCCGGGATGCGTGTTCCAGAGCCGAGGGTTGGGCGGCTTGCGGGGTGCTTCTAGGGTTCACAGCCGCTTCTCTCCTAATGGGACAGAGTGGGGCTTGCTGTGCCAAGGCGTCCCGCTGAAACAGTCCCATGGCAGGGGCTCGGCCCTTCGCCCGTCCGTTTCAGGCTGGCCTCCCTGATCAGGGCGCCCCCCGGAGAGGTGGGCCTGCAGGCCGGCGTCGCCCTCCCGACCTGCCCGCGAGCCGGGTGTGCAGCCCGGTGCCCTCTGAACGCCGGCTCCGGTGGGCTCGACTGCAGGCGGGCGCCCGGCTCCGTGAAGCGGGGCTGCCGCCAGAAGGCCTCCCGCAGCCTCGGAACGAGTGGGTTTGCTCTGCGGTGGGTCCGGCCGCTCGGTCCCAGCAGAAGCTGCTTCCGATGTCCTCGCGCGTGCTTCGCCGAGGCCGAGGTCGGGGGCCTCCTTCTAGGACGGCCCCCCACCTGAGGCCCGGCTGGCAGCCTTCCTGCGGCTTCCGCCCCACCCTGTCGCGGCCCAGCTTGCCCCTTCGCCAAGGAGGCCTGCACGCGGAAGGCAGCTCGGCTTCAGGCTTGCCTCTCCGAGGGAAGGCTGTGGTGCTCGCTCGAGGTGAACAGGCCTCGCGCTGAGAAGGCCTCCTTCTCCGTGCAGCGACGTGTGTGCGGACGTGGACGGGGATGGCCTTCCACCCTGCCTTGTCTCTCCCAGGGAGGTCGAGGGGCTTGACCTACGGCGTCCCCACCCACGGCGAGTCAGCCAACCGCTTCCCCGGGGAGGACACGAGGCGCCGGCCCGGGAGAAGCCGGCCCCACGGCCCGGGCGCTCGGGCCTCACGAAGCGCGCCCTTCCTCTCTCCTGCCCGCTTCTCTCTTCGCACTCGTCTTTCCCTTAGCCGGCGTTCTCCCCCGGAGGGCACCGTGGCTCGGCCTGGAGGGACCTGCTGTCTCCTTCGGTTTTGAGGCCCAGGCGTGCGACCGCCTTGACTCCCCGAAGCCGCTGTCGGCCCCGAGGTGCTGGCGGCACCCGCAGGTCCCTGGGGTGGAGGCCCCAGCCGGCAGGGTGTTTGCATCGCTTTCCGCATCTGAGAGCAGGCATGGTGCTTTCGGGGAAGGGGGAGCTGACAGAGCTCCCTCCGGGAAGCGGGTGCCAGAGCCGAGGGTTGGGCGCCTTGCTCTGTGCTTCTAGGGGTCACAGCCGCTTCTCTCCTAATGGGACGGAGTGGGGCTTCCTGGGTCAAGGCGTCCCCCTGAAACAGTCCCATGGCAGGGGCTCGGCCCTTCGCCCGTCCGTTTCAGGCTGGCCTCCCTGATCAGGGCGCCCCCCGGAGAGGTGGGCCTGCAGGCCGGCGTCGCCCTCCCGACCTCCCCGCGAGCCGGGTGTGCAGCCCGGTGCCCTCTGAACGCCGGCTCCGGTGGGCTCGACTGCAGGCGGGCGCCCGGCTCCGTGAAGCGGGGCTGCCGCCAGAAGGCCTCCCGCAGCCTCGGAACGAGTGGGTTTGCTCTGCGGTGGGTCCGGCCGCTCGGTCCCAGCAGAAGCTGCTTCCGATGTCCTCGCGCGTGCTTCGCCGAGGCCGAGGTCGGGGGCCTCCTTCTAGGACGGCCCCCCACCTGAGGCCCGGCTGGCAGCCTTCCTGTGGCTACCGCCCCACCCGGCCGCGGCCCAGCTTGCCCCTTCGCCAAGGAGGCCTGCACGCGGAAGGCAGCTCGGCTTCAGGCTTGCCTCTCGGATGGAAGGCTGTGGTGCTCGCTCGAGGTGAACAGGCTTCGCGCTGAGAAGGCCTCCTTCTCCGTACAGCGACGTGTGTGCGGACGTGGACTTGGATGGCCTTCCACCCTGCCTTGTCTCTCCCAGGGAGGTCGAGGGGCTTGACCTACGGCGTCCCCACCCACGGCGAGTAAGCCAACCGCTTCCCCGGGGAGGACGCGAGGCGCCGGCCCGGGAGAAGCCGTCCCCACGGCCCGGGCGCTCGGGCCTCACGAAGCGCGCCCTTCCTCTCTCCTGCCTGCTTCTCTCTTCGCACTCGTCTTTCCCTGGGCCGACGTTCACCCCCGGAGCGCACCGTGGCTCGGCCTGGAGGGACCTGCTGTCTCCTTCGGTTTTGAGGCCCAGGCGTGTGACCGCCTTGACTCCCCGAAGCCGCTGTCGGCCCCGAGGTGCTGGCGGCACCCGCAGGTCCCTGGGGTGGAGGCCCCAGCCGGCAGGGTGTTTGCATCGCTTTCCGCATCTGAGAGCAGGCGTGGTGCTTTCGGGGAAGGGGGAGCTGAAAGAGCCCCCTCCGGGATGCGTGTTCCAGAGCCGAGGGTTGGGCGGCTTGCGGGGTGCTTCTAGGGTTCACAGCCGCTTCTCTCCTAATGGGACAGAGTGGGGCTTGCTGTGCCAAGGCGTCCCGCTGAAACAGTCCCATGGCAGGGGCTCGGCCCTTCGCCCGTCCGTTTCAGGCTGGCCTCCCTGATCAGGGCGCCCCCCGGAGAGGTGGGCCTGCAGGCCGGCGTCGCCCTCCCGACCTGCCAGCGAGCCGGGTGTGCAGCCCGGTGCCCTCTGAACGCCGGCTCCGGTGGGCTCGACTGCGGGCGGGCGCCCGGCTCCGTGAAGCGGGGCTGCCGCCAGAAGGCCTCCCGCAGCCTCGGAACGAGTGGGTTTGCTCTGCGGTGGGTCCGGCCGCTCGGTCCTAGCAGAAGCTGCTTCCGATGTCCTCGCGCGTGCTTCGCCGAGGCCGAGGTCGGGGGCCTCCTTCTAGGACGGCCCCCCACCTGAGGCCCGGCTGGCAGCCTTCCTGCGGCTTCCGCCCCACCCTGCCGCGGCCCAGCTTGCCCCTTCGCCAAGGAGGCCTGCACGCGGAAGGCAGCTCGGCTTCAGGCTTGCCTCTCGGAGGGAAGGCTGTGGTGCTCGCTCGAGGTGAACAGGCCTCGCGCTGAGAAGGCCTCCTTCTCCGTGCAGCGACGTGTTTGCGGACGTGGACGGGGATGGCCTTCCACTCTGCCTTGTCTCTCCCAGGGAGGTCGAGGGGCTTGACCTACGGCGTCCCCACTCTCGGCGAGTCAGCCAACTGCTTCCCCGGGGAGGACGCGAGGCGCCGGCCCGGGAGAAGCCGGCCCCACGGCCCGGGCGCTCGGGCCTCACGAAGCGCGCCCTTCCTCTCTCCTGCCTGCTTCTCTCTTCGCACTCGTCTTTCCCTGGGCCGACGTTCACCCCCGGAGCGCACCGTGGCTCGGCCTGGAGGGACCTGCTGTCTCCTTCGGTTTTGAGGCCCAGGCGTGTGACCGCCTTGACTCCCCGAAGGCGCTGTCGGCCCCGAGGTGCTGGCGGCACCCGCAGGTCCCTGGGGTGGAGGCCCCAGCCGGCAGGGGGTTTGCATCGCTTTCCGCATCTGAGAGCAGGCGTGGTGCTTTCGGGGAAGGGGGAGCTGACAGAGCTCCCTCCGGGAAGCGCGTGCCAGAGCCGAGGGTTGGGCGCCTTGCTCTGTGCTTCTAGGGGTCACAGTCGCTTCTCTCCTAATGGGACAGAGTGGGGCTTGCTGTGCCAAGGCGTCCCGCTGAAACAGTCCCATGGCAGGGGCTCGGCCCTTCGCCCGTCCGTTTCAGGCTGGCCTCCCTGCTCAGGGCGCCCCCCGGAGAGGTGGGCCTGCAGGCCGGCGTCGCCCTCCCGACCTCCCCGCGAGCCGGGTGTGCAGCCCGGTGATCTCTGAACGCCGGCTCCGGTGGGCTCGACTGCAGGCGGGCGCCCGACTCCGTGAAGCGGGGCTGCCGCCAGAAGGCCTCCCGCAGCCTCGGAACGAGTGGGTTTGCTCTGGGGTGGGTCCGGCCGCTCGGTCCCAGCAGAAGCTGCTTCCGATGTCCTCGCGCGTGCTTCGCCGAGGCCGAGGTCGGGGGCCTCCTTCTAGGACGGCCCCCCACCTGAGGCCCGGCTGGCAGCCTTCCTGCGGCTTCCGCCCCACCCTGCCGCGGCCCAGCTTGCCCCTTCGCCAAGGAGGCCTGCACGCGGAAGGCAGCTCGGCTTCAGGCTTGCCTCTCCGAGGGAAGGCTGTGGTGCTCGCTCGAGGTGAACAGGCCTCGCGCTGAGAAGGCCTCCTTCTCCGTGCAGCGACGTGTGTGCGGACGTGGACGGGGATGGCCTTCCACCCTGCCTTGTCTCTCCCAGGGAGGTCGAGGGGCTTGACCTACGGCGTCCTCACCCATGGCGAGTCAGCCAACCGCTTCCCCGGGGAAGACGCGAGGCGCCGGCCTGGGAGAAGCCGGCCCCACGGCCCGGGCGCTCGGGCCTCACGAAGCGCGCCCTTCCTCTCTCCTGCCCGCTTCTCTCCTCGCACTCGTCTTTCCCTGGGCCGACGTTCTCCCCCGGAGCGCACCGTGGCTCGGCCTGGAGGGACCTGCTGTCTCCTTCGGTTTTGAGGCCCAGGCGTGCGACCGCCTTGACTCCCCGAAGCCGCTGTCGGCCCCGAGGTGCTGGGGGCACCCGCAGGTCCCTGGGCTGGAGGCCCCAGCCGGCAGGGTGTTTGCATCGCTTTCCGTGTCGGAAAGCCGGCGTGGTGCTTTCGGGGAAGGGGGAGCTGAAAGAGCCCCCTCCGGGATGCGTGTTCCAGAGCCGAGGGTTGGGCGGCTTGCGGGGTGCTTCTAGGGTTCACAGCCGCTTCTCTCCTAATGGGACAGAGTGGGGCTTGCTGTGCCAAGGCGTCCCGCTGAAACAGTCCCATGGCAGGGGCTCGGCCCTTCGCCCGTCCGTTTCAGGCTGGCCTCCCTGCTCAGGGCGCCCCCCGGAGAGGTGGGCCTGCAGGCCGGCGTCGCCCTCCCGACCTGCCCGCGAGCCGGGTGTGCAGCCCGGTGCCCTCTGAACGCCGGCTCCGGTGGGCTCGACTGCAGGCGGGCGCCCGGCTCCGTGAAGCGGGGCTGCCGCCAGAAGGCCTCCCGCAGCCTCGGAACGAGTGGGTTTGCTCTGCGGTGGGTCCGGCCGCTCGGTCCCAGCAGAAGCTGCTTCCGATGTCCTCGCGCGTGCTTCGCCGAGGCCGAGGTCGGGGGCCTCCTTCTAGGACGGCCCCCCACCTGAGGCCCGGCTGGCAGCCTTCCTGCGGCTACCGCCCCACCCTGCCGCGGCCCAGCTTGCCCCTTCGCCAAGGAGGCCTGCACGCGGAAGGCAGCTCGGCTTCAGGCTTGCCTCTCGGATGGAAGGCTGTGGTGCTCGCTCGAGGTGAACAGGCTTCGCGCTGAGAAGGCCTCCTTCTCCGTGCAGCGACGTGTGTGCGGACGTGGACGGGGATGGCCTTCCACCCTGCCTTGTCTCTCCCAGGGAGGTCGAGGGGCTTGACCTACGGCGTCCCCACCCACGGCGAGTAAGCCAACCGCTTCCCCGGGGAGGACGCGAGGCGCCGGCCCGGGAGAAGCCGTCCCCACGGCCCGGGCGCTCGGGCCTCACGAAGCGCGCCCTTCCTCTCTCCTGCTGCTTCTCTCTTCGCACTCGTCTTTCCCTGGGCCGACGTTCACCCCCGGAGCGCACCGTGGCTCGGCCTGGAGGGACCTGCTGTCTCCTTCGGTTTTGAGGCCCAGGCGTGTGACCGCCTTGACTCCCCGAAGGCGCTGTCGGCCCCGAGGTGCTGGCGGCACACGCAGGTCCCTGGGGTGGAGGCCCCAGCCGGCAGTGTGTTTGCATCGCTTTCCGCATCTGAGAGCAGGCGTGGTGCTTTCGGGGAAGGGGGAGCTGACAGAGCTCCCTCCGGGAAGCGCGTGCCAGAGCCGAGGGTTGGGCGCCTTGCTCTGTGCTTCTAGGGGTCACAGCCGCTTCTCTCCTAATGGGACGGAGTGGGGCTTGCTGGGTCAAGGCGTCCCCCTGAAACAGTCCCATGGCAGGGGCTCGGCCCTTCGCCCGTCTGTTTCAGGCTGGCCTCCCTGATCAGGGCGCCCCCCGGAGAGGTGGGCCTGCAGGCCGGCGTCGCCCTCCCGACCTCCCCGCGAGCCGGGTGTGCAGCCCGGTGCCCTCTGAACGCCGGCTCCGGTGGGCTCGACTGCAGGCGGGCGCCCGGCTCCGTGAAGCGGGGCTGCCGCCAGAACGCCTCCCGCAGCCTCGGAACGAGTGGGTTTGCTCTGCGGTGGGTCCGGCCGCTCGGTCCCAGCAGAAGCTGCTTCCGATGTCCTCGCGCGTGCTTCGCCGAGGCCGAGGTCGGGGGCCTCCTTCTAGGACGGCCCCCCACCTGAGGCCCGGCTGGCAGCCTTCCTGCGGCTACCGCCCCACCCGGCCGCGGCCCAGCTTGCCCCTTCGCCAAGGAGGCTTGCACGCGGAAGGCAGCTCGGCTTCAGGCTTGCCTCTCGGATGGAAGGCTGTGGTGCTCGCTCGAGGTGAACAGGCTTCGCGCTGAGAAGGCCTCCTTCTCCGTACAGCGACGTGTGTGCGGACGTGGACTTGGATGGCCTTCCACCCTGCCTTGTCTCTCCCAGGGAGGTCGAGGGGCTTGACCTACGGCGTCCCCACCCACGGCGAGTAAGCCAACCGCTTCCCCGGGGAGGACGCGAGGCGCCGGCCCGCGAGAAGCCGTCCCCACGGCCCGGGCGCTCGGGCCTCACGAAGCGCGCCCTTCCTCTCTCCTGCCTGCTTCTCTCTTCGCACTCGTCTTTCCCTGGGCCGACGTTCACCCCCGGAGCGCACCGTGGCTCGGCCTGGAGGGACCTGCTGTCTCCTTCGGTTTTGAGGCCCAGGCGTGTGACCGCCTTGACTCCCCGAAGGCGCTGTCGGCCCCGAGGTGCTGGCGGCACCCGCAGGTCCCTGGGGTGGAGGCCCCAGCCGGCAGGGTGTTTGCATCGCTTTCCGCATCTGAGAGCAGGCGTGGTGCTTTCGGGGAAGGGGGAGCTGACAGAGCTCCCTCCGGGAAGCGCGTGCCAGAGCCGAGGGTTGGGCGCCTTGCTCTGTGCTTCTAGGGGTCACAGCCGCTTCTCTCCTAATGGGACAGAGTGGGGCTTGCTGTGCCAAGGCGTCCCGCTGAAACAGTCCCATGGCAGGGGCTCGGCCCTTCGCCCGTCCGTTTCAGGCTGGCCTCCCTGCTCAGGGCGCCCCCCGGAGAGGTGGGCCTGCAGGCCGGCGTCGCCCTCCCGACCTGCCCGCGAGCCGGGTGTGCAGCCCGGTGCCCTCTGAACGCCGGCTCCGGTGGGCTCGACTGCAGGCGGGCGCCCGGCTCCGTGAAGCGGGGCTGCCGCCAGAAGGCCTCCCGCAGCCTCGGAACGAGTGGGTTTGCTCTGCGGTGGGTCCGGCCGCTCGGTCCCAGCAGAAGCTGCTTCCGATGTCCTCGCGCGTGCTTCGCCGAGGCCGAGGTCGGGGGCCTCCTTCTAGGACGGCCCCCCACCTGAGGCCCGGCTGGCAGCCTTCCTGCGGCTACCGCCCCACCCTGCCGCGGCCCAGCTTGCCCCTTCGCCAAGGAGGCCTGCACGCGGAAGGCAGCTCGGCTTCAGGCTTGCCTCTCGGATGGAAGGCTGTGGTGCTCGCTCGAGGTGAACAGGCTTCGCGCTGAGAAGGCCTCCTTCTCCGTGCAGCGACGTGTGTGCGGACGTGGACGGGGATGGCCTTCCACCCTGCCTTGTCTCTCCCAGGGAGGTCGAGGGGCTTGACCTACGGCGTCCCCACCCACGGCGAGTAAGCCAACCGCTTCCCCAGGGAGGACGCGAGGCGCCGGCCCGGGAGAAGCCGTCCCCACGGCCCGGGCGCTCGGGCCTCACGAAGCGCGCCCTTCCTCTCTCCTGCTGCTTCTCTCTTCGCACTCGTCTTTCCCTGGGCCGACGTTCACCCCCGGAGCGCACCGTGGCTCGGCCTGGAGGGACCTGCTGTCTCCTTCGGTTTTGAGGCCCAGGCGTGTGACCGCCTTGACTCCCCGAAGGCGCTGTCGGCCCCGAGGTGCTGGCGGCACACGCAGGTCCCTGGGGTGGAGGCCCCAGCCGGCAGGGTGTTTGCATCGCTTTCCGCATCTGAGAGCAGGCGTGGTGCTTTCGGGGAAGGGGGAGCTGACAGAGCTCCCTCCGGGAAGCGCGTGCCAGAGCCGAGGGTTGGGCGCCTTGCTCTGTGCTTCTAGGGGTCACAGCCGCTTCTCTCCTAATGGGACGGAGTGGGGCTTGCTGGGTCAAGGCGTCCCGCTGAAACAGTCCCATGGCAGGGGCTCGGCCCTTCGCCCGTCTGTTTCAGGCTGGCCTCCCTGATCAGGGCGCCCCCCGGAGAGGTGGGCCTGCAGGCCGGCGTCGCCCTCCCGACCTCCCCGCGAGCCGGGTGTGCAGCCCGGTGCCCTCTGAACGCCGGCTCCGGTGGGCTCGACTGCAGGCGGGCGCCCGGCTCCGTGAAGCGGGGCTGCCGCCAGAAGGCCTCCCGCAGCCTCGGAACGAGTGGGTTTGCTCTGCGGTGGGTCCGGCCGCTCGGTCCCAGCAGAAGCTGCTTCCGATGTCCTCGCGCGTGCTTCGCCGAGGCCGAGGTCGGGGGCCTCCTTCTAGGACGGCCCCCCACCTGAGGCCCGGCTGGCAGCCTTCCTGCGGCTACCGCCCCACCCGGCCGCGGCCCAGCTTGCCCCTTCGCCAAGGAGGCTTGCACGCGGAAGGCAGCTCGGCTTCAGGCTTGCCTCTCGGATGGAAGGCTGTGGTGCTCGCTCGAGGTGAACAGGCTTCGCGCTGAGAAGGCCTCCTTCTCCGTACAGCGACGTGTGTGCGGACGTGGACTTGGATGGCCTTCCACCCTGCCTTGTCTCTCCCAGGGAGGTCGAGGGGCTTGACCTACGGCGTCCCCACCCACGGCGAGTAAGCCAACCGCTTCCCCGGGGAGGACGCGAGGCGCCGGCCCGCGAGAAGCCGTCCCCACGGCCCGGGCGCTCGGGCCTCACGAAGCGCGCCCTTCCTCTCTCCTGCCTGCTTCTCTCTTCGCACTCGTCTTTCCCTGGGCCGACGTTCACCCCCGGAGCGCACCGTGGCTCGGCCTGGAGGGACCTGCTGTCTCCTTCGGTTTTGAGGCCCAGGCGTGTGACCGCCTTGACTCCCCGAAGGCGCTGTCGGCCCCGAGGTGCTGGCGGCACCCGCAGGTCCCTGGGGTGGAGGCCCCAGCCGGCAGGGTGTTTGCATCGCTTTCCGCATCTGAGAGCAGGCGTGGTGCTTTCGGGGAAGGGGGAGCTGACAGAGCTCCCTCCGGGAAGCGCGTGCCAGAGCCGAGGGTTGGGCGCCTTGCTCTGTGCTTCTAGGGGTCACAGCCGCTTCTCTCCTAATGGGACAGAGTGGGGCTTGCTGTGCCAAGGCGTCCCGCTGAAACAGTCCCATGGCAGGGGCTCGGCCCTTCGCCCGTCCGTTTCAGGCTGGCCTCCCTGCTCAGGGCGCCCCCCGGAGAGGTGGGCCTGCAGGCCGGCGTCGCCCTCCCGACCTCCCCGCGAGCCGGGTGTGCAGCCCGGTGCCCTCTGAACGCCGGCTCCGGTGGCCTCGACTGCAGGCGGGCGCCCGGCTCCGTGAAGCGGGGCTGCCGCCAGAAGGCCTCCCGCAGCCTCGGAACGAGTGGGTTTGCTCTGCGGTGGGTCCGGCCGCTCGGTCCCAGCAGAAGCTGCTTCCGATGTCCTCGCGCGTGCTTCGCCGAGGCCGAGGTCGGGGGCCTCCTTCTAGGACGGCCCCCCACCTGAGGCCCGGCTGGCAGCCTTCCTGCGGCTACCGCCCCACCCTGCCGCGGCCCAGCTTGCCCCTTCGCCAAGGAGGCCTGCACGCGGAAGGCAGCTCGGCTTCAGGCTTGCCTCTCGGATGGAAGGCTGTGGTGCTCGCTCGAGGTGAACAGGCTTCGCGCTGAGAAGGCCTCCTTCTCCGTGCAGCGACGTGTGTGCGGACGTGGACGGGGATGGCCTTCCACCCTGCCTTGTCTCTCCCAGGGAGGTCGAGGGGCTTGACCTACGGCGTCCCCACCCACGGCGAGTAAGCCAACCGCTTCCCCGGGGAGGACGCGAGGCGCCGGCCCGGGAGAAGCCGTCCCCACGGCCCGGGCGCTCGGGCCTCACGAAGCGCGCCCTTCCTCTCTCCTGCTGCTTCTCTCTTCGCACTCGTCTTTCCCTGGGCCGACGTTCACCCCCGGAGCGCACCGTGGCTCGGCCTGGAGGGACCTGCTGTCTCCTTCGGTTTTGAGGCCCAGGCGTGTGACCGCCTTGACTCCCCGAAGGCGCTGTCGGCCCCGAGGTGCTGGCGGCACACGCAGGTCCCTGGGGTGGAGGCCCCAGCCGGCAGGGTGTTTGCATCGCTTTCCGCATCTGAGAGCAGGCGTGGTGCTTTCGGGGAAGGGGGAGCTGACAGAGCTCCCTCCGGGAAGCGCGTGCCAGAGCCGAGGGTTGGGCGCCTTGCTCTGTGCTTCTAGGGGTCACAGCCGCTTCTCTCCTAATGGGACGGAGTGGGGCTTGCTGGGTCAAGGCGTCCCCCTGAAACAGTCCCATGGCAGGGGCTCGGCCCTTCGCCCGTCTGTTTCAGGCTGGCCTCCCTGATCAGGGCGCCCCCCGGAGAGGTGGGCCTGCAGGCCGGCGTCGCCCTCCCGACCTCCCCGCGAGCCGGGTGTGCAGCCCGGTGCCCTCTGAACGCCGGCTCCGGTGGGCTCGACTGCAGGCGGGCGCCCGGCTCCGTGAAGCGGGGCTGCCGCCAGAAGGCCTCCCGCAGCCTCGGAACGAGTGGGTTTGCTCTGCGGTGGGTCCGGCCGCTCGGTCCCAGCAGAAGCTGCTTCCGATGTCCTCGCGCGTGCTTCGCCGAGGCCGAGGTCGGGGGCCTCCTTCTAGGACGGCCCCCCACCTGAGGCCCGGCTGGCAGCCTTCCTGCGGCTACCGCCCCACCCGGCCGCGGCCCAGCTTGCCCCTTCGCCAAGGAGGCTTGCACGCGGAAGGCAGCTCGGCTTCAGGCTTGCCTCTCGGATGGAAGGCTGTGGTGCTCGCTCGAGGTGAACAGGCTTCGCGCTGAGAAGGCCTCCTTCTCCGTACAGCGACGTGTGTGCGGACGTGGACTTGGATGGCCTTCCACCCTGCCTTGTCTCTCCCAGGGAGGTCGAGGGGCTTGACCTACGGCGTCCTCACCCATGGCGAGTCAGCCAACCGCTTCCCCGGGGAGGACGCGAGGCGCCGGCCCGGGAGAAGCCGGCCCCACGGCCCGGGCGCTCGGGCCTCACGAAGCGCGCCCTTCCTCTCTCCTGCCCGCTTCTCTCCTCGCACTCGTCTTTCCCTGGGCCGACGTTCTCCCCCGGAGCGCACCGTGGCTCGGCCTGGAGGGACCTGCTGTCTCCTTCGATTTTGAGGCCCAGGCATGCGACCGCCTTGACTCCCCGAAGCCGCTGTCGGCCCCGAGGTGCTGGGGGCACCCGCAGGTCCCTGGGCTGGAGGCCCCAGCCGGCAGGGTGTTTGCATCGCTTTCCGTGTCGGAAAGCAGGCGTGGTGCTTTCGGGGAAGGGGGAGCTGACAGAGCTCCCTCCGGGAAGCGCGTGCCAGAGATGAGGGTTGGGCACCTTGCTCCGTGCTTCTAGGGGTCACAGCCGCTTCTCTCCTAATGGGACAGAGTGGGGCTTGGTGTGCCAAGGCGTCCCGCTGAAACAGTCCCATGGCAGGGGCTCGGCCCTTCGCCCATCCGTTTCAGGCTGGCCTCCCTGATCAGGGCGCCCCCCGGAGAGGTGGGCCTGCAGGCCGGCGTCGCCCTCCCGACCTCCCCGCGAGCCGGGTGTGCAGCCCGGTGCCCTCTGAACGCCGGCTCCGGTGGGCTCGACTGCAGGCGGGCGCCCGGCTCCGTGAAGCGGGGCTGCCGCCAGAAGGCCTCCCGCAGCCTCGGAACGAGTGGGTTTGCTCTGGGGTGGGTCTGGCCGCTCGGTCCCAGCAGAAGCTGCTTCCGATGTCCTCGCGCGTGCTTCGCCGAGGCCGAGGTCGGGGGCCTCCTTCTAGGACGGCCCCCCACCTGAGGCCCGGCTGGCAGCCTTCCTGCGGCTTCCGCCCCACCCGGCCGCGGCCCAGCTTGCCCCTTCGCCAAGGAGGCCTGCATGCGGAAGGCAGCTCGGCTTCAGGCTTGCCTCTCGGAGGGAAGGCTGTGGTGCTCGCTCGAGGTGAACAGGCCTCGCGCTGAGAAGGCCTCCTTCTCCGTGCAGCGACGTGTTTGCGGACGTGGACGGGGATGGCCTTCCACTCTGCCTTATCTCTCCCAGGGAGGTCGAGGGGCTTGACCTACGGCGTCCCCACCCACGGCGAGTCAGCCAACCGCTTCCCCGGGGAGGACGCGAGGCGCCGGCCCGGGAGAAGCCGGCCCCACGGCCCGGGCGCTCGGGCCTCACGAAGCGCGCCCTTCCTCTCTCCTGCCCGCTTCTCTCTTCGCACTCGTCTTTCCCTGGGCCGATGTTCTCCCCCGGAGGGCACCGTGGCTCGGCCTGGAGGGACCTGCTGTCTCCTTCGGTTTTGAGGCCCAGGCGTGCGACCGCCTTGACTCCCCGAAGCCGCTGTCGGCCCCGAGGTGCTGGCGGCACCCGCAGGTCCCTGGGGTGGAGGCCCCAGCCGGCAGGGTGTTTGCATCGCTTTCCGCATCTGAGAGCAGGCGTGGTGCTTTCGGGGAAGGGGGAGCTGAAAGAGCCCCCTCCGGGATGCGTGTTCCAGAGCCGAGGGTTGGTCGGCTTGCGGGTTGCTTCTAGGGTTCACAGCCGCTTCTCTCCTAATGGGACAGAGTGGGGCTTGCTGTGCCAAGGCGTCCCACTGAAACAGTCCCATGGCAGGGGCTCGGCCCTTCGCCCGTCCGTTTCAGGCTGGCCTCCCTGCTCAGGGCGCCCCCCGGAGAGGTGGGCCTGCAGGCCGGCGTCGCCCTCCCGACCTCCCCGCGAGCCGGGTGTGCAGCCCGGTGCCCTCTGAACGCCGGCTCCGGTGGGCTCGACTGCGGGCGGGCGCCCGGCTCCGTGAAGCGGGGCTGCCGCCAGAAGGCCTCCCGCAGCCTCGGAACGAGTGGGTTTGCTCTGCGGTGGGTCCGGCCGCTCGGTCCCAGCAGAAGCTGCTTCCGATGTCCTCGCGCGTGCTTCGCCGAGGCCGAGGTCGGGGGCCTCCTTCTAGGACGGCCCCCCACCTGAGGCCCGGCTGGCAGCCTTCCTGCGGCTTCCGCCCCACCCTGCCGCGGCCCAGCTTGCCCCTTCGCCAAGGAGGCCTGCACGCGGAAGGCAGCTCGGCTTCAGGCTTGCCTCTCGGAGGGAAGGCTGTGGTGCTCGCTCGAGGTGAACAGGCCTCGCGCTGAGAAGGCCTCCTTCTCCGTGCAGCGACGTGTGTGCGAACGTGGACGGGGATGGCCTTCCACTCTGCCTTGTCTCTCCCAGGGAGGTCGAGGGGCTTGACCTACGGCGTCCCCACCCACGGCGAGTCAGCCAACCGCTTCCCCGGGGAGGACGCGAGGCGCCGGCCCGGGAGAAGCTGGCCCCACGGCCCGGGCGCTCGGGCCTCACGAAGTGCGCCCTACCTCTCTCCTGCCCGCTTCTCTCTTCGCACTCGTCTTTCCCTGGGCCGACGTTCTCCCCCGGAGCGCACCGTGGCTCGGCCTGGAGGGACCTGCTGTCTCCTTCGGTTTTGAGGCCCAGGCGTGCGACCGCCTAGACTCCCCGAAGCCGCTGTCGGCCCCGAGGTGCTGGCGGCACCCGCAGGTCCCTGGGGTGGAGGCCCCAGCCGGCAGGGTGTTTGCATCGCTTTCCGCATCTGAGAGCAGGCGTGGTGCTTTCGGGGAAGGGGGAGCTGAAAGAGCCCCCTCCGGGATGCGTGTTCCAGAGCCGAGGGTTGGGCGGCTTGCGGGTTGCTTCTAGGGTTCACAGCCGCTTCTCTCCTAATGGGACAGAGTGGGGCTTGCTGTGCCAAGGCGTCCCGCTGAAACAGTCCCATGGCAGGGGCTCGGCCCTTCGCCCGTCCGTTTCAGGCTGGCCTCCCTGCTCAGGGCGCCCCCCGGAGAGGTGGGCCTGCAGGCCGGCGTCGCCCTCCCGACCTGCCCGCGAGCCGGGTGTGCAGCCCGGTGCCCTCTGAACGCCGGCTCCGGTGGGCTCGACTGCAGGCGGGCGCCCGGCTCCGTGAAGCGGGGCTGCCGCCAGAAGGCCTCCCGCAGCCTCGGAACGAGTGGGTTTGCTCTGCGGTGGGTCCGGCCGCTCGGTCCCAGCAGAAGCTGCTTCCGATGTCCTCGCGCGTGCTTCGCCGAGGCCGAGGTCGTGGGCCTCCTTCTAGGACGGCCCTTCACCTGAGGCCCGGCTGGCAGCCTTCCTGCGGCTTCCGCCCCACCCTGCCGCGGCCCAGCTTGCCCCTTCGCCAAGGAGGCCTGCACGCGGAAGGCAGCTCGGCTTCAGGCTTGCCTCTCCGAGGGAAGGCTGTGGTGCTCGCTCGAGGTGAACAGGCCTCGCGCTGAGAAGGCCTCCTTCTCCGTGCAGCGACGTGTGTGCGGACGTGGACGGGGATGGCCTTCCACCCTGCCTTGTCTCTCCCAGGGAGGTCGAGGGGCTTGACCTACGGCGTCCCCACCCACGGCGAGTCAGCCAACCGCTTCCCCGGGGAGGACGCGAGGCGCCGGCCCGGGAGAAGCTGGCCCCACCGTCCGGGCGCTCGGGCCTCACGAAGTGCGCCCTACCTCTCTCCTGCCCGCTTCTCTCTTCGCACTCGTCTTTCCCTTAGCCGACGTTCTCCCCCGGAGCGCACCGTGGCTCGGCCTGGAGGGACCTGCTGTCTCCTTCGGTTTTGAGGCCCAGGCGTGCGACCGCCTTGACTCCCCGAAGCCGCTGTCGGCCCCGAGGTGCTGGTGGCACCCGCAGGTCCCTGGGGTGGAGGCCCCAGCCGGCAGGGTGTTTGCATCGCTTTCCGCATCTGAGAGCAGGCGTGGTGCTTTCGGGGAAGGGGGAGCTGACAGAGCTCCCTCCGGGAAGCGCGTGCCAGAGCCGAGGGTTGGGCGCCTTGCTCCCTGCTTCTAGGGGTCACAGCCGCTTCTCTCCTAATGGGACAGAGTGGGGCTTGCTGTGCCAAGGCGTCCCGCTGAAACAGTCCCATGGCAGGGGCTCGGCCCTTCGCCCGTCCGTTTCAGGCTGGCCTCCCTGCTCAGGGCGCCCCCCGGAGAGGTGGGCCTGCAGGCCGGCGTCGCCCTCCCGACCTCCCCGCGAGCCGGGTGTGCAGCCCGGTGATCTCTGAACGCCGGCTCCGGTGGGCTCGACTGCGGGCGGGCGCCCGGCTCCCTGAAGCGGGGCTGCCGCCAGAAGGCCTCCCGCAGCCTCGGAACGAGTGGGTTTGCTCTGGGGTGGGTCCGGCCGCTCGGTCCCAGCAGAAGCTGCTTCCGATGTCCTCGCGCGTGCTTCGCCGAGGCCGAGGTCGGGGGCCTCCTTCTAGGACGGCCCCCCACCTGAGGCCCGGCTGGCAGCCTTCCTGCGGCTTCCGCCCCACCCGGCCGCGGCCCAGCTTGCCCCTTCGCCAAGGAGGCCTGCATGCGGAAGGCAGCTCGGCTTCAGGCTTGCCTCTCGGAGGGAAGGCTGTGGTGCTCGCTCGAGGTGAACAGGCCTCGCGCTGAGAAGGCCTCCTTCTCCGTGCAGCGACGTGTTTGCGGACGTGGACGGGGATGGCCTTCCACTCTGCCTTATCTCTCCCAGGGAGGTCGAGGGGCTTGACCTACGGCGTCCCCACCCACGGCGAGTCAGCCAACCGCTTCCCCGGGGAGGACGCGAGGCGCCGGCCCGGGAGAAGCCGGCCCCACGGCCCGGGCGCTCGGGCCTCACGAAGCGCGCCCTTCCTCTCTCCTGCCCGCTTCTCTCTTCGCACTCGTCTTTCCCTGGGCCGATGTTCTCCCCCGGAGGGCACCGTGGCTCGGCCTGGAGGGACCTGCTGTCTCCTTCGGTTTTGAGGCCCAGGCGTGCGACCGCCTTGACTCCCCGAAGCCGCTGTCGGCCCCGAGGTGCTGGCGGCACCCGCAGGTCCCTGGGGTGGAGGCCCCAGCCGGCAGGGTGTTTGCATCGCTTTCCGCATCTGAGAGCAGGCGTGGTGCTTTCGGGGAAGGGGGAGCTGAAAGAGCCCCCTCCGGGATGCGTGTTCCAGAGCCGAGGGTTGGGCGGCTTGCGGGTTGCTTCTAGGGTTCACAGCCGCTTCTCTCCTAATGGGACAGAGTGGGGCTTGCTGTGCCAAGGCGTCCCACTGAAACAGTACCATGGCAGGGGCTCGGCCCTTCGCCCGTCCGTTTCAGGCTGGCCTCCCTGCTCAGGGCGCCCCCCGGAGAGGTGGGCCTGCAGGCCGGCGTCGCCCTCCCGACCTCCCCGCGAGCCGGGTGTGCAGCCCGGTGCCCTCTGAACGCCGGCTCCGGTGGGCTCGACTGCGGGCGGGCGCCCGGCTCCGTGAAGCGGGGCTGCCGCCAGAAGGCCTCCCGCAGCCTCGGAACGAGTGGGTTTGCTCTGCGGTGGGTCCGGCCGCTCGGTCCCAGCAGAAGCTGCTTCCGATGTCCTCGCGCGTGCTTCGCCGAGGCCGAGGTCGGGGGCCTCCTTCTAGGACGGCCCCCCACCTGAGGCCCGGCTGGCAGCCGTCCTGCGGCTTCCGCCCCACCCTGCCGCGGCCCAGCTTGCCCCTTCGCCAAGGAGGCCTGCACGCGGAAGGCAGCTCGGCTTCAGGCTTGCCTCTCGGAGGGAAGGCTGTGGTGCTCGCTCGAGGTGAACAGGCCTCGCGCTGAGAAGGCCTCCTTCTCCGTGCAGCGACGTGTGTGCGAACGTGGACGGGGATGGCCTTCCACTCTGCCTTGTCTCTCCCAGGGAGGTCGAGGGGCTTGACCTACGGCGTCCCCACCCACGGCGAGTCAGCCAACCGCTTCCCCGGGGAGGACGCGAGGCGCCGGCCCGGGAGAAGCTGGCCCCACGGCCCGGGCGCTCGGGCCTCACGAAGCGCGCCCTACCTCTCTCCTGCCCGCTTCTCTCTTCGCACTCGTCTTTCCCTGGGCCGACGTTCTCCCCCAGAGCGCACCGTGGCTCGGCCTGGAGGGACCTGCTGTCTCCTTCGGTTTTGAGGCCCAGGCGTGCGACCGCCTTGACTCCCCGAAGCCGCTGTCGGCCCCGAGGTGCTGGCGGCACCCGCAGGTCCCTGGGGTGGAGGCCCCAGCCGGCAGGGTGTTTGCATCGCTTTCCGCATCTGAGAGCAGGCGTGGTGCTTTCGGGGAAGGGGGAGCTGACAGAGCTCCCTCCGGGAAGCGCGTGCCAGAGACGAGGGTTGGGCGCCTTGCTCCCTGCTTCTAGGGGTCACAGCCGCTTCTCTCCTAATGGGACAGAGTGGGGCTTGCTGTGCCAAGGCGTCCCGCTGAAACAGTCCCATGGCAGGGGCTCGGCCCTTCGCCCGTCCGTTTCAGGCTGGCCTCCCTGCTCAGGGCGCCCCCCGGAGAGGTGGGCCTGCAGGCCGGCGTCGCCCTCCCGACCTCCCCGCGAGCCGGGTGTGCAGCCCGGTGATCTCTGAACGCCGGCTCCGGTGGGCTCGACTGCGGGCGGGCGCCCGGCTCCGTGAAGCGGGGCTGCCGCCAGAAGGCCTCCCGCAGCCTCGGAACGAGTGGGTTTGCTCTGGGGTGGGTCTGGCCGCTCGGTCCCAGCAGAAGCTGCTTCCGATGTCCTCGCGCGTGCTTCGCCGAGGCCGAGGTCGGGGGCCTCCTTCTAGGACAGCCCCCCACCTGAGGCCCGGCTGGCAGCCTTCCTGCGGCTTCCGCCCCACCCGGCCGCGGCCCAGCTTGCCCCTTCGCCAAGGAGGCCTGCACGCGGAAGGCAGCTCGGCTTCAGGCTTGCCTCTCGGAGGGAAGGCTGTGGTGCTTGCTCGAGGTGAACAGGCCTCGCGCTGAGAAGGCCTCCTTCTCCGTGCAGCGACGTGTGTGCGGACGTGGACGGGGTTGGCCTTCCACTCTGCCTTGTCTCTCCCAGGGAGGTCCAGGGGCTTGACCTATGGCGTCCCCACTCACGGCGAGTCAGCCAACCGCTTCCCCGGGGAGGACGCGAGGCGCCGGCCCGGGAGAAGCCGGCCCCACGGCCCGGGCGCTCGGGCCTCACGAAGCGCGCCCTTCCTCTCTCCTGCCCGCTTCTCTCTTCGCACTCGTCTTTCCCTGGGCCGACGTTCTCCCCCAGAGCGCACCGTGGCTCGGCCTGGAGGGACCTGCTGTCTCCTTCGGTTTTGAGGCCCAGGCGTGCGACCGCCTTGACTCCCCGAAGCCGCTGTCGGCCCCGAGGTGCTGGCGGCACCCGCAGGTCCCTGGGGTGGAGGCCCCAGCCGGCAGGGTGTTTGCATCGCTTTCCGCATCTGAGAGCAGGCGTGGTGCTTTCGGGGAAGGGGGAGCTGACAGAGCCCCCTCCGGGATGCGTGTTCCAGACCCGAGGGTTGGGCGGCTTGCGGGGTGCTTCTAGGGTTCACAGCCGCTTCTCTCCTAATGGGACAGAGTGGGGCTTGCAGTGCCAAGGCGTCCCGCTGAAACAGTCCCATGGCAGGGTCTCGGCCCTTCGCCCGTCCGTTTCAGGCTGGCCTCCCTGATCAGGGCGCCCCCCGGAGAGGTGGGCCTGCAGGCCGGCGTCGCCCTCCCGACCTGCCCGCGAGCCGGGTGTGCAGCCCGGTGCCCTCTGAACGCCGGCTCCGGTGGGCTCGACTGCAGGCGGGCGCCCGGCTCCGTGAAGCGGGGCTGCCGCCAGAAGGCCTCCCGCAGCCTCGGAACGAGTGGGTTTGCTCTGCGGTGGGTCCGGCCGCTCGGTCCCAGCAGAAGCTGCTTCCGATGTCCTCGCGCGTGCTTCGCCGAGGCCGAGGTCGGGGGCCTCCTTCTAGGACGGCCCCCCACCTGAGGCCCGGCTGGCAACCTTCCTGCGGCTTCCGCCCCACCCTGCCGCGGCCCAGCTTGCCCCTTCGCCAAGGAGGCCTGCACGCGGAAGGCAGCTCGGCTTCAGGCTTGCCTCTCCGAGGGAAGGCTGTGGTGCTCGCTCGAGGTGAACAGGCCTCGCGCTGAGAAGGCCTCCTTCTCCGTGCAGCGACGTGTTTGCGGACGTGGACGGGGATGGCCTTCCACTCTGCCTTGTCTCTCCCAGGGAGGTCGAGGGGCTTGACCTACGGCGTCCCCACCCACGGCGAGTCAGCCAACCGCTTCCCCGGGGAGGACGCGAGGCGCCGGCCCGGGAGAAGCCGGCCCCACGGCCCGGGCGCTCGGGCCTCACGAAGTGCGCCCTTCCTCTCTCCTGCCCGCTTCTCTCTTCGCACTCGTCTTTCCCTGGGCCGACGTTCTCCCCCGGAGCGCACCGTGGCTCGGCCTGGAGGGACCTGCTGTCTCCTTCGGTTTTGAGGCCCAGGCGTGCGACCGCCTTGACTCCCCGAAGCCGCTGTCGGCCCCGAGGTGCTGGCGGCACCCGCAGGTCCCTGGGGTGGAGGCCCCAGCCTGCAGGGTGTTTGCATCGCTTTCCGCATCTGAGAGCAGGCGTGGTGCTTTCGGGGAAGGGGGAGCTGAAAGAGCCCCCTCCGGGATGCGTGTTCCAGAGCCGAGGGTTGGGCGGCTTGCGGGGTGCTTCTAGGGTTCACAGCCGCTTCTCTCCTAATGGGACAGAGTGGGGCTTGCTGTGCCAAGGCGTCCCGCTGAAACAGTCCCATGGCAGGGGCTCGGCCCTTCGCCCGTCCGTTTCAGGCTGGCCTCCCTGATCAGGGCGCCCCCCGGAGAGGTGGGCCTGCAGGCCGGCGTCGCCCTCCCGACCTGCCCGCGAGCCGGGTGTGCAGCCCGGTGCTCTCTGAACGCCGGCTCCGGTGGGCTCGACTGCAGGCGGGCGCCCGGCTCCGTGAAGCGGGGCTGCCGCCAGAAGGCCTCCCGCAGCCTCGGAACGAGTGGGTTTGCTCTGCGGTGGGTCCGGCCGCTCGGTCCCAGCAGAAGCTGCTTCCGATGTCCTCGCGCGTGCTTCGCCGAGGCCGAGGTCGGGGGCCTCCTTCTAGGACGGCCCCCCACCTGAGGCCCGGCTGGAAGCCTTCCTGAGGCTTCCGCCCCACCCTGCCGCGGCCCAGCTTGCCCCTTCGACAAGGAGGCCTGCACCCGGAAGGCAGCTCGGCTTCAGGCTTGCCTCTCGGAGGGAAGGCTGTGTTGCTCGCTCGAGGTGAACAGGCCTCGCGCTGAGAAGGCCTCCTTCTCCGTGCAGCGACGTGTGTGCGGACGTGGACGGGGATGGCCTTCCATCCTGCCTTGTCTCTCCAAGGGAGGTCGAGGGGTTTGACCTACGGCGTCCCCACCCACGGCGAGTCAGCCAACCGCTTCCCCGGGGAGGACGCGAGGCGCCAGCCCGGAAGAAGCCGGCCCCAAAGCCCGGGCGCTCGGGCCTCACGAAGCGCGCCCTTCCTCTCTCCTGCCCGCTTCTCTCTTCGCACTCGTCTTTCCCTGGGCCGACGTTCTCCCCCGGAGCGCACCGTGGCTCGGCCTGGAGGGACCTGCTGTCTCCTTCGGTTTTGAGGCCCACGCGTGTGACCGCCTTGACTCCCCGAAGCCGCTGTCGGCCCCGAGGTGCTGGCGGCACCCGCAGGTCCCTGGGGTGGAGGCCCCAGCCGGCAGGGTGTTTGCATCGCTTTCCGCATCTGAGAGCAGGCGTGGTGCTTTCGGGGAAGAGGGAGCTGACAGAGCTCCCTCCGGGAAGCGCGTGCCAGAGCCGAGGGTTGGGCGACTTGCTCCGTGCTTCTAGGGGTCACAGCCGCTTCTCTCCTAATGGGACAGAGTGGGGCTTGCTGTGCCAAGGCGTCCCGCTGAAACAGTCCCATGGCAGGGGCTCGGCCCTTCGCCCGTCCGTTTCAGGCTGGCCTCCCTGCTCAGGGCGCCCCCCGGAGAGGTGGGCCTGCAGGCCTGCGTCGCCCTCCCGACCTCCCCGCGAGCCGGGTGTGCAGCCCGGTTCCCTCTGAACGCCGGCTCCGGTGGGCTCTACTGCGGGCGGGCGCCCGGCTCCGTGAAGCGGGGCTGCCGCCAGAAGGCCTCCCGCAGCCTCGGAACGAGTGGGTTTGCTCTGCGGTGGGTCTGGCCAGTCGGTCCCAGCAGAAGCTGCTTCCGATGTCCTCGCGCGTGCTTCGCCGAGGCCGAGGTCGGGGGCCTCCTTCTAGGACGGCCCCCCACCTGAGGTCCGGCTGGCAGCCTTCCTGCGGCTTCCGCCCCACCCTGCCGCGGCCCAGCTTGCCCCTTCGCCAAGGAGGCCTGCACGCGGAAGGCAGCTCGGCTTCAGGCTTGCCTCTCGGAGGGAAGGCTGTGGTGCTCGCTCGAGGTGAACAGGCCTCGCGCTGAGAAGGCCTCCTTCTCCGTGCAGCGACGTGTTTGCGGACGTGGACGGGGATGGCCTTCCACTCTGCCTTGTCTCTCCCAGGGAGGTCGAGGGGCTTAACCTACGGCGTCCCCACCCACGGCGAGTCAGCCAACCGCTTCCCCGGGGAGGACCTGAGGCGCCGGCCCGGGAGAAGCCGGCCCCACGGCCCGGGCGCTCGGGCCTCACGAAGCGCGCCCTTCCTCTCTCCTGCCCGCTTCTCTCTTCGCACTCGTCTTTCCCTGGGCCGACGTTCTCCCCCGGAGCGCACCGTGGCTCGGCCTGGAGGGACCTGCTGTCTCCTTCGGTTTTGAGGCCCAGGCGTGCGACCGCCTTGACTCCCCGAAGCCGCTGTCGGCCCCGAGGTGCTGGTGGCACCCGCAGGTCCCTGGGGTGGAGGCCCCAGCTGGCAGGGTGTTTGCATCGCTTTCCGCATCTGAGAGCAGGCGTGGTGCTTTCGGGGAAGGGGGAGCTGAAAGAGCCCCCTCCGGGATGCGTGTTCCAGAGCCGAGGGTTGGGCGGCTTGCGGGGTGCTTCTAGGGTTCACAGCCGCTTCTCTCCTAATGGGACAGAGTGGGGCTTGCTGTGCCAAGGCGTCCCGCTGAAACAGTCCCATGGCAGGGGCTCGGCCCTTCGCCCGTCCGTTTCAGGCTGGCCTCCCTGATCAGGGCGCCCCCCGGAGAGGTGGGCCTGCAGGCCGGCGTCGCCCTCCCGACCTGCCCGCGAGCCGGGTGTGCAGCCCGGTGCCCTCTGAACGCCGGCTCCGGTGGGCTCGACTGCAGGCGGGCGCCCGGCTCCGTGAAGCGGGGCTGCCGCCAGAAGGCCTCCCGCAGCCTCGGAACGAGTGGGTTTGCTCTGCGGTGGGTCCGGCCGCTCGGTCCCAGCAGAAGCTGCTTCCGATGTCCTCGCGCGTGCTTCGCCGAGGCCGAGGTCGGGGGCCTCCTTCTAGGACGGCCGCCCACCTGAGGCCCGGCTGGCAACCTTCCTGCGGCTTCCGCCCCACCCTGCCGCGGCCCAGCTTGCCCCTTCGCCAAGGAGGCTTGCACGCGGAAGGCAGCTCGGCTTCAGGCTTGCCTCTCCGAGGGAAGGCTGTGGTGCTCGCTCGAGGTGAACAGGCCTCGCGCTGAGAAGGCCTCCTTCTCCGTGCAGCGACGTGTTTGCGGACGTGGACGGGGATGGCCTTCCACTCTGCCTTGTCTCTCCCAGGGAGGTCGAGGGGCTTGACCTACGGCGTCCCCACCCACGGCGAGTCAGCCAACCGCTTCCCCGGGGAGGACGCGAGGCGCCGGCCCGGGAGAAGCCGGCCCCACGGCCCGGGCGCTCGGGCCTCACGAAGCGCGCCCTTCCTCTCTCCTGCCCGCTTCTCTCTTCGCACTCGTCTTTCCCTGGGCCGACATTCTCCCCCGGAGCGCACCGTGGCTCGGCCTGGAGGGACCTGCTGTCTCCTTCGGTTTTGAGGCCCAGGCGTGCGACCGCCTTGACTCCCCGAAGCCGCTGTCGGCCCCGAGGTGCTGGCGGCACCCGCAGGTCCCTGGGGTGGAGGCCCCAGCCGGCAGGGTGTTTGCATCGCTTTCCGCATCTGAGAGCAGGCGTGGTGCTTTCGGGGAAGGGGGAGCTGAAAGAGCCCCCTCCGGGATGCGTGTTCCAGAGCCGAGGGTTGGGCGGCTTGCGGGGTGCTTCTAGGGTTCACAGCCGCTTCTCTCCTAATGGGACAGAGTGGGGCTTGCTGTGCCAAGGCGTCCCGCTGAAACAGTCCCATGGCAGGGGCTCGGCCCTTCGCCCGTCCGTTTCAGGCTGGCCTCCCTGATCAGGGCGCCCCCCGGAGAGGTGGGCCTGCAGGCCGGCGTCGCCCTCCCGACCTGCCCGCGAGCCGGGTGTGCAGCCCGGTGCCCTCTGAACGCCGGCTCCGGTGGGCTCGACTGCAGGCGGGCGCCCGGCTCCGTGAAGCGGGGCTGCCGCCAGAAGGCCTCCCGCAGCCTCGGAATGAGTGGGTTTGCTCTGCGGTGGGTCCGGCCGCTCGGTCCCAGCAGAAGCTGCTTCCGATGTCCTCGCGCGTGCTTCGCCGAGGCCGAGGTCGGGGGCCTCCTTCTAGGACGGCCCCCCACCTGAGGCCCGGCTGGCAGCCTTCCTGCGGCTTCCGCCCCACCCTGCCGCGGCCCAGCTTGCCCCTTCGCCAAGGAGGCCTGCACGCGGAAGGCAGCTCGGCTTCAGGCTTGCCTCTCCGAGGGAAGGCTGTGGTGCTCGCTCGAGGTGAACAGGCCTCGCGCTGAGAAGGCCTCCTTCTCCGTGCAGCGACGTGTTTGCGGACGTGGACGGGGATGGCCTTCCACCCTGCCTTGTCTCTCCCAGGGAGGTCGAGGGGCTTGACCTACGGCGTCCCCACCCACGGCGAGTCAGCCAACCGCTTCCCCGGGGAGGACGCGAGGCGCCGGCCCGGGAGAAGCCGGCCCCACGGCCCGGGCGCTCGGGCCTCACGAAGCGCGCCCTTCCTCTCTCCTGCCCGCTTCTCTCTTCGCACTCGTCTTTCCCTGGGCCGACGTTCTCCCCCGGAGCGCACCGTGGCTCGGCCTGGAGGGACCTGCTGTCTCCTTCGGTTTTGAGGCCCAGGCGTGCGACCGCCTTGACTCCCCGAAGCCGCTGTCGGCCCCGAGGTGCTGGCGGCACCCGCAGGTCCCTGGGGTGGAGGCCCCAGCCTGCAGGGTGTTTGCATCGCTTTCCGCATCTGAGAGCAGGCGTGGTGCTTTCGGGGAAGGGGGAGCTGAAAGAGCCCCCTCCGGGATGCGTGTTCCAGAGCCGAGGGTTGGGCGGCTTGCGGGGTGCTTCTAGGGTTCACAGCCGCTTCTCTCCTAATGGGACAGAGTGGGGCTTGCTGTGCCAAGGCGTCCCGCTGAAACAGTCCCATGGCAGGGGCTCGGCCCGTCGCCCGTCCGTTTCAGGCTGGCCTCCCTGATCAGGGCGCCCCCCGGAGAGGTGGGCCTGCAGGCCGGCGTCGCCCTCCCGACCTGCCCGCGAGCCGGGTGTGCAGCCCGGTGCTCTCTGAACGCCGGCTCCGGTGGGCTCGACTGCAGGCGGGCGCCCGGCTCCGTGAAGCGGGGCTGCCGCCAGAAGGCCTCCCGCAGCCTCGGAACGAGTGGGTTTGCTCTGCGGTGGGTCCGGCCGCTCGGTCCCAGCAGAAGCTGCTTCCGATGTCCTCGCGCGTGCTTCGCCGAGGCCGAGGTCGGGGGCCTCCTTCTAGGACGGCCCCCCACCTGAGGCCCGGCTGGAAGCCTTCCTGAGGCTTCCGCCCCACCCTGCCGCGGCCCAGCTTGCCCCTTCGACAAGGAGGCCTGCACCCGGAAGGCAGCTCGGCTTCAGGCTTGCCTCTCGGAGGGAAGGCTGTGGTGCTCGCTCGAGGTGAACAGGCCTCGCGCTGAGAAGGCCTCCTTCTCCGTGCAGCGACGTGTTTGCGGACGTGGACGGGGATGGCCTTCCACCCTGCCTTGTCTCTCCCAGGGAGGTCGAGGGGCTTGACCTACGGCGTCCCCACCCACGGCGAGTCAGCCAACCGCTTCCCCGGGGAGGACGCGAGGCGCCGGCCCGGGAGAAGCCGGCCCCACGGCCCGGGCGCTCGGGCCTCACGAAGCGCGCCCTTCCTCTCTCCTGCCCGCTTCTCTCTTCGCACTCGTCTTTCCCTTAGCCGGCGTTCTCCCCCGGAGCGCACCGTGGCTCGGCCTGGAGGGACCTGCTGTCTCCTTCGGTTTTGAGGCCCAGGCGTGTGACCGCCTTGACTCCCCGAAGGCGCTGTCGGCCCCGAGGTGCTGGCGGCACCCGCAGGTCCCTGGGGTGGAGGCCCCAGCCGGCAGGGTGTTTGCATCGCTTTCCGCATCTGAGAGCAGGCGTGGGGCTTTCGGGGAAGGGGGAGCTGACAGAGCTCCCTCCGGGAAGCGCGTGCCAGAGCCGAGGGTTGGGCGCCTTGCTCCGTGCTTCTAGGGGTCACAGCCACTTCTCTCCTAATGGGACAGAGTGGGGCTTGCTGTGCCAAGGCGTCCCGCTGAAACAGTCCCATGGCAGGGGCTCGGCCCTTCGCCCGTCCGTTTCAGGCTGGCCTCCCTGCTCAGGGCGCCCCCCGGAGAGGTGGGCCTGCAGGCCGGCGTCGCCCTCCCGACCTCCCCGCGAGCCGGGTGTGCAGCCCGGTGCCCTCTGTACGCCGGCTCCGGTGGGCTCGACTGCAGGCGGGCGCCCGGCTCCGTGAAGCGGGGCTGCCGCCAGAAGGCCTCCCGCAGCCTCGGAACGAGTGGGTTTGCTCTGCGGTGGGTCCAGCCGCTCGGTCCCAGCAGAAGCTGCTTCCGATGTCCTCGCGCGTGCTTCGCCGAGGCCGAGGTCGGGGGCCTCCTTCTAGGACGGCCCCCCACCTGAGGCCCGGCTGGCAGCCTTCCTGCGGCTACCGCCCCACCCTGCCGCGGCCCAGCTTGCCCCTTCGCCAAGGAGGCCTGCACGCGGAAGGCAGCTCGGCTTCAGGCTTGCCTCTCGGATGGAAGGCTGTGGTGCTCGCTCGAGGTGAACAGGCTTCGCGCTGAGAAGGCCTCCTTCTCCGTGCAGCGACGAGTGTGCGGACGTGGACGGGGATGGCCTTCCACCCTGCCTTGTCTCTCCCAGGGAGGTCGAGGGGCTTGACCTACGGCGTCCCCACCCACGGCGAGTAAGCCAACCGCTTCCCCGGGGAGGACGCGAGGCGCCGGCCCGGGAGAAGCCGTCCCCACGGCCCGGGCGCTCGGGCCTCACGAAGCGCGCCCTTCCTCTCTCCTGCCTGCTTCTCTCTTCGCACTCGTCTTTCCCTGGGCCGACGTTCACCCCCGGAGCGCACCGTGGCTCTGCCTGGAGGGACCTGCTGTCTCCTTCGGTTTTGAGGCCCAGGCGTGTGACCGCCTTGACTCCCCGAAGGCGCTGTCGGCCCCGAGGTGCTGGCGGCACCCGCAGGTCCCTGGGGTGGAGGCCCCAGCCGGCAGGGTGTTTGCATCGCTTTCCGCATCTGAGAGCAGGCGTGGTGCTTTCGGGGAAGGGGGAGCTGACAGAGCTCCCTCCGGGAAGCGCGTGCCAGAGCCGAGGGTTGGGCGCCTTGCTCTGTGCTTCTAGGGGTCACAGCCGCTTCTCTCCTAATGGGACGGAGTGGGGCTTGCTGGGTCAAGGCGTCCCCCTGAAACAGTCCCATGGCAGGGGCTCGGCCCTTCGCCCGTCCGTTTCAGGCTGGCCTCCCTGATCAGGGCGCCCCCCGGAGAGGTGGGCCTGCAGGCCGGCGTCGCCCTCCCGACCTCCCCGCGAGCCGGGTGTGCAGCCCGGTGCCCTCTGAACGCCGGCTCCGGTGGGCTCGACTGCAGGCGGGCGCCCGGCTCCGTGAAGCGGGGCTGCCGCCAGAAGGCCTCCCGCAGCCTCGGAACGAGTGGGTTTGCTCTGCGGTGGGTCCGGCCGCTCGGTCCCAGCAGAAGCTGCTTCCGATGTCCTCGCGCGTGCTTCGCCGAGGCCGAGGTCGGGGGCCTCCTTCTAGGACGGCCCCCCACCTGAGGCCCGGCTGGCAGCCTTCCTGCGGCTACCGCCCCACCCGGCCGCGGCCCAGCTTGCCCCTTCGCCAAGGAGGCTTGCACGCGGAAGGCAGCTCGGCTTCAGGCTTGCCTCTCGGATGGAAGGCTGTGGTGCTCGCTCGAGGTGAACAGGCTTCGCGCTGAGAAGGCCTCCTTCTCCGTACAGCGACGTGTGTGCGGACGTGGACTTGGATGGCCTTCCACCCTGCCTTGTCTCTCCCAGGGAGGTCGAGGGGCTTGACCTACGGCGTCCCCACCCACGGCGAGTAAGCCAACCGCTTCCCCGTGGAGGACGCGAGGCGCCGGCCCGGGAGAAGCCGTCCCCACGGCCCGGGCGCTCGGGCCTCACGAAGCGCGCCCTTCCTCTCTCCTGCCTGCTTCTCTCTTCGCACTCGTCTTTCCCTGGGCCGACGTTCACCCCCGGAGCGCACCGTGGCTCGGCCTGGAGGGACCTGCTGTCTCCTTCGGTTTTGAGGCCCAGGCGTGTGACCGCCTTGACTCCCCGAAGGCGCTGTCGGCCCCGAGGTGCTGGCGGCACCCGCAGGTCCCTGGGGTGGAGGCCCCAGCCGGCAGGGTGTTTGCATCGCTTTCCGCATCTGAGAGCAGGCGTGGTGCTTTCGGGGAAGGGGGAGCTGAAAGAGCCCCCTCCGGGATGCGTGTTCCAGAGCCGAGGGTTGGGCGGCTTGCGGGGTGCTTCTAGGGTTCACAGCCGCTTCTCTCCTAATGGGACAGAGTGGGGCTTGCTGTGCCAAGGCGTCCCGCTGAAACAGTCCCATGGCAGGGGCTCGGCCCGTCGCCCGTCCGTTTCAGGCTGGCCTCCCTGATCAGGGCGCCCCCCGGAGAGGTGGGCCTGCAGGCCGGCGTCGCCCTCCCGACCTGCCCGCGAGCCGGGTGTGCAGCCCGGTGCCCTCTGAACGCCGGCTCCGGTGGGCTCGACTGCAGGCGGGCGCCCGGCTCCGTGAAGCGGGGCTGCCGCCAGAAGGCCTCCCGCAGCCTCGGAACGAGTGGGTTTGCTCTGCGGTGGGTCCGGCCGCTCGGTCCCAGCAGAAGCTGCTTCCGATGTCCTCGCGCGTGCTTCGCCGAGGCCGAGGTCGGGGGCCTCCTTCTAGGACGGCCCCCCACCTGAGGCCCGGCTGGCAGCCTTCCTGCGGCTTCCGCCCCACCCTGCCGCGGCCCAGCTTGCCCCTTCGCCAAGGAGGCCTGCACGCGGAAGGCAGCTCGGCTTCAGGCTTGCCTCTCCGAGGGAAGGCTGTGGTGCTCGCTCGAGGTGAACAGGCCTCGCGCTGAGAAGGCCTCCTTCTCCGTGCAGCGACGTGTGTGCGGACGTGGACGGGGATGGCCTTCCACCCTGCCTTGTCTCTCCCAGGGAGGTCGAGGGGCTTGACCTACGGCGTCCCCACCCACGGCGAGTCAGCCAACCGCTTCCCCGGGGAGGACGCGAGGCGCCGGCCCGGGAGAAGCCGGCCCCACGGCCCGGGCGCTCGGGCCTCACGAAGCGCGCCCTTCCTCTCTCCTGCCCGCTTCTCTCTTCGCACTCGTCTTTCCCTTAGCCGGCGTTCTCCCCCGGAGCGCACCGTGGCTCGGCCTGGAGGGACCTGCTGTCTCCTTCGGTTTTGAGGCCCAGGCGTGTGACCGCCTTGACTCCCCGAAGGCGCTGTCGGCCCCGAGGTGCTGGCGGCACCCGCAGGTCCCTGGGGTGGAGGCCCCAGCCGGCAGGGTGTTTGCATCGCTTTCCGCATCTGAGAGCAGGCGTGGGGCTTTCGCGGAAGGGGGAGCTGACAGAGCTCCCTGCGGGAAGCGCGTGCCAGAGCCGAGGGTTGGGCGCCTTGCTCCGTGCTTCTAGGGGTCACAGCCACTTCTCTCCTAATGGGACAGAGTGGGGCTTGCTGTGCCAAGGCGTCCCGCTGAAACAGTCCCATGGCAGGGGCTCGGCCCTTCGCCCGTCCGTTTCAGGCTGGCCTCCCTGCTCAGGGCGCCCCCCGGAGAGGTGGGCCTGCAGGCCGGCGTCGCCCTCCCGACCTCCCCGCGAGCCGGGTGTGCAGCCCGGTGCCCTCTGAACGCCGGCTCCGGTGGGCTCGACTGCAGGCGGGCGCCCGGCTCCGTGAAGCGGGGCTGCCGCCAGAAGGCCTCCCGCAGCCTCGGAACGAGTGGGTTTGCTCTGCGGTGGGTCCGGCCGCTCGGTCCCAGCAGAAGCTGCTTCCGATGTCCTCGCGCGTGCTTCGCCGAGGCCGAGGTCGGGGGCCTCCTTCTAGGACGGCCCCCCACCTGAGGCCCGGCTGGCAGCCTTCCTGCGGCTACCGCCCCACCCTGCCGCGGCCCAGCTTGCCCCTTCGCCAAGGAGGCCTGCACGCGGAAGGCAGCTCGGCTTCAGGCTTGCCTCTCGGATGGAAGGCTGTGGTGCTCGCTCGAGGTGAACAGGCTTCGCGCTGAGAAGGCCTCCTTCTCCGTGCAGCGACGAGTGTGCGGACGTGGACGGGGATGGCCTTCCACCCTGCCTTGTCTCTCCCAGGGAGGTCGAGGGGCTTGACCTACGGCGTCCCCACCCACGGCGAGTAAGCCAACCGCTTCCCCGGGGAGGACGCGAGGCGCCGGCCCGGGAGAAGCCGTCCCCACGGCCCGGGCGCTCGGGCCTCACGAAGCGCGCCCTTCCTCTCTCCTGCCTGCTTCTCTCTTCGCACTCGTCTTTCCCTGGGCCGACGTTCACCCCCGGAGCGCACCGTGGCTCTGCCTGGAGGGACCTGCTGTCTCCTTCGGTTTTGAGGCCCACGCGTGTGACCGCCTTGACTCCCCGAAGGCGCTGTCGGCCCCGAGGTGCTGGCGGCACCCGCAGGTCCCTGGGGTGGAGGCCCCAGCCGGCAGGGTGTTTGCATCGCTTTCCGCATCTGAGAGCAGGCGTGGTGCTTTCGGGGAAGGGGGAGCTGACAGAGCTCCCTCCGGGAAGCGCGTGCCAGAGCCGAGGGTTGGGCGCCTTGCTCTGTGCTTCTAGGGGTCACAGCCGCTTCTCTCCTAATGGGACGGAGTGGGGCTTGCTGGGTCAAGGCGTCCCCCTGAAACAGTCCCATGGCAGGGGCTCGGCCCTTCGCCCGTCCGTTTCAGGCTGGCCTCCCTGATCAGGGCGCCCCCCGGAGAGGTGGGCCTGCAGGCCGGCGTCGCCCTCCCGACCTCCCCGCGAGCCGGGTGTGCAGCCCGGTGCCCTCTGAACGCCGGCTCCGGTGGGCTCGACTGCAGGCGGGCGCCCGGCTCCGTGAAGCGGGGCTGCCGCCAGAAGGCCTCCCGCAGCCTCGGAACGAGTGGGTTTGCTCTGCGGTGGGTCCGGCCGCTCGGTCCCAGCAGAAGCTGCTTCCGATGTCCTCGCGCGTGCTTCGCCGAGGCCGAGGTCGGGGGCCTCCTTCTAGGACGGCCCCCCACCTGAGGCCCGGCTGGCAGCCTTCCTGCGGCTACCGCCCCACCCGGCCGCGGCCCAGCTTGCCCCTTCGCCAAGGAGGCTTGCACGCGGAAGGCAGCTCGGCTTCAGGCTTGCCTCTCGGATGGAAGGCTGTGGTGCTCGCTCGAGGTGAACAGGCTTCGCGCTGAGAAGGCCTCCTTCTCCGTACAGCGACGTGTGTGCGGACGTGGACTTGGATGGCCTTCCACCCTGCCTTGTCTCTCCCAGGGAGGTCGAGGGGCTTGACCTACGGCGTCCCCACCCACGGCGAGTAAGCCAACCGCTTCCCCGGGGAGGACGCGAGGCGCCGGCCCGGGAGAAGCCGTCCCCACGGCCCGGGCGCTCGGGCCTCACGAAGCGCGCCCTTCCTCTCTCCTGCTGCTTCTCTCTTCGCACTCGTCTTTCCCTGGGCCGACGTTCACCCCCGGAGCGCACCGTGGCTCGGCCTGGAGGGACCTGCTGTCTCCTTCGGTTTTGAGGCCCAGGCGTGTGACCGCCTTGACTCCCCGAAGGCGCTGTCGGCCCCGAGGTGCTGGCGGCACACGCAGGTCCCTGGGGTGGAGGCCCCAGCCGGCAGGGTGTTTGCATCGCTTTCCGCATCTGAGAGCAGGCGTGGTGCTTTCGGGGAAGGGGGAGCTGACAGAGCTCCCTCCGGGAAGCGCGTGCCAGAGCCGAGGGTTGGGCGCCTTGCTCTGTGCTTCTAGGGGTCACAGCCGCTTCTCTCCTAATGGGACGGAGTGGGGCTTGCTGGGTCAAGGCGTCCCCCTGAAACAGTCCCATGGCAGGGGCTCGGCCCTTCGCCCGTCTGTTTCAGGCTGGCCTCCCTGATCAGGGCGCCCCCCGGAGAGGTGGGCCTGCAGGCCGGCGTCGCCCTCCCGACCTCCCCGCGAGCCGGGTGTGCAGCCCGGTGCCCTCTGAACGCCGGCTCCGGTGGGCTCGACTGCAGGCGGGCGCCCGGCTCCGTGAAGCGGGGCTGCCGCCAGAAGGCCTCCCGCAGCCTCGGAACGAGTGGGTTTGCTCTGCGGTGGGTCCGGCCGCTCGGTCCCAGCAGAAGCTGCTTCCGATGTCCTCGCGCGTGCTTCGCCGAGGCCGAGGTCGGGGGCCTCCTTCTAGGACGGCCCCCCACCTGAGGCCCGGCTGGCAGCCTTCCTGCGGCTACCGCCCCACCCGGCCGCGGCCCAGCTTGCCCCTTCGCCAAGGAGGCTTGCACGCGGAAGGCAGCTCGGCTTCAGGCTTGCCTCTCGGATGGAAGGCTGTGGTGCTCGCTCGAGGTGAACAGGCTTCGCGCTGAGAAGGCCTCCTTCTCCGTACAGCGACGTGTGTGCGGACGTGGACTTGGATGGCCTTCCACCCTGCCTTGTCTCTCCCAGGGAGGTCGAGGGGCTTGACCTACGGCGTCCTCACCCATGGCGAGTCAGCCAACCGCTTCCCCGGGGAGGACGCGAGGCGCCGGCCCGGGAGAAGCCGGCCCCACGGCCCGGGCGCTCGGGCCTCACGAAGCGCGCCCTTCCTCTCTCCTGCCCGCTTCTCTCCTCGCACTCGTCTTTCCCTGGGCCGACGTTCTCCCCCGGAGCGCACCGTGGCTCGGCCTGGAGGGACCTGCTGTCTCCTTCGATTTTGAGGCCCAGGCATGCGACCGCCTTGACTCCCCGAAGCCGCTGTCGGCCCCGAGGTGCTGGGGGCACCCGCAGGTCCCTGGGCTGGAGGCCCCAGCCGGCAGGGTGTTTGCATCGCTTTCCGTGTCGGAAAGCAGGCGTGGTGCTTTCGGGGAAGGGGGAGCTGACAGAGCTCCCTCCGGGAAGCGCGTGCCAGAGATGAGGGTTGGGCACCTTGCTCCGTGCTTCTAGGGGTCACAGCCGCTTCTCTCCTAATGGGACAGAGTGGGGCTTGGTGTGCCAAGGCGTCCCGCTGAAACAGTCCCATGGCAGGGGCTCGGCCCTTCGCCCATCCGTTTCAGGCTGGCCTCCCTGATCAGGGCGCCCCCCGGAGAGGTGGGCCTGCAGGCCGGCGTCGCCCTCCCGACCTCCCCGCGAGCCGGGTGTGCAGCCCGGTGCCCTCTGAACGCCGGCTCCGGTGGGCTCGACTGCAGGCGGGCGCCCGGCTCCGTGAAGCGGGGCTGCCGCCAGAAGGCCTCCCGCAGCCTCGGAACGAGTGGGTTTGCTCTGGGGTGGGTCTGGCCGCTCGGTCCCAGCAGAAGCTGCTTCCGATGTCCTCGCGCGTGCTTCGCCGAGGCCGAGGTCGGGGGCCTCCTTCTAGGACGGCCCCCCACCTGAGGCCCGGCTGGCAGCCTTCCTGCGGCTTCCGCCCCACCCGGCCGCGGCCCAGCTTGCCCCTTCGCCAAGGAGGCCTGCATGCGGAAGGCAGCTCGGCTTCAGGCTTGCCTCTCGGAGGGAAGGCTGTGGTGCTCGCTCGAGGTGAACAGGCCTCGCGCTGAGAAGGCCTCCTTCTCCGTGCAGCGACGTGTTTGCGGACGTGGACGGGGATGGCCTTCCACTCTGCCTTATCTCTCCCAGGGAGGTCGAGGGGCTTGACCTACGGCGTCCCCACCCACGGCGAGTCAGCCAACCGCTTCCCCGGGGAGGACGCGAGGCGCCGGCCCGGGAGAAGCCGGCCCCACGGCCCGGGCGCTCGGGCCTCACGAAGCGCGCCCTTCCTCTCTCCTGCCCGCTTCTCTCTTCGCACTCGTCTTTCCCTGGGCCGATGTTCTCCCCCGGAGGGCACCGTGGCTCGGCCTGGAGGGACCTGCTGTCTCCTTCGGTTTTGAGGCCCAGGCGTGCGACCGCCTTGACTCCCCGAAGCCGCTGTCGGCCCCGAGGTGCTGGCGGCACCCGCAGGTCCCTGGGGTGGAGGCCCCAGCCGGCAGGGTGTTTGCATCGCTTTCCGCATCTGAGAGCAGGCGTGGTGCTTTCGGGGAAGGGGGAGCTGAAAGAGCCCCCTCCGGGATGCGTGTTCCAGAGCCGAGGGTTGGTCGGCTTGCGGGTTGCTTCTAGGGTTCACAGCCGCTTCTCTCCTAATGGGACAGAGTGGGGCTTGCTGTGCCAAGGCGTCCCACTGAAACAGTCCCATGGCAGGGGCTCGGCCCTTCGCCCGTCCGTTTCAGGCTGGCCTCCCTGCTCAGGGCGCCCCCCGGAGAGGTGGGCCTGCAGGCCGGCGTCGCCCTCCCGACCTCCCCGCGAGCCGGGTGTGCAGCCCGGTGCCCTCTGAACGCCGGCTCCGGTGGGCTCGACTGCGGGCGGGCGCCCGGCTCCGTGAAGCGGGGCTGCCGCCAGAAGGCCTCCCGCAGCCTCGGAACGAGTGGGTTTGCTCTGCGGTGGGTCCGGCCGCTCGGTCCCAGCAGAAGCTGCTTCCGATGTCCTCGCGCGTGCTTCGCCGAGGCCGAGGTCGGGGGCCTCCTTCTAGGACGGCCCCCCACCTGAGGCCCGGCTGGCAGCCTTCCTGCGGCTTCCGCCCCACCCTGCCGCGGCCCAGCTTGCCCCTTCGCCAAGGAGGCCTGCACGCGGAAGGCAGCTCGGCTTCAGGCTTGCCTCTCGGAGGGAAGGCTGTGGTGCTCGCTCGAGGTGAACAGGCCTCGCGCTGAGAAGGCCTCCTTCTCCGTGCAGCGACGTGTGTGCGAACGTGGACGGGGATGGCCTTCCACTCTGCCTTGTCTCTCCCAGGGAGGTCGAGGGGCTTGACCTACGGCGTCCCCACCCACGGCGAGTCAGCCAACCGCTTCCCCGGGGAGGACGCGAGGCGCCGGCCCGGGAGAAGCTGGCCCCACGGCCCGGGCGCTCGGGCCTCACGAAGTGCGCCCTACCTCTCTCCTGCCCGCTTCTCTCTTCGCACTCGTCTTTCCCTGGGCCGACGTTCTCCCCCGGAGCGCACCGTGGCTCGGCCTGGAGGGACCTGCTGTCTCCTTCGGTTTTGAGGCCCAGGCGTGCGACCGCCTAGACTCCCCGAAGCCGCTGTCGGCCCCGAGGTGCTGGCGGCACCCGCAGGTCCCTGGGGTGGAGGCCCCAGCCGGCAGGGTGTTTGCATCGCTTTCCGCATCTGAGAGCAGGCGTGGTGCTTTCGGGGAAGGGGGAGCTGAAAGAGCCCCCTCCGGGATGCGTGTTCCAGAGCCGAGGGTTGGGCGGCTTGCGGGTTGCTTCTAGGGTTCACAGCCGCTTCTCTCCTAATGGGACAGAGTGGGGCTTGCTGTGCCAAGGCGTCCCGCTGAAACAGTCCCATGGCAGGGGCTCGGCCCTTCGCCCGTCCGTTTCAGGCTGGCCTCCCTGCTCAGGGCGCCCCCCGGAGAGGTGGGCCTGCAGGCCGGCGTCGCCCTCCCGACCTGCCCGCGAGCCGGGTGTGCAGCCCGGTGCCCTCTGAACGCCGGCTCCGGTGGGCTCGACTGCAGGCGGGCGCCCGGCTCCGTGAAGCGGGGCTGCCGCCAGAAGGCCTCCCGCAGCCTCGGAACGAGTGGGTTTGCTCTGCGGTGGGTCCGGCCGCTCGGTCCCAGCAGAAGCTGCTTCCGATGTCCTCGCGCGTGCTTCGCCGAGGCCGAGGTCGTGGGCCTCCTTCTAGGACGGCCCTTCACCTGAGGCCCGGCTGGCAGCCTTCCTGCGGCTTCCGCCCCACCCTGCCGCGGCCCAGCTTGCCCCTTCGCCAAGGAGGCCTGCACGCGGAAGGCAGCTCGGCTTCAGGCTTGCCTCTCCGAGGGAAGGCTCTGGTGCTCGCTCGAGGTGAACAGGCCTCGCGCTGAGAAGGCCTCCTTCTCCGTGCAGCGACGTGTGTGCGGACGTGGACGGGGATGGCCTTCCACCCTGCCTTGTCTCTCCCAGGGAGGTCGAGGGGCTTGACCTACGGCGTCCCCACCCACGGCGAGTCAGCCAACCGCTTCCCCGGGGAGGACGCGAGGCGCCGGCCCGGGAGAAGCTGGCCCCACCGTCCGGGCGCTCGGGCCTCACGAAGTGCGCCCTACCTCTCTCCTGCCCGCTTCTCTCTTCGCACTCGTCTTTCCCTTAGCCGACGTTCTCCCCCGGAGCGCACCGTGGCTCGGCCTGGAGGGACCTGCTGTCTCCTTCGGTTTTGAGGCCCAGGCGTGCGACCGCCTTGACTCCCCGAAGCCGCTGTCGGCCCCGAGGTGCTGGTGGCACCCGCAGGTCCCTGGGGTGGAGGCCCCAGCCGGCAGGGTGTTTGCATCGCTTTCCGCATCTGAGAGCAGGCGTGGTGCTTTCGGGGAAGGGGGAGCTGACAGAGCTCCCTCCGGGAAGCGCGTGCCAGAGCCGAGGGTTGGGCGCCTTGCTCCCTGCTTCTAGGGGTCACAGCCGCTTCTCTCCTAATGGGACAGAGTGGGGCTTGCTGTGCCAAGGCGTCCCGCTGAAACAGTCCCATGGCAGGGGCTCGGCCCTTCGCCCGTCCGTTTCAGGCTGGCCTCCCTGCTCAGGGCGCCCCCCGGAGAGGTGGGCCTGCAGGCCGGCGTCGCCCTCCCGACCTCCCCGCGAGCCGGGTGTGCAGCCCGGTGATCTCTGAACGCCGGCTCCGGTGGGCTCGACTGCGGGCGGGCGCCCGGCTCCCTGAAGCGGGGCTGCCGCCAGAAGGCCTCCCGCAGCCTCGGAACGAGTGGGTTTGCTCTGGGGTGGGTCCGGCCGCTCGGTCCCAGCAGAAGCTGCTTCCGATGTCCTCGCGCGTGCTTCGCCGAGGCCGAGGTCGGGGGCCTCCTTCTAGGACGGCCCCCCACCTGAGGCCCGGCTGGCAGCCTTCCTGCGGCTTCCGCCCCACCCGGCCGCGGCCCAGCTTGCCCCTTCGCCAAGGAGGCCTGCATGCGGAAGGCAGCTCGGCTTCAGGCTTGCCTCTCGGAGGGAAGGCTGTGGTGCTCGCTCGAGGTGAACAGGCCTCGCGCTGAGAAGGCCTCCTTCTCCGTGCAGCGACGTGTTTGCGGACGTGGACGGGGATGGCCTTCCACTCTGCCTTATCTCTCCCAGGGAGGTCGAGGGGCTTGACCTACGGCGTCCCCACCCACGGCGAGTCAGCCAACCGCTTCCCCGGGGAGGACGCGAGGCGCCGGCCCGGGAGAAGCCGGCCCCACGGCCCGGGCGCTCGGGCCTCACGAAGCGCGCCCTTCCTCTCTCCTGCCCGCTTCTCTCTTCGCACTCGTCTTTCCCTGGGCCGATGTTCTCCCCCGGAGGGCACCGTGGCTCGGCCTGGAGGGACCTGCTGTCTCCTTCGGTTTTGAGGCCCAGGCGTGCGACCGCCTTGACTCCCCGAAGCCGCTGTCGGCCCCGAGGTGCTGGCGGCACCCGCAGGTCCCTGGGGTGGAGGCCCCAGCCGGCAGGGTGTTTGCATCGCTTTCCGCATCTGAGAGCAGGCGTGGTGCTTTCGGGGAAGGGGGAGCTGAAAGAGCCCCCTCCGGGATGCGTGTTCCAGAGCCGAGGGTTGGGCGGCTTGCGGGTTGCTTCTAGGGTTCACAGCCGCTTCTCTCCTAATGGGACAGAGTGGGGCTTGCTGTGCCAAGGCGTCCCACTGAAACAGTACCATGGCAGGGGCTCGGCCCTTCGCCCGTCCGTTTCAGGCTGGCCTCCCTGCTCAGGGCGCCCCCCGGAGAGGTGGGCCTGCAGGCCGGCGTCGCCCTCCCGACCTCCCCGCGAGCCGGGTGTGCAGCCCGGTGCCCTCTGAACGCCGGCTCCGGTGGGCTCGACTGCGGGCGGGCGCCCGGCTCCGTGAAGCGGGGCTGCCGCCAGAAGGCCTCCCGCAGCCTCGGAACGAGTGGGTTTGCTCTGCGGTGGGTCCGGCCGCTCGGTCCCAGCAGAAGCTGCTTCCGATGTCCTCGCGCGTGCTTCGCCGAGGCCGAGGTCGGGGGCCTCCTTCTAGGACGGCCCCCCACCTGAGGCCCGGCTGGCAGCCGTCCTGCGGCTTCCGCCCCACCCTGCCGCGGCCCAGCTTGCCCCTTCGCCAAGGAGGCCTGCACGCGGAAGGCAGCTCGGCTTCAGGCTTGCCTCTCGGAGGGAAGGCTGTGGTGCTCGCTCGAGGTGAACAGGCCTCGCGCTGAGAAGGCCTCCTTCTCCGTGCAGCGACGTGTGTGCGAACGTGGACGGGGATGGCCTTCCACTCTGCCTTGTCTCTCCCAGGGAGGTCGAGGGGCTTGACCTACGGCGTCCCCACCCACGGCGAGTCAGCCAACCGCTTCCCCGGGGAGGACGCGAGGCGCCGGCCCGGGAGAAGCTGGCCCCACGGCCCGGGCGCTCGGGCCTCACGAAGCGCGCCCTACCTCTCTCCTGCCCGCTTCTCTCTTCGCACTCGTCTTTCCCTGGGCCGACGTTCTCCCCCAGAGCGCACCGTGGCTCGGCCTGGAGGGACCTGCTGTCTCCTTCGGTTTTGAGGCCCAGGCGTGCGACCGCCTTGACTCCCCGAAGCCGCTGTCGGCCCCGAGGTGCTGGCGGCACCCGCAGGTCCCTGGGGTGGAGGCCCCAGCCGGCAGGGTGTTTGCATCGCTTTCCGCATCTGAGAGCAGGCGTGGTGCTTTCGGGGAAGGGGGAGCTGACAGAGCTCCCTCCGGGAAGCGCGTGCCAGAGACGAGGGTTGGGCGCCTTGCTCCCTGCTTCTAGGGGTCACAGCCGCTTCTCTCCTAATGGGACAGAGTGGGGCTTGCTGTGCCAAGGCGTCCCGCTGAAACAGTCCCATGGCAGGGGCTCGGCCCTTCGCCCGTCCGTTTCAGGCTGGCCTCCCTGCTCAGGGCGCCCCCCGGAGAGGTGGGCCTGCAGGCCGGCGTCGCCCTCCCGACCTCCCCGCGAGCCGGGTGTGCAGCCCGGTGATCTCTGAACGCCGGCTCCGGTGGGCTCGACTGCGGGCGGGCGCCCGGCTCCGTGAAGCGGGGCTGCCGCCAGAAGGCCTCCCGCAGCCTCGGAACGAGTGGGTTTGCTCTGGGGTGGGTCTGGCCGCTCGGTCCCAGCAGAAGCTGCTTCCGATGTCCTCGCGCGTGCTTCGCCGAGGCCGAGGTCGGGGGCCTCCTTCTAGGACAGCCCCCCACCTGAGGCCCGGCTGGCAGCCTTCCTGCGGCTTCCGCCCCACCCGGCCGCGGCCCAGCTTGCCCCTTCGCCAAGGAGGCCTGCACGCGGAAGGCAGCTCGGCTTCAGGCTTGCCTCTCGGAGGGAAGGCTGTGGTGCTTGCTCGAGGTGAACAGGCCTCGCGCTGAGAAGGCCTCCTTCTCCGTGCAGCGACGTGTGTGCGGACGTGGACGGGGTTGGCCTTCCACTCTGCCTTGTCTCTCCCAGGGAGGTCCAGGGGCTTGACCTATGGCGTCCCCACTCACGGCGAGTCAGCCAACCGCTTCCCCGGGGAGGACGCGAGGCGCCGGCCCGGGAGAAGCCGGCCCCACGGCCCGGGCGCTCGGGCCTCACGAAGCGCGCCCTTCCTCTCTCCTGCCCGCTTCTCTCTTCGCACTCGTCTTTCCCTGGGCCGACGTTCTCCCCCAGAGCGCACCGTGGCTCGGCCTGGAGGGACCTGCTGTCTCCTTCGGTTTTGAGGCCCAGGCGTGCGACCGCCTTGACTCCCCGAAGCCGCTGTCGGCCCCGAGGTGCTGGCGGCACCCGCAGGTCCCTGGGGTGGAGGCCCCAGCCGGCAGGGTGTTTGCATCGCTTTCCGCATCTGAGAGCAGGCGTGGTGCTTTCGGGGAAGGGGGAGCTGACAGAGCCCCCTCCGGGATGCGTGTTCCAGACCCGAGGGTTGGGCGGCTTGCGGGGTGCTTCTAGGGTTCACAGCCGCTTCTCTCCTAATGGGACAGAGTGGGGCTTGCAGTGCCAAGGCGTCCCGCTGAAACAGTCCCATGGCAGGGTCTCGGCCCTTCGCCCGTCCGTTTCAGGCTGGCCTCCCTGATCAGGGCGCCCCCCGGAGAGGTGGGCCTGCAGGCCGGCGTCGCCCTCCCGACCTGCCCGCGAGCCGGGTGTGCAGCCCGGTGCCCTCTGAACGCCGGCTCCGGTGGGCTCGACTGCAGGCGGGCGCCCGGCTCCGTGAAGCGGGGCTGCCGCCAGAAGGCCTCCCGCAGCCTCGGAACGAGTGGGTTTGCTCTGCGGTGGGTCCGGCCGCTCGGTCCCAGCAGAAGCTGCTTCCGATGTCCTCGCGCGTGCTTCGCCGAGGCCGAGGTCGGGGGCCTCCTTCTAGGACGGCCCCCCACCTGAGGCCCGGCTGGCAACCTTCCTGCGGCTTCCGCCCCACCCTGCCGCGGCCCAGCTTGCCCCTTCGCCAAGGAGGCCTGCACGCGGAAGGCAGCTCGGCTTCAGGCTTGCCTCTCCGAGGGAAGGCTGTGGTGCTCGCTCGAGGTGAACAGGCCTCGCGCTGAGAAGGCCTCCTTCTCCGTGCAGCGACGTGTTTGCGGACGTGGACGGGGATGGCCTTCCACTCTGCCTTGTCTCTCCCAGGGAGGTCGAGGGGCTTGACCTACGGCGTCCCCACCCACGGCGAGTCAGCCAACCGCTTCCCCGGGGAGGACGCGAGGCGCCGGCCCGGGAGAAGCCGGCCCCACGGCCCGGGCGCTCGGGCCTCACGAAGTGCGCCCTTCCTCTCTCCTGCCCGCTTCTCTCTTCGCACTCGTCTTTCCCTGGGCCGACGTTCTCCCCCGGAGCGCACCGTGGCTCGGCCTGGAGGGACCTGCTGTCTCCTTCGGTTTTGAGGCCCAGGCGTGCGACCGCCTTGACTCCCCGAAGCCGCTGTCGGCCCCGAGGTGCTGGCGGCACCCGCAGGTCCCTGGGGTGGAGGCCCCAGCCTGCAGGGTGTTTGCATCGCTTTCCGCATCTGAGAGCAGGCGTGGTGCTTTCGGGGAAGGGGGAGCTGAAAGAGCCCCCTCCGGGATGCGTGTTCCAGAGCCGAGGGTTGGGCGGCTTGCGGGGTGCTTCTAGGGTTCACAGCCGCTTCTCTCCTAATGGGACAGAGTGGGGCTTGCTGTGCCAAGGCGTCCCGCTGAAACAGTCCCATGGCAGGGGCTCGGCCCTTCGCCCGTCCGTTTCAGGCTGGCCTCCCTGATCAGGGCGCCCCCCGGAGAGGTGGGCCTGCAGGCCGGCGTCGCCCTCCCGACCTGCCCGCGAGCCGGGTGTGCAGCCCGGTGCTCTCTGAACGCCGGCTCCGGTGGGCTCGACTGCAGGCGGGCGCCCGGCTCCGTGAAGCGGGGCTGCCGCCAGAAGGCCTCCCGCAGCCTCGGAACGAGTGGGTTTGCTCTGCGGTGGGTCCGGCCGCTCGGTCCCAGCAGAAGCTGCTTCCGATGTCCTCGCGCGTGCTTCGCCGAGGCCGAGGTCGGGGGCCTCCTTCTAGGACGGCCCCCCACCTGAGGCCCGGCTGGAAGCCTTCCTGAGGCTTCCGCCCCACCCTGCCGCGGCCCAGCTTGCCCCTTCGACAAGGAGGCCTGCACCCGGAAGGCAGCTCGGCTTCAGGCTTGCCTCTCGGAGGGAAGGCTGTGTTGCTCGCTCGAGGTGAACAGGCCTCGCGCTGAGAAGGCCTCCTTCTCCGTGCAGCGACGTGTGTGCGGACGTGGACGGGGATGGCCTTCCATCCTGCCTTGTCTCTCCAAGGGAGGTCGAGGGGTTTGACCTACGGCGTCCCCACCCACGGCGAGTCAGCCAACCGCTTCCCCGGGGAGGACGCGAGGCGCCAGCCCGGAAGAAGCCGGCCCCAAAGCCCGGGCGCTCGGGCCTCACGAAGCGCGCCCTTCCTCTCTCCTGCCCGCTTCTCTCTTCGCACTCGTCTTTCCCTGGGCCGACGTTCTCCCCCGGAGCGCACCGTGGCTCGGCCTGGAGGGACCTGCTGTCTCCTTCGGTTTTGAGGCCCACGCGTGTGACCGCCTTGACTCCCCGAAGCCGCTGTCGGCCCCGAGGTGCTGGCGGCACCCGCAGGTCCCTGGGGTGGAGGCCCCAGCCGGCAGGGTGTTTGCATCGCTTTCCGCATCTGAGAGCAGGCGTGGTGCTTTCGGGGAAGAGGGAGCTGACAGAGCTCCCTCCGGGAAGCGCGTGCCAGAGCCGAGGGTTGGGCGACTTGCTCCGTGCTTCTAGGGGTCACAGCCGCTTCTCTCCTAATGGGACAGAGTGGGGCTTGCTGTGCCAAGGCGTCCCGCTGAAACAGTCCCATGGCAGGGGCTCGGCCCTTCGCCCGTCCGTTTCAGGCTGGCCTCCCTGCTCAGGGCGCCCCCCGGAGAGGTGGGCCTGCAGGCCTGCGTCGCCCTCCCGACCTCCCCGCGAGCCGGGTGTGCAGCCCGGTTCCCTCTGAACGCCGGCTCCGGTGGGCTCTACTGCGGGCGGGCGCCCGGCTCCGTGAAGCGGGGCTGCCGCCAGAAGGCCTCCCGCAGCCTCGGAACGAGTGGGTTTGCTCTGCGGTGGGTCTGGCCAGTCGGTCCCAGCAGAAGCTGCTTCCGATGTCCTCGCGCGTGCTTCGCCGAGGCCGAGGTCGGGGGCCTCCTTCTAGGACGGCCCCCCACCTGAGGTCCGGCTGGCAGCCTTCCTGCGGCTTCCGCCCCACCCTGCCGCGGCCCAGCTTGCCCCTTCGCCAAGGAGGCCTGCACGCGGAAGGCAGCTCGGCTTCAGGCTTGCCTCTCGGAGGGAAGGCTGTGGTGCTCGCTCGAGGTGAACAGGCCTCGCGCTGAGAAGGCCTCCTTCTCCGTGCAGCGACGTGTTTGCGGACGTGGACGGGGATGGCCTTCCACTCTGCCTTGTCTCTCCCAGGGAGGTCGAGGGGCTTAACCTACGGCGTCCCCACCCACGGCGAGTCAGCCAACCGCTTCCCCGGGGAGGACCTGAGGCGCCGGCCCGGGAGAAGCCGGCCCCACGGCCCGGGCGCTCGGGCCTCACGAAGCGCGCCCTTCCTCTCTCCTGCCCGCTTCTCTCTTCGCACTCGTCTTTCCCTGGGCCGACGTTCTCCCCCGGAGCGCACCGTGGCTCGGCCTGGAGGGACCTGCTGTCTCCTTCGGTTTTGAGGCCCAGGCGTGCGACCGCCTTGACTCCCCGAAGCCGCTGTCGGCCCCGAGGTGCTGGTGGCACCCGCAGGTCCCTGGGGTGGAGGCCCCAGCTGGCAGGGTGTTTGCATCGCTTTCCGCATCTGAGAGCAGGCGTGGTGCTTTCGGGGAAGGGGGAGCTGAAAGAGCCCCCTCCGGGATGCGTGTTCCAGAGCCGAGGGTTGGGCGGCTTGCGGGGTGCTTCTAGGGTTCACAGCCGCTTCTCTCCTAATGGGACAGAGTGGGGCTTGCTGTGCCAAGGCGTCCCGCTGAAACAGTCCCATGGCAGGGGCTCGGCCCTTCGCCCGTCCGTTTCAGGCTGGCCTCCCTGATCAGGGCGCCCCCCGGAGAGGTGGGCCTGCAGGCCGGCGTCGCCCTCCCGACCTGCCCGCGAGCCGGGTGTGCAGCCCGGTGCCCTCTGAACGCCGGCTCCGGTGGGCTCGACTGCAGGCGGGCGCCCGGCTCCGTGAAGCGGGGCTGCCGCCAGAAGGCCTCCCGCAGCCTCGGAACGAGTGGGTTTGCTCTGCGGTGGGTCCGGCCGCTCGGTCCCAGCAGAAGCTGCTTCCGATGTCCTCGCGCGTGCTTCGCCGAGGCCGAGGTCGGGGGCCTCCTTCTAGGACGGCCGCCCACCTGAGGCCCGGCTGGCAACCTTCCTGCGGCTTCCGCCCCACCCTGCCGCGGCCCAGCTTGCCCCTTCGCCAAGGAGGCTTGCACGCGGAAGGCAGCTCGGCTTCAGGCTTGCCTCTCCGAGGGAAGGCTGTGGTGCTCGCTCGAGGTGAACAGGCCTCGCGCTGAGAAGGCCTCCTTCTCCGTGCAGCGACGTGTTTGCGGACGTGGACGGGGATGGCCTTCCACTCTGCCTTGTCTCTCCCAGGGAGGTCGAGGGGCTTGACCTACGGCGTCCCCACCCACGGCGAGTCAGCCAACCGCTTCCCCGGGGAGGACGCGAGGCGCCGGCCCGGGAGAAGCCGGCCCCACGGCCCGGGCGCTCGGGCCTCACGAAGCGCGCCCTTCCTCTCTCCTGCCCGCTTCTCTCTTCGCACTCGTCTTTCCCTGGGCCGACATTCTCCCCCGGAGCGCACCGTGGCTCGGCCTGGAGGGACCTGCTGTCTCCTTCGGTTTTGAGGCCCAGGCGTGCGACCGCCTTGACTCCCCGAAGCCGCTGTCGGCCCCGAGGTGCTGGCGGCACCCGCAGGTCCCTGGGGTGGAGGCCCCAGCCGGCAGGGTGTTTGCATCGCTTTCCGCATCTGAGAGCAGGCGTGGTGCTTTCGGGGAAGGGGGAGCTGAAAGAGCCCCCTCCGGGATGCGTGTTCCAGAGCCGAGGGTTGGGCGGCTTGCGGGGTGCTTCTAGGGTTCACAGCCGCTTCTCTCCTAATGGGACAGAGTGGGGCTTGCTGTGCCAAGGCGTCCCGCTGAAACAGTCCCATGGCAGGGGCTCGGCCCTTCGCCCGTCCGTTTCAGGCTGGCCTCCCTGATCAGGGCGCCCCCCGGAGAGGTGGGCCTGCAGGCCGGCGTCGCCCTCCCGACCTGCCCGCGAGCCGGGTGTGCAGCCCGGTGCCCTCTGAACGCCGGCTCCGGTGGGCTCGACTGCAGGCGGGCGCCCGGCTCCGTGAAGCGGGGCTGCCGCCAGAAGGCCTCCCGCAGCCTCGGAATGAGTGGGTTTGCTCTGCGGTGGGTCCGGCCGCTCGGTCCCAGCAGAAGCTGCTTCCGATGTCCTCGCGCGTGCTTCGCCGAGGCCGAGGTCGGGGGCCTCCTTCTAGGACGGCCCCCCACCTGAGGCCCGGCTGGCAGCCTTCCTGCGGCTTCCGCCCCACCCTGCCGCGGCCCAGCTTGCCCCTTCGCCAAGGAGGCCTGCACGCGGAAGGCAGCTCGGCTTCAGGCTTGCCTCTCCGAGGGAAGGCTGTGGTGCTCGCTCGAGGTGAACAGGCCTCGCGCTGAGAAGGCCTCCTTCTCCGTGCAGCGACGTGTTTGCGGACGTGGACGGGGATGGCCTTCCACCCTGCCTTGTCTCTCCCAGGGAGGTCGAGGGGCTTGACCTACGGCGTCCCCACCCACGGCGAGTCAGCCAACCGCTTCCCCGGGGAGGACGCGAGGCGCCGGCCCGGGAGAAGCCGGCCCCACGGCCCGGGCGCTCGGGCCTCACGAAGCGCGCCCTTCCTCTCTCCTGCCCGCTTCTCTCTTCGCACTCGTCTTTCCCTGGGCCGACGTTCTCCCCCGGAGCGCACCGTGGCTCGGCCTGGAGGGACCTGCTGTCTCCTTCGGTTTTGAGGCCCAGGCGTGCGACCGCCTTGACTCCCCGAAGCCGCTGTCGGCCCCGAGGTGCTGGCGGCACCCGCAGGTCCCTGGGGTGGAGGCCCCAGCCTGCAGGGTGTTTGCATCGCTTTCCGCATCTGAGAGCAGGCGTGGTGCTTTCGGGGAAGGGGGAGCTGAAAGAGCCCCCTCCGGGATGCGTGTTCCAGAGCCGAGGGTTGGGCGGCTTGCGGGGTGCTTCTAGGGTTCACAGCCGCTTCTCTCCTAATGGGACAGAGTGGGGCTTGCTGTGCCAAGGCGTCCCGCTGAAACAGTCCCATGGCAGGGGCTCGGCCCGTCGCCCGTCCGTTTCAGGCTGGCCTCCCTGATCAGGGCGCCCCCCGGAGAGGTGGGCCTGCAGGCCGGCGTCGCCCTCCCGACCTGCCCGCGAGCCGGGTGTGCAGCCCGGTGCTCTCTGAACGCCGGCTCCGGTGGGCTCGACTGCAGGCGGGCGCCCGGCTCCGTGAAGCGGGGCTGCCGCCAGAAGGCCTCCCGCAGCCTCGGAACGAGTGGGTTTGCTCTGCGGTGGGTCCGGCCGCTCGGTCCCAGCAGAAGCTGCTTCCGATGTCCTCGCGCGTGCTTCGCCGAGGCCGAGGTCGGGGGCCTCCTTCTAGGACGGCCCCCCACCTGAGGCCCGGCTGGAAGCCTTCCTGAGGCTTCCGCCCCACCCTGCCGCGGCCCAGCTTGCCCCTTCGACAAGGAGGCCTGCACCCGGAAGGCAGCTCGGCTTCAGGCTTGCCTCTCGGAGGGAAGGCTGTGGTGCTCGCTCGAGGTGAACAGGCCTCGCGCTGAGAAGGCCTCCTTCTCCGTGCAGCGACGTGTTTGCGGACGTGGACGGGGATGGCCTTCCACCCTGCCTTGTCTCTCCCAGGGAGGTCGAGGGGCTTGACCTACGGCGTCCCCACCCACGGCGAGTCAGCCAACCGCTTCCCCGGGGAGGACGCGAGGCGCCGGCCCGGGAGAAGCCGGCCCCACGGCCCGGGCGCTCGGGCCTCACGAAGCGCGCCCTTCCTCTCTCCTGCCCGCTTCTCTCTTCGCACTCGTCTTTCCCTTAGCCGGCGTTCTCCCCCGGAGCGCACCGTGGCTCGGCCTGGAGGGACCTGCTGTCTCCTTCGGTTTTGAGGCCCAGGCGTGTGACCGCCTTGACTCCCCGAAGGCGCTGTCGGCCCCGAGGTGCTGGCGGCACCCGCAGGTCCCTGGGGTGGAGGCCCCAGCCGGCAGGGTGTTTGCATCGCTTTCCGCATCTGAGAGCAGGCGTGGGGCTTTCGGGGAAGGGGGAGCTGACAGAGCTCCCTCCGGGAAGCGCGTGCCAGAGCCGAGGGTTGGGCGCCTTGCTCCGTGCTTCTAGGGGTCACAGCCACTTCTCTCCTAATGGGACAGAGTGGGGCTTGCTGTGCCAAGGCGTCCCGCTGAAACAGTCCCATGGCAGGGGCTCGGCCCTTCGCCCGTCCGTTTCAGGCTGGCCTCCCTGCTCAGGGCGCCCCCCGGAGAGGTGGGCCTGCAGGCCGGCGTCGCCCTCCCGACCTCCCCGCGAGCCGGGTGTGCAGCCCGGTGCCCTCTGTACGCCGGCTCCGGTGGGCTCGACTGCAGGCGGGCGCCCGGCTCCGTGAAGCGGGGCTGCCGCCAGAAGGCCTCCCGCAGCCTCGGAACGAGTGGGTTTGCTCTGCGGTGGGTCCAGCCGCTCGGTCCCAGCAGAAGCTGCTTCCGATGTCCTCGCGCGTGCTTCGCCGAGGCCGAGGTCGGGGGCCTCCTTCTAGGACGGCCCCCCACCTGAGGCCCGGCTGGCAGCCTTCCTGCGGCTACCGCCCCACCCTGCCGCGGCCCAGCTTGCCCCTTCGCCAAGGAGGCCTGCACGCGGAAGGCAGCTCGGCTTCAGGCTTGCCTCTCGGATGGAAGGCTGTGGTGCTCGCTCGAGGTGAACAGGCTTCGCGCTGAGAAGGCCTCCTTCTCCGTGCAGCGACGAGTGTGCGGACGTGGACGGGGATGGCCTTCCACCCTGCCTTGTCTCTCCCAGGGAGGTCGAGGGGCTTGACCTACGGCGTCCCCACCCACGGCGAGTAAGCCAACCGCTTCCCCGGGGAGGACGCGAGGCGCCGGCCCGGGAGAAGCCGTCCCCACGGCCCGGGCGCTCGGGCCTCACGAAGCGCGCCCTTCCTCTCTCCTGCCTGCTTCTCTCTTCGCACTCGTCTTTCCCTGGGCCGACGTTCACCCCCGGAGCGCACCGTGGCTCTGCCTGGAGGGACCTGCTGTCTCCTTCGGTTTTGAGGCCCAGGCGTGTGACCGCCTTGACTCCCCGAAGGCGCTGTCGGCCCCGAGGTGCTGGCGGCACCCGCAGGTCCCTGGGGTGGAGGCCCCAGCCGGCAGGGTGTTTGCATCGCTTTCCGCATCTGAGAGCAGGCGTGGTGCTTTCGGGGAAGGGGGAGCTGACAGAGCTCCCTCCGGGAAGCGCGTGCCAGAGCCGAGGGTTGGGCGCCTTGCTCTGTGCTTCTAGGGGTCACAGCCGCTTCTCTCCTAATGGGACGGAGTGGGGCTTGCTGGGTCAAGGCGTCCCCCTGAAACAGTCCCATGGCAGGGGCTCGGCCCTTCGCCCGTCCGTTTCAGGCTGGCCTCCCTGATCAGGGCGCCCCCCGGAGAGGTGGGCCTGCAGGCCGGCGTCGCCCTCCCGACCTCCCCGCGAGCCGGGTGTGCAGCCCGGTGCCCTCTGAACGCCGGCTCCGGTGGGCTCGACTGCAGGCGGGCGCCCGGCTCCGTGAAGCGGGGCTGCCGCCAGAAGGCCTCCCGCAGCCTCGGAACGAGTGGGTTTGCTCTGCGGTGGGTCCGGCCGCTCGGTCCCAGCAGAAGCTGCTTCCGATGTCCTCGCGCGTGCTTCGCCGAGGCCGAGGTCGGGGGCCTCCTTCTAGGACGGCCCCCCACCTGAGGCCCGGCTGGCAGCCTTCCTGCGGCTACCGCCCCACCCGGCCGCGGCCCAGCTTGCCCCTTCGCCAAGGAGGCTTGCACGCGGAAGGCAGCTCGGCTTCAGGCTTGCCTCTCGGATGGAAGGCTGTGGTGCTCGCTCGAGGTGAACAGGCTTCGCGCTGAGAAGGCCTCCTTCTCCGTACAGCGACGTGTGTGCGGACGTGGACTTGGATGGCCTTCCACCCTGCCTTGTCTCTCCCAGGGAGGTCGAGGGGCTTGACCTACGGCGTCCCCACCCACGGCGAGTAAGCCAACCGCTTCCCCGTGGAGGACGCGAGGCGCCGGCCCGGGAGAAGCCGTCCCCACGGCCCGGGCGCTCGGGCCTCACGAAGCGCGCCCTTCCTCTCTCCTGCCTGCTTCTCTCTTCGCACTCGTCTTTCCCTGGGCCGACGTTCACCCCCGGAGCGCACCGTGGCTCGGCCTGGAGGGACCTGCTGTCTCCTTCGGTTTTGAGGCCCAGGCGTGTGACCGCCTTGACTCCCCGAAGGCGCTGTCGGCCCCGAGGTGCTGGCGGCACCCGCAGGTCCCTGGGGTGGAGGCCCCAGCCGGCAGGGTGTTTGCATCGCTTTCCGCATCTGAGAGCAGGCGTGGTGCTTTCGGGGAAGGGGGAGCTGAAAGAGCCCCCTCCGGGATGCGTGTTCCAGAGCCGAGGGTTGGGCGGCTTGCGGGGTGCTTCTAGGGTTCACAGCCGCTTCTCTCCTAATGGGACAGAGTGGGGCTTGCTGTGCCAAGGCGTCCCGCTGAAACAGTCCCATGGCAGGGGCTCGGCCCGTCGCCCGTCCGTTTCAGGCTGGCCTCCCTGATCAGGGCGCCCCCCGGAGAGGTGGGCCTGCAGGCCGGCGTCGCCCTCCCGACCTGCCCGCGAGCCGGGTGTGCAGCCCGGTGCCCTCTGAACGCCGGCTCCGGTGGGCTCGACTGCAGGCGGGCGCCCGGCTCCGTGAAGCGGGGCTGCCGCCAGAAGGCCTCCCGCAGCCTCGGAACGAGTGGGTTTGCTCTGCGGTGGGTCCGGCCGCTCGGTCCCAGCAGAAGCTGCTTCCGATGTCCTCGCGCGTGCTTCGCCGAGGCCGAGGTCGGGGGCCTCCTTCTAGGACGGCCCCCCACCTGAGGCCCGGCTGGCAGCCTTCCTGCGGCTTCCGCCCCACCCTGCCGCGGCCCAGCTTGCCCCTTCGCCAAGGAGGCCTGCACGCGGAAGGCAGCTCGGCTTCAGGCTTGCCTCTCCGAGGGAAGGCTGTGGTGCTCGCTCGAGGTGAACAGGCCTCGCGCTGAGAAGGCCTCCTTCTCCGTGCAGCGACGTGTGTGCGGACGTGGACGGGGATGGCCTTCCACCCTGCCTTGTCTCTCCCAGGGAGGTCGAGGGGCTTGACCTACGGCGTCCCCACCCACGGCGAGTCAGCCAACCGCTTCCCCGGGGAGGACGCGAGGCGCCGGCCCGGGAGAAGCCGGCCCCACGGCCCGGGCGCTCGGGCCTCACGAAGCGCGCCCTTCCTCTCTCCTGCCCGCTTCTCTCTTCGCACTCGTCTTTCCCTTAGCCGGCGTTCTCCCCCGGAGCGCACCGTGGCTCGGCCTGGAGGGACCTGCTGTCTCCTTCGGTTTTGAGGCCCAGGCGTGTGACCGCCTTGACTCCCCGAAGGCGCTGTCGGCCCCGAGGTGCTGGCGGCACCCGCAGGTCCCTGGGGTGGAGGCCCCAGCCGGCAGGGTGTTTGCATCGCTTTCCGCATCTGAGAGCAGGCGTGGGGCTTTCGCGGAAGGGGGAGCTGACAGAGCTCCCTGCGGGAAGCGCGTGCCAGAGCCGAGGGTTGGGCGCCTTGCTCCGTGCTTCTAGGGGTCACAGCCACTTCTCTCCTAATGGGACAGAGTGGGGCTTGCTGTGCCAAGGCGTCCCGCTGAAACAGTCCCATGGCAGGGGCTCGGCCCTTCGCCCGTCCGTTTCAGGCTGGCCTCCCTGCTCAGGGCGCCCCCCGGAGAGGTGGGCCTGCAGGCCGGCGTCGCCCTCCCGACCTCCCCGCGAGCCGGGTGTGCAGCCCGGTGCCCTCTGAACGCCGGCTCCGGTGGGCTCGACTGCAGGCGGGCGCCCGGCTCCGTGAAGCGGGGCTGCCGCCAGAAGGCCTCCCGCAGCCTCGGAACGAGTGGGTTTGCTCTGCGGTGGGTCCGGCCGCTCGGTCCCAGCAGAAGCTGCTTCCGATGTCCTCGCGCGTGCTTCGCCGAGGCCGAGGTCGGGGGCCTCCTTCTAGGACGGCCCCCCACCTGAGGCCCGGCTGGCAGCCTTCCTGCGGCTACCGCCCCACCCTGCCGCGGCCCAGCTTGCCCCTTCGCCAAGGAGGCCTGCACGCGGAAGGCAGCTCGGCTTCAGGCTTGCCTCTCGGATGGAAGGCTGTGGTGCTCGCTCGAGGTGAACAGGCTTCGCGCTGAGAAGGCCTCCTTCTCCGTGCAGCGACGAGTGTGCGGACGTGGACGGGGATGGCCTTCCACCCTGCCTTGTCTCTCCCAGGGAGGTCGAGGGGCTTGACCTACGGCGTCCCCACCCACGGCGAGTAAGCCAACCGCTTCCCCGGGGAGGACGCGAGGCGCCGGCCCGGGAGAAGCCGTCCCCACGGCCCGGGCGCTCGGGCCTCACGAAGCGCGCCCTTCCTCTCTCCTGCCTGCTTCTCTCTTCGCACTCGTCTTTCCCTGGGCCGACGTTCACCCCCGGAGCGCACCGTGGCTCTGCCTGGAGGGACCTGCTGTCTCCTTCGGTTTTGAGGCCCACGCGTGTGACCGCCTTGACTCCCCGAAGGCGCTGTCGGCCCCGAGGTGCTGGCGGCACCCGCAGGTCCCTGGGGTGGAGGCCCCAGCCGGCAGGGTGTTTGCATCGCTTTCCGCATCTGAGAGCAGGCGTGGTGCTTTCGGGGAAGGGGGAGCTGACAGAGCTCCCTCCGGGAAGCGCGTGCCAGAGCCGAGGGTTGGGCGCCTTGCTCTGTGCTTCTAGGGGTCACAGCCGCTTCTCTCCTAATGGGACGGAGTGGGGCTTGCTGGGTCAAGGCGTCCCCCTGAAACAGTCCCATGGCAGGGGCTCGGCCCTTCGCCCGTCCGTTTCAGGCTGGCCTCCCTGATCAGGGCGCCCCCCGGAGAGGTGGGCCTGCAGGCCGGCGTCGCCCTCCCGACCTCCCCGCGAGCCGGGTGTGCAGCCCGGTGCCCTCTGAACGCCGGCTCCGGTGGGCTCGACTGCAGGCGGGCGCCCGGCTCCGTGAAGCGGGGCTGCCGCCAGAAGGCCTCCCGCAGCCTCGGAACGAGTGGGTTTGCTCTGCGGTGGGTCCGGCCGCTCGGTCCCAGCAGAAGCTGCTTCCGATGTCCTCGCGCGTGCTTCGCCGAGGCCGAGGTCGGGGGCCTCCTTCTAGGACGGCCCCCCACCTGAGGCCCGGCTGGCAGCCTTCCTGCGGCTACCGCCCCACCCGGCCGCGGCCCAGCTTGCCCCTTCGCCAAGGAGGCTTGCACGCGGAAGGCAGCTCGGCTTCAGGCTTGCCTCTCGGATGGAAGGCTGTGGTGCTCGCTCGAGGTGAACAGGCTTCGCGCTGAGAAGGCCTCCTTCTCCGTACAGCGACGTGTGTGCGGACGTGGACTTGGATGGCCTTCCACCCTGCCTTGTCTCTCCCAGGGAGGTCGAGGGGCTTGACCTACGGCGTCCCCACCCACGGCGAGTAAGCCAACCGCTTCCCCGTGGAGGACGCGAGGCGCCGGCCCGGGAGAAGCCGTCCCCACGGCCCGGGCGCTCGGGCCTCACGAAGCGCGCCCTTCCTCTCTCCTGCCTGCTTCTCTCTTCGCACTCGTCTTTCCCTGGGCCGACGTTCACCCCCGGAGCGCACCGTGGCTCGGCCTGGAGGGACCTGCTGTCTCCTTCGGTTTTGAGGCCCAGGCGTGTGACCGCCTTGACTCCCCGAAGGCGCTGTCGGCCCCGAGGTGCTGGCGGCACCCGCAGGTCCCTGGGGTGGAGGCCCCAGCCGGCAGGGTGTTTGCATCGCTTTCCGCATCTGAGAGCAGGCGTGGTGCTTTCGGGGAAGGGGGAGCTGACAGAGCTCCCTCCGGGAAGCGCGTGCCAGAGCCGAGGGTTGGGCGGCTTGCGGGGTGCTTCTAGGGGTCACAGCCGCTTCTCTCCTAATGGGACAGAGTGGGGCTTGCTGTGCCAAGGCGTCCCGCTGAAACAGTCCCATGGCAGGGGCTCGGCCCTTCGCCCGTCCGTTTCAGGCTGGCCTCCCTGATCAGGGCGCCCCCCGGAGAGGTGGGCCTGCAGGCCGGCGTCGCCCTCCCGACCTGCCCGCGAGCCGGGTGTGCAGCCCGGTGCCCTCTGAACGCCGGCTCCGGTGGGCTCGACTGCAGGCGGGCGCCCGGCTCCGTGAAGCGGGGCTGCCGCCAGAAGGCCTCCCGCAGCCTCGGAACGAGTGGGTTTGCTCTGCGGTGGGTCCGGCCGCTCGGTCCCAGCAGAAGCTGCTTCCGATGTCCTCGCGCGTGCTTCGCCGAGGCCGAGGTCGGGGGCCTCCTTCTAGGACGGCCCCCCACCTGAGGCCCGGCTGGCAGCCTTCCTGCGGCTTCCGCCCCACCCTGCCGCGGCCCAGCTTGCCCCTTCGCCAAGGAGGCCTGCACGCGGAAGGCAGCTCGGCTTCAGGCTTGCCTCTCCGAGGGAAGGCTGTGGTGCTCGCTCGAGGTGAACAGGCCTCGCGCTGAGAAGGCCTCCTTCTCCGTGCAGCGACGTGTGTGCGGACGTGGACGGGGATGGCCTTCCACCCTGCCTTGTCTCTCCCAGGGAGGTCGAGGGGCTTGACCTACGGCGTCCCCACCCACGGCGAGTCAGCCAACCGCTTCCCCGGGGAGGACGCGAGGCGCCGGCCCGGGAGAAGCCGGCCCCACGGCCCGGGCGCTCGGGCCTCACGAAGCGCGCCCTTCCTCTCTCCTGCCCGCTTCTCTCTTCGCACTCGTCTTTCCCTTAGCCGGCGTTCTCCCCCGGAGCGCACCGTGGCTCGGCCTGGAGGGACCTGCTGTCTCCTTCGGTTTTGAGGCCCAGGCGTGTGACCGCCTTGACTCCCCGAAGGCGCTGTCGGCCCCGAGGTGCTGGCGGCACCCGCAGGTCCCTGGGGTGGAGGCCCCAGCCGGCAGGGTGTTTGCATCGCTTTCCGCATCTGAGAGCAGGCGTGGGGCTTTCGCGGAAGGGGGAGCTGACAGAGCTCCCTGCGGGAAGCGCGTGCCAGAGCCGAGGGTTGGGCGCCTTGCTCCGTGCTTCTAGGGGTCACAGCCACTTCTCTCCTAATGGGACAGAGTGGGGCTTGCTGTGCCAAGGCGTCCCGCTGAAACAGTCCCATGGCAGGGGCTCGGCCCTTCGCCCGTCCGTTTCAGGCTGGCCTCCCTGCTCAGGGCGCCCCCCGGAGAGGTGGGCCTGCAGGCCGGCGTCGCCCTCCCGACCTCCCCGCGAGCCGGGTGTGCAGCCCGGTGCCCTCTGAACGCCGGCTCCGGTGGGCTCGACTGCAGGCGGGCGCCCGGCTCCGTGAAGCGGGGCTGCCGCCAGAAGGCCTCCCGCAGCCTCGGAACGAGTGGGTTTGCTCTGCGGTGGGTCCGGCCGCTCGGTCCCAGCAGAAGCTGCTTCCGATGTCCTCGCGCGTGCTTCGCCGAGGCCGAGGTCGGGGGCCTCCTTCTAGGACGGCCCCCCACCTGAGGCCCGGCTGGCAGCCTTCCTGCGGCTACCGCCCCACCCTGCCGCGGCCCAGCTTGCCCCTTCGCCAAGGAGGCCTGCACGCGGAAGGCAGCTCGGCTTCAGGCTTGCCTCTCGGATGGAAGGCTGTGGTGCTCGCTCGAGGTGAACAGGCTTCGCGCTGAGAAGGCCTCCTTCTCCGTGCAGCGACGTGTGTGCGGACGTGGACGGGGATGGCCTTCCACCCTGCCTTGTCTCTCCCAGGGAGGTCGAGGGGCTTGACCTACGGCGTCCCCACCCACGGCGAGTAAGCCAACCGCTTCCCCGGGGAGGACGCGAGGCGCCGGCCCGGGAGAAGCCGTCCCCACGGCCCGGGCGCTCGGGCCTCACGAAGCGCGCCCTTCCTCTCTCCTGCCTGCTTCTCTCTTCGCACTCGTCTTTCCCTGGGCCGACGTTCACCCCCGGAGCGCACCGTGGCTCGGCCTGGAGGGACCTGCTGTCTCCTTCGGTTTTGAGGCCCAGGCGTGTGACCGCCTTGACTCCCCGAAGGCGCTGTCGGCCCCGAGGTGCTGGCGGCACCCGCAGGTCCCTGGGGTGGAGGCCCCAGCCGGCAGGGTGTTTGCATCGCTTTCCGCATCTGAGAGCAGGCGTGGTGCTTTCGGGGAAGGGGGAGCTGACAGAGCTCCCTCCGGGAAGCGCGTGCCAGAGCCGAGGGTTGGGCGCCTTGCTCTGTGCTTCTAGGGGTCACAGTCGCTTCTCTCCTAATGGGACGGAGTGGGGCTTGCTGGGTCAAGGCGTCCCCCTGAAACAGTCCCATGGCAGGGGCTCGGCCCTTCGCCCGTCCGTTTCAGGCTGGCCTCCCTGATCAGGGCGCCCCCCGGAGAGGTGGGCCTGCAGGCCGGCGTCGCCCTCCCGACCTCCCCGCGAGCCGGGTGTGCAGCCCGGTGCCCTCTGAACGCCGGCTCCGGTGGGCTCGACTGCAGGCGGGCGCCCGGCTCCGTGAAGCGGGGCTGCCGCCAGAAGGCCTCCCGCAGCCTCGGAACGAGTGGGTTTGCTCTGCGGTGGGTCCGGCCGCTCGGTCCCAGCAGAAGCTGCTTCCGATGTCCTCGCGCGTGCTTCGCCGAGGCCGAGGTCGGGGGCCTCCTTCTAGGACGGCCCCCCACCTGAGGCCCGGCTGGCAGCCTTCCTGCGGCTACCGCCCCACCCGGCCGCGGCCCAGCTTGCCCCTTCGCCAAGGAGGCCTGCACGCGGAAGGCAGCTCGGCTTCAGGCTTGCCTCTCGGATGGAAGGCTGTGGTGCTCGCTCGAGGTGAACAGGCTTCGCGCTGAGAAGGCCTCCTTCTCCGTACAGCGACGTGTGTGCGGACGTGGACTTGGATGGACTTCCACCCTGCCTTGTCTCTCCCAGGGAGGTCGAGGGGCTTGACCTACGGCGTCCCCACCCACGGCGAGTAAGCCAACCGCTTCCCCGTGGAGGACGCGAGGCGCCGGCCCGGGAGAAGCCGTCCCCACGGCCCGGGCGCTCGGGCCTCACGAAGCGCGCCCTTCCTCTCTCCTGCCTGCTTCTCTCTTCGCACTCGTCTTTCCCTGGGCCGACGTTCACCCCCGGAGCGCACCGTGGCTCTGCCTGGAGGGACCTGCTGTCTCCTTCGGTTTTGAGGCCCAGGCGTGTGACCGCCTTGACTCCCCGAAGGCGCTGTCGGCCCCGAGGTGCTGGCGGCACCCGCAGGTCCCTGGGGTGGAGGCCCCAGCCGGCAGGGTGTTTGCATCGCTTTCCGCATCTGAGAGCAGGCGTCCTGCTTTCGGGGAAGGGGGAGCTGACAGAGCTCCCTCCGGGAAGCGCGTGCCAGAGCCGAGGGTTGGGCGCCTTGCTCTGTGCTTCTAGGGGTCACAGCCGCTTCTCTCCTAATGGGACAGAGTGGGGCTTGCTGTGCCAAGGCGTCCCGCTGAAACAGTACCATGGCAGGGGCTCGGCCCTTCGCCCGTCCGTTTCAGGCTGGCCTCCCTGCTCAGGGCGCCCCCCGGAGAGGTGGGCCTGCAGGCCGGCGTCGCCCTCCCGACCTGCCCGCGAGCCGGGTGTGCAGCCCGGTGCTCTCTGAACGCCGGCTCCGGTGGGCTCGACTGCAGGCGGGCGCCCGGCTCCGTGAAGCGGGGCTGCCGCCAGAAGGCCTCCCGCAGCCTCGGAACGAGTGGGTTTGCTCTGCGGTGGGTCCGGCCGCTCGGTCCCAGCAGAAGCTGCTTCCGATGTCCTCGCGCGTGCTTCGCCGAGGCCGAGGTCGGGGGCCTCCTTCTAGGACGGCCCCCCACCTGAGGCCCGGCTGGCAGCCTTCCTGCGGCTTCCGCCCCACCCTGCCGCGGCCCAGCTTGCCCCTTCGCCAAGGAGGCCTGCACGCGGAGGCAGCTAGGCTTCAGGCTTGCCTCTCCGAGGGAAGGCTGTGGTGCTCACTCGAGGTGAACAGGCCTCGCGCTGAGAAGGCCTCCTTCTCCGTGCAGCGACGTGTTTGCGGACGTGGACGGGGATGGCCTTCCACTCTGCCTGTCTCTCCCAGGGAGGTCGAGGGGCTTGACCTACGGCGTCCCCACCCACGGCGAGTCAGCCAACCGCTTCCCCGGGGAGGACGCGAGGCGCCGGCCCGGGAGAAGCCGGCCCCACGGCCCGGGCGCTCGGGCCTCACGAAGCGCGCCCTTCCTCTCTCCTGCCCGCTTCTCTCTTCGCACTCGTCTTTCCCTGGGCCGACGTTCTCCCCCGGAGCGCACCGTGGCTCGGCCTGGAGGGACCTGCTGTCTCCTTCGGTTTTGAGGCCCAGGCGTGCGACCGCCTTGACTCCCCGAAGCCGCTGTCGGCCCCGAGGTGCTGGCGGCACCCGCAGGTCCCTGGGGTGGAGGCCCCAGCCGGCAGGGTGTTTGCATCGCTTTCCGCATCTGAGAGCAGGCGTGGTGCTTTCGGGGAAGGGGGAGCTGAAAGAGCCCCCTCCGGGATGCGTGTTCCAGAGCCGAGGGTTGGGCGGCTTGCGGGGTGCTTCTAGGGTTCACAGCCGCTTCTCTCCTAATGGGACAGAGTGGGGCTTGCTGTGCCAAGGCGTCCCGCTGAAACAGTCCCATGGCAGGGGCTCGGCCCTTCGCCCGTCCGTTTCAGGCTGGCCTCCCTGATCAGGGCGCCCCCCGGAGAGGTGGGCCTGCAGGCCGGCGTCGCCCTCCCGACCTGCCCGCGAGCCGGGTGTGCAGCCCGGTGCCCTCTGAACGCCGGCTCCGGTGGGCTCGACTGCAGGCGGGCGCCCGGCTCCGTGAAGCGGGGCTGCCGCCAGAAGGCCTCCCGCAGCCTCGGAACGAGTGGGTTTGCTCTGCGGTGGGTCCGGCCGCTCGGTCCCAGCAGAAGCTGCTTCCGATGTCCTCGCGCGTGCTTCGCCGAGGCCGAGGTCGGGGGCCTCCTTCTAGGACGGCCCCCCACCTGAGGCCCGGCTGGCAGCCTTCCTGCGGCTTCCGCCCCACCCTGCCGCGGCCCAGCTTGCCCCTTCGCCAAGGAGGCCTGCACGCGGAAGGCAGCTCGGCTTCAGGCTTGCCTCTCCGAGGGAAGGCTGTGGTGCTCGCTCGAGGTGAACAGGCCTCGCGCTGAGAAGGCCTCCTTCTCCGTGCAGCGACGTGTGTGCGGACGTGGACGGGGATGGCCTTCCACCCTGCCTTGTCTCTCCCAGGGAGGTCGAGGGGCTTGACCTACGGCGTCCCCACCCACGGCGAGTCAGCCAACCGCTTCCCCGGGGAGGACGCGAGGCGCCGGCCCTGGAGAAGCCGGCCCCACGGCCCGGGCGCTCGGGCCTCACGAAGCGCGCCCTTCCTCTCTCCTGCCCGCTTCTCTCTTCGCACTCGTCTTTCCCTGGGCCGACGTTCACCCCCGGAGCGCACCGTGGCTCGGCCTGGAGGGACCTGCTGTCTCCTTCGGTTTTGAGGCCCAGGCGTGTGACCGCCTTGACTCCCCGAAGGCGCTGTCGGCCCCGAGGTGCTGGCGGCACCCGCAGGTCCCTGGGGTGGAGGCCCCAGCCGGCAGGGTGTTTGCATCGCTTTCCGCATCTGAGAGCAGGCGTGGTGCTTTCGGGGAAGGGGGAGCTGACAGAGCTCCCTCCGGGAAGCGCGTGCCAGAGCCGAGGGTTGGGCGCCTTGCTCTGTGCTTCTAGGGGTCACAGTCGCTTCTCTCCTAATGGGACAGAGTGGGGCTTGCTGTGCCAAGGCGTCCCGCTGAAACAGTCCCATGGCAGGGGCTCGGCCCTTCGCCCGTCCGTTTCAGGCTGGCCTCCCTGCTCAGGGCGCCCCCCGGAGAGGTGGGCCTGCAGGCCGGCGTCGCCCTCCCGACCTCCCCGCGAGCCGGGTGTGCAGCCCGGTGATCTCTGAACGCCGGCTCCGGTGGGCTCGACTGCAGGCGGGCGCCCGACTCCGTGAAGCGGGGCTGCCGCCAGAAGGCCTCCCGCAGCCTCGGAACGAGTGGGTTTGCTCTGGGGTGGGTCCGGCCGCTCGGTCCCAGCAGAAGCTGCTTCCGATGTCCTCGCGCGTGCTTCGCCGAGGCCGAGGTCGGGGGCCTCCTTCTAGGACGGCCCCCCACCTGAGGCCCGGCTGGCAGCCTTCCTGCGGCTTCCGCCCCACCCTGCCGCGGCCCAGCTTGCCCCTTCGCCAAGGAGGCCTGCACGCGGAAGGCAGCTCGGCTTCAGGCTTGCCTCTCCGAGGGAAGGCTGTGGTGCTCGCTCGAGGTGAACAGGCCTCGCGCTGAGAAGGCCTCCTTCTCCGTGCAGCGACGTGTGTGCGGACGTGGACGGGGATGGCCTTCCACCCTGCCTTGTCTCTCCCAGGGAGGTCGAGGGGCTTGACCTACGGCGTCCTCACCCATGGCGAGTCAGCCAACCGCTTCCCCGGGGAAGACGCGAGGCGCCGGCCTGGGAGAAGCCGGCCCCACGGCCCGGGCGCTCGGGCCTCACGAAGCGCGCCCTTCCTCTCTCCTGCCCGCTTCTCTCCTCGCACTCGTCTTTCCCTGGGCCGACGTTCTCCCCCGGAGCGCACCGTGGCTCGGCCTGGAGGGACCTGCTGTCTCCTTCGGTTTTGAGGCCCAGGCGTGCGACCGCCTTGACTCCCCGAAGCCGCTGTCGGCCCCGAGGTGCTGGGGGCACCCGCAGGTCCCTGGGCTGGAGGCCCCAGCCGGCAGGGTGTTTGCATCGCTTTCCGTGTCGGAAAGCCGGCGTGGTGCTTTCGGGGAAGGGGGAGCTGAAAGAGCCCCCTCCGGGATGCGTGTTCCAGAGCCGAGGGTTGGGCGGCTTGCGGGGTGCTTCTAGGGTTCACAGCCGCTTCTCTCCTAATGGGACAGAGTGGGGCTTGCTGTGCCAAGGCGTCCCGCTGAAACAGTCCCATGGCAGGGGCTCGGCCCTTCGCCCGTCCGTTTCAGGCTGGCCTCCCTGCTCAGGGCGCCCCCCGGAGAGGTGGGCCTGCAGGCCGGCGTCGCCCTCCCGACCTGCCCGCGAGCCGGGTGTGCAGCCCGGTGCCCTCTGAACGCCGGCTCCGGTGGGCTCGACTGCAGGCGGGCGCCCGGCTCCGTGAAGCGGGGCTGCCGCCAGAAGGCCTCCCGCAGCCTCGGAACGAGTGGGTTTGCTCTGCGGTGGGTCCGGCCGCTCGGTCCCAGCAGAAGCTGCTTCCGATGTCCTCGCGCGTGCTTCGCCGAGGCCGAGGTCGGGGGCCTCCTTCTAGGACGGCCCCCCACCTGAGGCCCGGCTGGCAGCCTTCCTGCGGCTACCGCCCCACCCTGCCGCGGCCCAGCTTGCCCCTTCGCCAAGGAGGCCTGCACGCGGAAGGCAGCTCGGCTTCAGGCTTGCCTCTCGGATGGAAGGCTGTGGTGCTCGCTCGAGGTGAACAGGCTTCGCGCTGAGAAGGCCTCCTTCTCCGTGCAGCGACGTGTGTGCGGACGTGGACGGGGATGGCCTTCCACCCTGCCTTGTCTCTCCCAGGGAGGTCGAGGGGCTTGACCTACGGCGTCCCCACCCACGGCGAGTAAGCCAACCGCTTCCCCGGGGAGGACGCGAGGCGCCGGCCCGGGAGAAGCCGTCCCCACGGCCCGGGCGCTCGGGCCTCACGAAGCGCGCCCTTCCTCTCTCCTGCTGCTTCTCTCTTCGCACTCGTCTTTCCCTGGGCCGACGTTCACCCCCGGAGCGCACCGTGGCTCGGCCTGGAGGGACCTGCTGTCTCCTTCGGTTTTGAGGCCCAGGCGTGTGACCGCCTTGACTCCCCGAAGGCGCTGTCGGCCCCGAGGTGCTGGCGGCACACGCAGGTCCCTGGGGTGGAGGCCCCAGCCGGCAGTGTGTTTGCATCGCTTTCCGCATCTGAGAGCAGGCGTGGTGCTTTCGGGGAAGGGGGAGCTGACAGAGCTCCCTCCGGGAAGCGCGTGCCAGAGCCGAGGGTTAGGCGCCTTGCTCTGTGCTTCTAGGGGTCACAGCCGCTTCTCTCCTAATGGGACGGAGTGGGGCTTGCTGGGTCAAGGCGTCCCCCTGAAACAGTCCCATGGCAGGGGCTCGGCCCTTCGCCCGTCTGTTTCAGGCTGGCCTCCCTGATCAGGGCGCCCCCCGGAGAGGTGGGCCTGCAGGCCGGCGTCGCCCTCCCGACCTCCCCGCGAGCCGGGTGTGCAGCCCGGTGCCCTCTGAACGCCGGCTCCGGTGGGCTCGACTGCAGGCGGGCGCCCGGCTCCGTGAAGCGGGGCTGCCGCCAGAAGGCCTCCCGCAGCCTCGGAACGAGTGGGTTTGCTCTGCGGTGGGTCCGGCCGCTCGGTCCCAGCAGAAGCTGCTTCCGATGTCCTCGCGCGTGCTTCGCCGAGGCCGAGGTCGGGGGCCTCCTTCTAGGACGGCCCCCCACCTGAGGCCCGGCTGGCAGCCTTCCTGCGGCTACCGCCCCACCCGGCCGCGGCCCAGCTTGCCCCTTCGCCAAGGAGGCTTGCACGCGGAAGGCAGCTCGGCTTCAGGCTTGCCTCTCGGATGGAAGGCTGTGGTGCTCGCTCGAGGTGAACAGGCTTCGCGCTGAGAAGGCCTCCTTCTCCGTACAGCGACGTGTGTGCGGACGTGGACTTGGATGGCCTTCCACCCTGCCTTGTCTCTCCCAGGGAGGTCGAGGGGCTTGACCTACGGCGTCCCCACCCACGGCGAGTAAGCCAACCGCTTCCCCGGGGAGGACGCGAGGCGCCGGCCCGCGAGAAGCCGTCCCCACGGCCCGGGCGCTCGGGCCTCACGAAGCGCGCCCTTCCTCTCTCCTGCCTGCTTCTCTCTTCGCACTCGTCTTTCCCTGGGCCGACGTTCACCCCCGGAGCGCACCGTGGCTCGGCCTGGAGGGACCTGCTGTCTCCTTCGGTTTTGAGGCCCAGGCGTGTGACCGCCTTGACTCCCCGAAGGCGCTGTCGGCCCCGAGGTGCTGGCGGCACCCGCAGGTCCCTGGGGTGGAGGCCCCAGCCGGCAGGGTGTTTGCATCGCTTTCCGCATCTGAGAGCAGGCGTGGTGCTTTCGGGGAAGGGGGAGCTGACAGAGCTCCCTCCGGGAAGCGCGTGCCAGAGCCGAGGGTTGGGCGCCTTGCTCTGTGCTTCTAGGGGTCACAGCCGCTTCTCTCCTAATGGGACAGAGTGGGGCTTGCTGTGCCAAGGCGTCCCGCTGAAACAGTCCCATGGCAGGGGCTCGGCCCTTCGCCCGTCCGTTTCAGGCTGGCCTCCCTGCTCAGGGCGCCCCCCGGAGAGGTGGGCCTGCAGGCCGGCGTCGCCCTCCCGACCTCCCCGCGAGCCGGGTGTGCAGCCCGGTGCCCTCTGAACGCCGGCTCCGGTGGCCTCGACTGCAGGCGGGCGCCCGGCTCCGTGAAGCGGGGCTGCCGCCAGAAGGCCTCCCGCAGCCTCGGAACGAGTGGGTTTGCTCTGCGGTGGGTCCGGCCGCTCGGTCCCAGCAGAAGCTGCTTCCGATGTCCTCGCGCGTGCTTCGCCGAGGCCGAGGTCGGGGGCCTCCTTCTAGGACGGCCCCCCACCTGAGGCCCGGCTGGCAGCCTTCCTGCGGCTACCGCCCCACCCTGCCGCGGCCCAGCTTGCCCCTTCGCCAAGGAGGCCTGCACGCGGAAGGCAGCTCGGCTTCAGGCTTGCCTCTCGGATGGAAGGCTGTGGTGCTCGCTCGAGGTGAACAGGCTTCGCGCTGAGAAGGCCTCCTTCTCCGTGCAGCGACGTGTGTGCGGACGTGGACGGGGATGGCCTTCCACCCTGCCTTGTCTCTCCCAGGGAGGTCGAGGGGCTTGACCTACGGCGTCCCCACCCACGGCGAGTAAGCCAACCGCTTCCCCGGGGAGGACGCGAGGCGCCGGCCCGGGAGAAGCCGTCCCCACGGCCCGGGCGCTCGGGCCTCACGAAGCGCGCCCTTCCTCTCTCCTGCTGCTTCTCTCTTCGCACTCGTCTTTCCCTGGGCCGACGTTCACCCCCGGAGCGCACCGTGGCTCGGCCTGGAGGGACCTGCTGTCTCCTTCGGTTTTGAGGCCCAGGCGTGTGACCGCCTTGACTCCCCGAAGGCGCTGTCGGCCCCGAGGTGCTGGCGGCACACGCAGGTCCCTGGGGTGGAGGCCCCAGCCGGCAGGGTGTTTGCATCGCTTTCCGCATCTGAGAGCAGGCGTGGTGCTTTCGGGGAAGGGGGAGCTGACAGAGCTCCCTCCGGGAAGCGCGTGCCAGAGCCGAGGGTTGGGCGCCTTGCTCTGTGCTTCTAGGGGTCACAGCCGCTTCTCTCCTAATGGGACGGAGTGGGGCTTGCTGGGTCAAGGCGTCCCCCTGAAACAGTCCCATGGCAGGGGCTCGGCCCTTCGCCCGTCTGTTTCAGGCTGGCCTCCCTGATCAGGGCGCCCCCCGGAGAGGTGGGCCTGCAGGCCGGCGTCGCCCTCCCGACCTCCCCGCGAGCCGGGTGTGCAGCCCGGTGCCCTCTGAACGCCGGCTCCGGTGGGCTCGACTGCAGGCGGGCGCCCGGCTCCGTGAAGCGGGGCTGCCGCCAGAAGGCCTCCCGCAGCCTCGGAACGAGTGGGTTTGCTCTGCGGTGGGTCCGGCCGCTCGGTCCCAGCAGAAGCTGCTTCCGATGTCCTCGCGCGTGCTTCGCCGAGGCCGAGGTCGGGGGCCTCCTTCTAGGACGGCCCCCCACCTGAGGCCCGGCTGGCAGCCTTCCTGCGGCTACCGCCCCACCCGGCCGCGGCCCAGCTTGCCCCTTCGCCAAGGAGGCTTGCACGCGGAAGGCAGCTCGGCTTCAGGCTTGCCTCTCGGATGGAAGGCTGTGGTGCTCGCTCGAGGTGAACAGGCTTCGCGCTGAGAAGGCCTCCTTCTCCGTACAGCGACGTGTGTGCGGACGTGGACTTGGATGGCCTTCCACCCTGCCTTGTCTCTCCCAGGGAGGTCGAGGGGCTTGACCTACGGCGTCCCCACCCACGGCGAGTAAGCCAACCGCTTCCCCGGGGAGGACGCGAGGCGCCGGCCCGCGAGAAGCCGTCCCCACGGCCCGGGCGCTCGGGCCTCACGAAGCGCGCCCTTCCTCTCTCCTGCCTGCTTCTCTCTTCGCACTCGTCTTTCCCTGGGCCGACGTTCACCCCCGGAGCGCACCGTGGCTCGGCCTGGAGGGACCTGCTGTCTCCTTCGGTTTTGAGGCCCAGGCGTGTGACCGCCTTGACTCCCCGAAGGCGCTGTCGGCCCCGAGGTGCTGGCGGCACCCGCAGGTCCCTGGGGTGGAGGCCCCAGCCGGCAGGGTGTTTGCATCGCTTTCCGCATCTGAGAGCAGGCGTGGTGCTTTCGGGGAAGGGGGAGCTGACAGAGCTCCCTCCGGGAAGCGCGTGCCAGAGCCGAGGGTTGGGCGCCTTGCTCTGTGCTTCTAGGGGTCACAGCCGCTTCTCTCCTAATGGGACAGAGTGGGGCTTGCTGTGCCAAGGCGTCCCGCTGAAACAGTCCCATGGCAGGGGCTCGGCCCTTCGCCCGTCCGTTTCAGGCTGGCCTCCCTGCTCAGGGCGCCCCCCGGAGAGGTGGGCCTGCAGGCCGGCGTCGCCCTCCCGACCTCCCCGCGAGCCGGGTGTGCAGCCCGGTGCCCTCTGAACGCCGGCTCCGGTGGCCTCGACTGCAGGCGGGCGCCCGGCTCCGTGAAGCGGGGCTGCCGCCAGAAGGCCTCCCGCAGCCTCGGAACGAGTGGGTTTGCTCTGCGGTGGGTCCGGCCGCTCGGTCCCAGCAGAAGCTGCTTCCGATGTCCTCGCGCGTGCTTCGCCGAGGCCGAGGTCGGGGGCCTCCTTCTAGGACGGCCCCCCACCTGAGGCCCGGCTGGCAGCCTTCCTGCGGCTACCGCCCCACCCTGCCGCGGCCCAGCTTGCCCCTTCGCCAAGGAGGCCTGCACGCGGAAGGCAGCTCGGCTTCAGGCTTGCCTCTCGGATGGAAGGCTGTGGTGCTCGCTCGAGGTGAACAGGCTTCGCGCTGAGAAGGCCTCCTTCTCCGTGCAGCGACGTGTGTGCGGACGTGGACGGGGATGGCCTTCCACCCTGCCTTGTCTCTCCCAGGGAGGTCGAGGGGCTTGACCTACGGCGTCCCCACCCACGGCGAGTAAGCCAACCGCTTCCCCGGGGAGGACGCGAGGCGCCGGCCCGGGAGAAGCCGTCCCCACGGCCCGGGCGCTCGGGCCTCACGAAGCGCGCCCTTCCTCTCTCCTGCTGCTTCTCTCTTCGCACTCGTCTTTCCCTGGGCCGACGTTCACCCCCGGAGCGCACCGTGGCTCGGCCTGGAGGGACCTGCTGTCTCCTTCGGTTTTGAGGCCCAGGCGTGTGACCGCCTTGACTCCCCGAAGGCGCTGTCGGCCCCGAGGTGCTGGCGGCACACGCAGGTCCCTGGGGTGGAGGCCCCAGCCGGCAGGGTGTTTGCATCGCTTTCCGCATCTGAGAGCAGGCGTGGTGCTTTCGGGGAAGGGGGAGCTGACAGAGCTCCCTCCGGGAAGCGCGTGCCAGAGCCGAGGGTTGGGCGCCTTGCTCTGTGCTTCTAGGGGTCACAGCCGCTTCTCTCCTAATGGGACGGAGTGGGGCTTGCTGGGTCAAGGCGTCCCCCTGAAACAGTCCCATGGCAGGGGCTCGGCCCTTCGCCCGTCTGTTTCAGGCTGGCCTCCCTGATCAGGGCGCCCCCCGGAGAGGTGGGCCTGCAGGCCGGCGTCGCCCTCCCGACCTCCCCGCGAGCCGGGTGTGCAGCCCGGTGCCCTCTGAACGCCGGCTCCGGTGGGCTCGACTGCAGGCGGGCGCCCGGCTCCGTGAAGCGGGGCTGCCGCCAGAAGGCCTCCCGCAGCCTCGGAACGAGTGGGTTTGCTCTGCGGTGGGTCCGGCCGCTCGGTCCCAGCAGAAGCTGCTTCCGATGTCCTCGCGCGTGCTTCGCCGAGGCCGAGGTCGGGGGCCTCCTTCTAGGACGGCCCCCCACCTGAGGCCCGGCTGGCAGCCTTCCTGCGGCTACCGCCCCACCCGGCCGCGGCCCAGCTTGCCCCTTCGCCAAGGAGGCTTGCACGCGGAAGGCAGCTCGGCTTCAGGCTTGCCTCTCGGATGGAAGGCTGTGGTGCTCGCTCGAGGTGAACAGGCTTCGCGCTGAGAAGGCCTCCTTCTCCGTACAGCGACGTGTGTGCGGACGTGGACTTGGATGGCCTTCCACCCTGCCTTGTCTCTCCCAGGGAGGTCGAGGGGCTTGACCTACGGCGTCCTCACCCATGGCGAGTCAGCCAACCGCTTCCCCGGGGAGGACGCGAGGCGCCGGCCCGGGAGAAGCCGGCCCCACGGCCCGGGCGCTCGGGCCTCACGAAGCGCGCCCTTCCTCTCTCCTGCCCGCTTCTCTCCTCGCACTCGTCTTTCCCTGGGCCGACGTTCTCCCCCGGAGCGCACCGTGGCTCGGCCTGGAGGGACCTGCTGTCTCCTTCGATTTTGAGGCCCAGGCATGCGACCGCCTTGACTCCCCGAAGCCGCTGTCGGCCCCGAGGTGCTGGGGGCACCCGCAGGTCCCTGGGCTGGAGGCCCCAGCCGGCAGGGTGTTTGCATCGCTTTCCGTGTCGGAAAGCAGGCGTGGTGCTTTCGGGGAAGGGGGAGCTGACAGAGCTCCCTCCGGGAAGCGCGTGCCAGAGATGAGGGTTGGGCACCTTGCTCCGTGCTTCTAGGGGTCACAGCCGCTTCTCTCCTAATGGGACAGAGTGGGGCTTGGTGTGCCAAGGCGTCCCGCTGAAACAGTCCCATGGCAGGGGCTCGGCCCTTCGCCCATCCGTTTCAGGCTGGCCTCCCTGCTCAGGGCGCCCCCCGGAGAGGTGGGCCTGCAGGCCGGCGTCGCCCTCCCGACCTCCCCGCGAGCCGGGTGTGCAGCCCGGTGCCCTCTGAACGCCGGCTCCGGTGGGCTCGACTGCAGGCGGGCGCCCGGCTCCGTGAAGCGGGGCTGCCGCCAGAAGGCCTCCCGCAGCCTCGGAACGAGTGGGTTTGCTCTGGGGTGGGTCTGGCCGCTCGGTCCCAGCAGAAGCTGCTTCCGATGTCCTCGCGCGTGCTTCGCCGAGGCCGAGGTCGGGGGCCTCCTTCTAGGACGGCCCCCCACCTGAGGCCCGGCTGGCAGCCTTCCTGCGGCTTCCGCCCCACCCGGCCGCGGCCCAGCTTGCCCCTTCGCCAAGGAGGCCTGCATGCGGAAGGCAGCTCGGCTTCAGGCTTGCCTCTCGGAGGGAAGGCTGTGGTGCTCGCTCGAGGTGAACAGGCCTCGCGCTGAGAAGGCCTCCTTCTCCGTGCAGCGACGTGTTTGCGGACGTGGACGGGGATGGCCTTCCACTCTGCCTTATCTCTCCCAGGGAGGTCGAGGGGCTTGACCTACGGCGTCCCCACCCACGGCGAGTCAGCCAACCGCTTCCCCGGGGAGGACGCGAGGCGCCGGCCCGGGAGAAGCCGGCCCCACGGCCCGGGCGCTCGGGCCTCACGAAGCGCGCCCTTCCTCTCTCCTGCCCGCTTCTCTCTTCGCACTCGTCTTTCCCTGGGCCGATGTTCTCCCCCGGAGGGCACCGTGGCTCGGCCTGGAGGGACCTGCTGTCTCCTTCGGTTTTGAGGCCCAGGCGTGCGACCGCCTTGACTCCCCGAAGCCGCTGTCGGCCCCGAGGTGCTGGCGGCACCCGCAGGTCCCTGGGGTGGAGGCCCCAGCCGGCAGGGTGTTTGCATCGCTTTCCGCATCTGAGAGCAGGCGTGGTGCTTTCGGGGAAGGGGGAGCTGAAAGAGCCCCCTCCGGGATGCGTGTTCCAGAGCCGAGGGTTGGGCGGCTTGCGGGTTGCTTCTAGGGTTCACAGCCGCTTCTCTCCTAATGGGACAGAGTGGGGCTTGCTGTGCCAAGGCGTCCCACTGAAACAGTCCCATGGCAGGGGCTCGGCCCTTCGCCCGTCCGTTTCAGGCTGGCCTCCCTGCTCAGGGCGCCCCCCGGAGAGGTGGGCCTGCAGGCCGGCGTCGCCCTCCCGACCTCCCCGCGAGCCGGGTGTGCAGCCCGGTGCCCTCTGAACGCCGGCTCCGGTGGGCTCGACTGCGGGCGGGCGCCCGGCTCCGTGAAGCGGGGCTGCCGCCAGAAGGCCTCCCGCAGCCTCGGAACGAGTGGGTTTGCTCTGCGGTGGGTCCGGCCGCTCGGTCCCAGCAGAAGCTGCTTCCGATGTCCTCGCGCGTGCTTCGCCGAGGCCGAGGTCGGGGGCCTCCTTCTAGGACGGCCCCCCACCTGAGGCCCGGCTGGCAGCCTTCCTGCGGCTTCCGCCCCACCCTGCCGCGGCCCAGCTTGCCCCTTCGCCAAGGAGGCCTGCACGCGGAAGGCAGCTCGGCTTCAGGCTTGCCTCTCGGAGGGAAGGCTGTGGTGCTCGCTCGAGGTGAACAGGCCTCGCGCTGAGAAGGCCTCCTTCTCCGTGCAGCGACGTGTGTGCGAACGTGGACGGGGATGGCCTTCCACTCTGCCTTGTCTCTCCCAGGGAGGTCGAGGGGCTTGACCTACGGCGTCCCCACCCACGGCGAGTCAGCCAACCGCTTCCCCGGGGAGGACGCGAGGCGCCGGCCCGGGAGAAGCTGGCCCCACGGCCCGGGCGCTCGGGCCTCACGAAGTGCGCCCTACCTCTCTCCTGCCCGCTTCTCTCTTCGCACTCGTCTTTCCCTGGGCCGACGTTCTCCCCCGGAGCGCACCGTGGCTCGGCCTGGAGGGACCTGCTGTCTCCTTCGGTTTTGAGGCCCAGGCGTGCGACCGCCTTGACTCCCCGAAGCCGCTGTCGGCCCCGAGGTGCTGGCGGCACCCGCAGGTCCCTGGGGTGGAGGCCCCAGCCGGCAGGGTGTTTGCATCGCTTTCCGCATCTGAGAGCAGGCGTGGTGCTTTCGGGGAAGGGGGAGCTGAAAGAGCCCCCTCCGGGATGCGTGTTCCAGAGCCGAGGGTTGGGCGGCTTGCGGGTTGCTTCTAGGGTTCACAGCCGCTTCTCTCCTAATGGGACAGAGTGGGGCTTGCTGTGCCAAGGCGTCCCGCTGAAACAGTCCCATGGCAGGGGCTCGGCCCTTCGCCCGTCCGTTTCAGGCTGGCCTCCCTGCTCAGGGCGCCCCCCGGAGAGGTGGGCCTGCAGGCCGGCGTCGCCCTCCCGACCTGCCCGCGAGCCGGGTGTGCAGCCCGGTGCCCTCTGAACGCCGGCTCCGGTGGGCTCGACTGCAGGCGGGCGCCCGGCTCCGTGAAGCGGGGCTGCCGCCAGAAGGCCTCCCGCAGCCTCGGAACGAGTGGGTTTGCTCTGCGGTGGGTCCGGCCGCTCGGTCCCAGCAGAAGCTGCTTCCGATGTCCTCGCGCGTGCTTCGCCGAGGCCGAGGTCGTGGGCCTCCTTCTAGGACGGCCCTTCACCTGAGGCCCGGCTGGCAGCCTTCCTGCGGCTTCCGCCCCACCCTGCCGCGGCCCAGCTTGCCCCTTCGCCAAGGAGGCCTGCACGCGGAAGGCAGCTCGGCTTCAGGCTTGCCTCTCCGAGGGAAGGCTGTGGTGCTCGCTCGAGGTGAACAGGCCTCGCGCTGAGAAGGCCTCCTTCTCCGTGCAGCGACGTGTGTGCGGACGTGGACGGGGATGGCCTTCCACCCTGCCTTGTCTCTCCCAGGGAGGTCGAGGGGCTTGACCTACGGCGTCCCCACCCACGGCGAGTCAGCCAACCGCTTCCCCGGGGAGGACGCGAGGCGCCGGCCCGGGAGAAGCTGGCCCCACCGCCCGGGCGCTCGGGCCTCACGAAGTGCGCCCTACCTCTCTCCTGCCCGCTTCTCTCTTCGCACTCGTCTTTCCCTTAGCCGACGTTCTCCCCCGGAGCGCACCGTGGCTCGGCCTGGAGGGACCTGCTGTCTCCTTCGGTTTTGAGGCCCAGGCGTGCGACCGCCTTGACTCCCCGAAGCCGCTGTCGGCCCCGAGGTGCTGGTGGCACCCGCAGGTCCCTGGGGTGGAGGCCCCAGCCGGCAGGGTGTTTGCATCGCTTTCCGCATCTGAGAGCAGGCGTGGTGCTTTCGGGGAAGGGGGAGCTGACAGAGCTCCCTCCGGGAAGCGCGTGCCAGAGCCGAGGGTTGGGCGCCTTGCTCCCTGCTTCTAGGGGTCACAGCCGCTTCTCTCCTAATGGGACAGAGTGGGGCTTGCTGTGCCAAGGCGTCCCGCTGAAACAGTCCCATGGCAGGGGCTCGGCCCTTCGCCCGTCCGTTTCAGGCTGGCCTCCCTGCTCAGGGCGCCCCCCGGAGAGGTGGGCCTGCAGGCCGGCGTCGCCCTCCCGACCTCCCCGCGAGCCGGGTGTGCAGCCCGGTGATCTCTGAACGCCGGCTCCGGTGGGCTCGACTGCGGGCGGCGCCCGGCTCCCTGAAGCGGGGCTGCCGCCAGAAGGCCTCCCGCAGCCTCGGAACGAGTGGGTTTGCTCTGGGGTGGGTCCGGCCGCTCGGTCCCAGCAGAAGCTGCTTCCGATGTCCTCGCGCGTGCTTCGCCGAGGCCGAGGTCGGGGGCCTCCTTCTAGGACGGCCCCCCACCTGAGGCCCGGCTGGCAGCCTTCCTGCGGCTTCCGCCCCACCCGGCCGCGGCCCAGCTTGCCCCTTCGCCAAGGAGGCCTGCATGCGGAAGGCAGCTCGGCTTCAGGCTTGCCTCTCGGAGGGAAGGCTGTGGTGCTCGCTCGAGGTGAACAGGCCTCGCGCTGAGAAGGCCTCCTTCTCCGTGCAGCGACGTGTTTGCGGACGTGGACGGGGATGGCCTTCCACTCTGCCTTATCTCTCCCAGGGAGGTCGAGGGGCTTGACCTACGGCGTCCCCACCCACGGCGAGTCAGCCAACCGCTTCCCCGGGGAGGACGCGAGGCGCCGGCCCGGGAGAAGCCGGCCCCACGGCCCGGGCGCTCGGGCCTCACGAAGCGCGCCCTTCCTCTCTCCTGCCCGCTTCTCTCTTCGCACTCGTCTTTCCCTGGGCCGATGTTCTCCCCCGGAGGGCACCGTGGCTCGGCCTGGAGGGACCTGCTGTCTCCTTCGGTTTTGAGGCCCAGGCGTGCGACCGCCTTGACTCCCCGAAGCCGCTGTCGGCCCCGAGGTGCTGGCGGCACCCGCAGGTCCCTGGGGTGGAGGCCCCAGCCGGCAGGGTGTTTGCATCGCTTTCCGCATCTGAGAGCAGGCGTGGTGCTTTCGGGGAAGGGGGAGCTGAAAGAGCCCCCTCCGGGATGCGTGTTCCAGAGCCGAGGGTTGGGCGGCTTGCGGGTTGCTTCTAGGGGTCACAGCCGCTTCTCTCCTAATGGGACAGAGTGGGGCTTGCTGTGCCAAGGCGTCCCACTGAAACAGTCCCATGGCAGGGGCTCGGCCCTTCGCCCGTCCGTTTCAGGCTGGCCTCCCTGCTCAGGGCGCCCCCCGGAGAGGTGGGCCTGCAGGCCGGCGTCGCCCTCCCGACCTCCCCGCGAGCCGGGTGTGCAGCCCGGTGCCCTCTGAACGCCGGCTCCGGTGGGCTCGACTGCGGGCGGGCGCCCGGCTCCGTGAAGCGGGGCTGCCGCCAGAAGGCCTCCCGCAGCCTCGGAACGAGTGGGTTTGCTCTGCGGTGGGTCCGGCCGCTCGGTCCCAGCAGAAGCTGCTTCCGATGTCCTCGCGCGTGCTTCGCCGAGGCCGAGGTCGGGGGCCTCCTTCTAGGACGGCCCCCCACCTGAGGCCCGGCTGGCAGCCGTCCTGCGGCTTCCGCCCCACCCTGCCGCGGCCCAGCTTGCCCCTTCGCCAAGGAGGCCTGCACGCGGAAGGCAGCTCGGCTTCAGGCTTGCCTCTCGGAGGGAAGGCTGTGGTGCTCGCTCGAGGTGAACAGGCCTCGCGCTGAGAAGGCCTCCTTCTCCGTGCAGCGACGTGTGTGCGAACGTGGACGGGGATGGCCTTCCACTCTGCCTTGTCTCTCCCAGGGAGGTCGAGGGGCTTGACCTACGGCGTCCCCACCCACGGCGAGTCAGCCAACCGCTTCCCCGGGGAGGACGCGAGGCGCCGGCCCGGGAGAAGCTGGCCCCACGGCCCGGGCGCTCGGGCCTCACGAAGCGCGCCCTACCTCTCTCCTGCCCGCTTCTCTCTTCGCACTCGTCTTTCCCTGGGCCGACGTTCTCCCCCAGAGCGCACCGTGGCTCGGCCTGGAGGGACCTGCTGTCTCCTTCGGTTTTGAGGCCCAGGCGTGCGACCGCCTTGACTCCCCGAAGCCGCTGTCGGCCCCGAGGTGCTGGCGGCACCCGCAGGTCCCTGGGGTGGAGGCCCCAGCCGGCAGGGTGTTTGCATCGCTTTCCGCATCTGAGAGCAGGCGTGGTGCTTTCGGGGAAGGGGGAGCTGACAGAGCTCCCTCCGGGAAGCGCGTGCCAGAGACGAGGGTTGGGCGCCTTGCTCCCTGCTTCTAGGGGTCACAGCCGCTTCTCTCCTAATGGGACAGAGTGGGGCTTGCTGTGCCAAGGCGTCCCGCTGAAACAGTCCCATGGCAGGGGCTCGGCCCTTCGCCCGTCCGTTTCAGGCTGGCCTCCCTGATCAGGGCGCCCCCCGGAGAGGTGGGCCTGCAGGCCGGCGTCGCCCTCCCGACCTCCCCGCGAGCCGGGTGTGCAGCCCGGTGATCTCTGAACGCCGGCTCCGGTGGGCTCGACTGCGGGCGGGCGCCCGGCTCCGTGAAGCGGGGCTGCCGCCAGAAGGCCTCCCGCAGCCTCGGAACGAGTGGGTTTGCTCTGGGGTGGGTCTGGCCGCTCGGTCCCAGCAGAAGCTGCTTCCGATGTCCTCGCGCGTGCTTCGCCGAGGCCGAGGTCGGGGGCCTCCTTCTAGGACAGCCCCCCACCTGAGGCCCGGCTGGCAGCCTTCCTGCGGCTTCCGCCCCACCCGGCCGCGGCCCAGCTTGCCCCTTCGCCAAGGAGGCCTGCACGCGGAAGGCAGCTCGGCTTCAGGCTTGCCTCTCGGAGGGAAGGCTGTGGTGCTTGCTCGAGGTGAACAGGCCTCGCGCTGAGAAGGCCTCCTTCTCCGTGCAGCGACGTGTGTGCGGACGTGGACGGGGTTGGCCTTCCACTCTGCCTTGTCTCTCCCAGGGAGGTCCAGGGGCTTGACCTATGGCGTCCCCACTCACGGCGAGTCAGCCAACCGCTTCCCCGGGGAGGACGCGAGGCGCCGGCCCGGGAGAAGCCGGCCCCACGGCCCGGGCGCTCGGGCCTCACGAAGCGCGCCCTTCCTCTCTCCTGCCCGCTTCTCTCTTCGCACTCGTCTTTCCCTGGGCCGACGTTCTCCCCCAGAGCGCACCGTGGCTCGGCCTGGAGGGACCTGCTGTCTCCTTCGGTTTTGAGGCCCAGGCGTGCGACCGCCTTGACTCCCCGAAGCCGCTGTCGGCCCCGAGGTGCTGGCGGCACCCGCAGGTCCCTGGGGTGGAGGCCCCAGCCGGCAGGGTGTTTGCATCGCTTTCCGCATCTGAGAGCAGGCGTGGTGCTTTCGGGGAAGGGGGAGCTGACAGAGCCCCCTCCGGGATGCGTGTTCCAGACCCGAGGGTTGGGCGGCTTGCGGGGTGCTTCTAGGGTTCACAGCCGCTTCTCTCCTAATGGGACAGAGTGGGGCTTGCAGTGCCAAGGCGTCCCGCTGAAACAGTCCCATGGCAGGGTCTCGGCCCTTCGCCCGTCCGTTTCAGGCTGGCCTCCCTGATCAGGGCGCCCCCCGGAGAGGTGGGCCTGCAGGCCGGCGTCGCCCTCCCGACCTGCCCGCGAGCCGGGTGTGCAGCCCGGTGCCCTCTGAACGCCGGCTCCGGTGGGCTCGACTGCAGGCGGGCGCCCGGCTCCGTGAAGCGGGGCTGCCGCCAGAAGGCCTCCCGCAGCCTCGGAACGAGTGGGTTTGCTCTGCGGTGGTTCCGGCCGCTCGGTCCCAGCAGAAGCTGCTTCCGATGTCCTCGCGCGTGCTTCGCCGAGGCCGAGGTCGGGGGCCTCCTTCTAGGACGGCCCCCCACCTGAGGCCCGGCTGGCAACCTTCCTGCGGCTTCCGCCCCACCCTGCCGCGGCCCAGCTTGCCCCTTCGCCAAGGAGGCCTGCACGCGGAAGGCAGCTCGGCTTCAGGCTTGCCTCTCCGAGGGAAGGCTGTGGTGCTCGCTCGAGGTGAACAGGCCTCGCGCTGAGAAGGCCTCCTTCTCCGTGCAGCGACGTGTTTGCGGACGTGGACGGGGATGGCCTTCCACTCTGCCTTGTCTCTCCCAGGGAGGTCGAGGGGCTTGACCTACGGCGTCCCCACCCACGGCGAGTCAGCCAACCGCTTCCCCGGGGAGGACGCGAGGCGCCGGCCCGGGAGAAGCCGGCCCCACGGCCCGGGCGCTCGGGCCTCACGAAGTGCGCCCTTCCTCTCTCCTGCCCGCTTCTCTCTTCGCACTCGTCTTTCCCTGGGCCGACGTTCTCCCCCGGAGCGCACCGTGGCTCGGCCTGGAGGGACCTGCTGTCTCCTTCGGTTTTGAGGCCCAGGCGTGCGACCGCCTTGACTCCCCGAAGCCGCTGTCGGCCCCGAGGTGCTGGCGGCACCCGCAGGTCCCTGGGGTGGAGGCCCCAGCCTGCAGGGTGTTTGCATCGCTTTCCGCATCTGAGAGCAGGCGTGGTGCTTTCGGGGAAGGGGGAGCTGAAAGAGCCCCCTCCGGGATGCGTGTTCCAGAGCCGAGGGTTGGGCGGCTTGCGGGGTGCTTCTAGGGTTCACAGCCGCTTCTCTCCTAATGGGACAGAGTGGGGCTTGCTGTGCCAAGGCGTCCCGCTGAAACAGTCCCATGGCAGGGGCTCGGCCCTTCGCCCGTCCGTTTCAGGCTGGCCTCCCTGATCAGGGCGCCCCCCGGAGAGGTGGGCCTGCAGGCCGGCGTCGCCCTCCCGACCTGCCCGCGAGCCGGGTGTGCAGCCCGGTGGTCTCTGAACGCCGGCTCCGGTGGGCTCGACTGCAGGCGGGCGCCCGGCTCCGTGAAGCGGGGCTGCCGCCAGAAGGCCTCCCGCAGCCTCGGAACGAGTGGGTTTGCTCTGCGGTGGGTCCGGCCGCTCGGTCCCAGCAGAAGCTGCTTCCGATGTCCTCGCGCGTGCTTCGCCGAGGCCGAGGTCGGGGGCCTCCTTCTAGGACGGCCCCCCACCTGAGGCCCGGCTGGAAGCCTTCCTGAGGCTTCCGCCCCACCCTGCCGCGGCCCAGCTTGCCCCTTCGACAAGGAGGCCTGCACCCGGAAGGCAGCTCGGCTTCAGGCTTGCCTCTCGGAGGGAAGGCTGTGTTGCTCGCTCGAGGTGAACAGGCCTCGCGCTGAGAAGGCCTCCTTCTCCGTGCAGCGACGTGTGTGCGGACGTGGACGGGGATGGCCTTCCATCCTGCCTTGTCTCTCCAAGGGAGGTCGAGGGGTTTGACCTACGGCGTCCCCACCCACGGCGAGTCAGCCAACCGCTTCCCCGGGGAGGACGCGAGGCGCCGGCCCGGAAGAAGCCGGCCCCAAAGCCCGGGCGCTCGGGCCTCACGAAGCGCGCCCTTCCTCTCTCCTGCCCGCTTCTCTCTTCGCACTCGTCTTTCCCTGGGCCGACGTTCTCCCCCGGAGCGCACCGTGGCTCGGCCTGGAGGGACCTGCTGTCTCCTTCGGTTTTGAGGCCCACGCGTGTGACCGCCTTGACTCCCCGAAGCCGCTGTCGGCCCCGAGGTGCTGGCGGCACCCGCAGGTCCCTGGGGTGGAGGCCCCAGCCGGCAGGGTGTTTGCATCGCTTTCCGCATCTGAGAGCAGGCGTGGTGCTTTCGGGGAAGAGGGAGCTGACAGAGCTCCCTCCGGGAAGCGCGTGCCAGAGCCGAGGGTTGGGCGACTTGCTCCGTGCTTCTAGGGGTCACAGCCGCTTCTCTCCTAATGGGACAGAGTGGGGCTTGCTGTGCCAAGGCGTCCCGCTGAAACAGTCCCATGGCAGGGGCTCGGCCCTTCGCCCGTCCGTTTCAGGCTGGCCTCCCTGCTCAGGGCGCCCCCCGGAGAGGTGGGCCTGCAGGCCTGCGTCGCCCTCCCGACCTCCCCGCGAGCCGGGTGTGCAGCCCGGTTCCCTCTGAACGCCGGCTCCGGTGGGCTCTACTGCGGGCGGGCGCCCGGCTCCGTGAAGCGGGGCTGCCGCCAGAAGGCCTCCCGCAGCCTCGGAACGAGTGGGTTTGCTCTGCGGTGGGTCTGGCCAGTCGGTCCCAGCAGAAGCTGCTTCCGATGTCCTCGCGCGTGCTTCGCCGAGGCCGAGGTCGGGGGCCTCCTTCTAGGACGGCCCCCCACCTGAGGTCCGGCTGGCAGCCTTCCTGCGGCTTCCGCCCCACCCTGCCGCGGCCCAGCTTGCCCCTTCGCCAAGGAGGCCTGCACGCGGAAGGCAGCTCGGCTTCAGGCTTGCCTCTCAGAGGGAAGGCTGTGGTGCTCGCTCGAGGTGAACAGGCCTCGCGCTGAGAAGGCCTCCTTCTCCGTGCAGCGACGTGTTTGCGGACGTGGACGGGGATGGCCTTCCACTCTGCCTTGTCTCTCCCAGGGAGGTCGAGGGGCTTAACCTACGGCGTCCCCACCCACGGCGAGTCAGCCAACCGCTTCCCCGGGGAGGACCTGAGGCGCCGGCCCGGGAGAAGCCGGCCCCACGGCCCGGGCGCTCGGGCCTCACGAAGCGCGCCCTTCCTCTCTCCTGCCCGCTTCTCTCTTCGCACTCGTCTTTCCCTGGGCCGACGTTCTCCCCCGGAGCGCACCGTGGCTCGGCCTGGAGGGACCTGCTGTCTCCTTCGGTTTTGAGGCCCAGGCGTGCGACCGCCTTGACTCCCCGAAGCCGCTGTCGGCCCCGAGGTGCTGGCGGCACCCGCAGGTCCCTGGGGTGGAGGCCCCAGCCGGCAGGGTGTTTGCATCGCTTTCCGCATCTGAGAGCAGGCGTGGTGCTTTCGGGGAAGGGGGAGCTGAAAGAGCCCCCTCCGGGATGCGTGTTCCAGAGCCGAGGGTTGGGCGGCTTGCGGGGTGCTTCTAGGGTTCACAGCCGCTTCTCTCCTAATGGGACAGAGTGGGGCTTGCTGTGCCAAGGCGTCCCGCTGAAACAGTCCCATGGCAGGGGCTCGGCCCTTCGCCCGTCCGTTTCAGGCTGGCCTCCCTGATCAGGGCGCCCCCCGGAGAGGTGGGCCTGCAGGCCGGCGTCGCCCTCCCGACCTGCCCGCGAGCCGGGTGTGCAGCCCGGTGCCCTCTGAACGCCGGCTCCGGTGGGCTCGACTGCAGGCGGGCGCCCGGCTCCGTGAAGCGGGGCTGCCGCCAGAAGGCCTCCCGCAGCCTCGGAACGAGTGGGTTTGCTCTGCGGTGGGTCCGGCCGCTCGGTCCCAGCAGAAGCTGCTTCCGATGTCCTCGCGCGTGCTTCGCCGAGGCCGAGGTCGGGGGCCTCCTTCTAGGACGGCCCCCCACCTGAGGCCCGGCTGGCAGCCTTCCTGCGGCTTCCGCCCCACCCTGCCGCGGCCCAGCTTGCCCCTTCGCCAAGGAGGCCTGCACGCGGAAGGCAGCTCGGCTTCAGGCTTGCCTCTCCGAGGGAAGGCTGTGGTGCTCGCTCGAGGTGAACAGGCCTCGCGCTGAGAAGGCCTCCTTCTCCGTGCAGCGACGTGTTTGCGGACGTGGACGGGGATGGCCTTCCACCCTGCCTTGTCTCTCCCAGGGAGGTCGAGGGGCTTGACCTACGGCGTCCCCACCCACGGCGAGTCAGCCAACCGCTTCCCCGGGGAGGACGCGAGGCGCCGGCCCGGGAGAAGCCGGCCCCACGGCCCGGGCGCTCGGGCCTCACGAAGCGCGCCCTTCCTCTCTCCTGCCCGCTTCTCTCTTCGCACTCGTCTTTCCCTGGGCCGACGTTCTCCCCCGGAGCGCACCGTGGCTCGGCCTGGAGGGACCTGCTGTCTCCTTCGGTTTTGAGGCCCAGGCGTGCGACCGCCTTGACTCCCCGAAGCCGCTGTCGGCCCCGAGGTGCTGGCGGCACCCGCAGGTCCCTGGGGTGGAGGCCCCAGCCTGCAGGGTGTTTGCATCGCTTTCCGCATCTGAGAGCAGGCGTGGTGCTTTCGGGGAAGGGGGAGCTGAAAGAGCCCCCTCCGGGATGCGTGTTCCAGAGCCGAGGGTTGGGCGGCTTGCGGGGTGCTTCTAGGGTTCACAGCCGCTTCTCTCCTAATGGGACAGAGTGGGGCTTGCTGTGCCAAGGCGTCCCGCTGAAACAGTCCCATGGCAGGGGCTCGGCCCGTCGCCCGTCCGTTTCAGGCTGGCCTCCCTGATCAGGGCGCCCCCCGGAGAGGTGGGCCTGCAGGCCGGCGTCGCCCTCCCGACCTGCCCGCGAGCCGGGTGTGCAGCCCGGTGCTCTCTGAACGCCGGCTCCGGTGGGCTCGACTGCAGGCGGGCGCCCGGCTCCGTGAAGCGGGGCTGCCGCCAGAAGGCCTCCCGCAGCCTCGGAACGAGTGGGTTTGCTCTGCGGTGGGTCCGGCCGCTCGGTCCCAGCAGAAGCTGCTTCCGATGTCCTCGCGCGTGCTTCGCCGAGGCCGAGGTCGGGGGCCTCCTTCTAGGACGGCCCCCCACCTGAGGCCCGGCTGGAAGCCTTCCTGAGGCTTCCGCCCCACCCGGCCGCGGCCCAGCTTGCCCCTTCGACAAGGAGGCCTGCACCCGGAAGGCAGCTCGGCTTCAGGCTTGCCTCTCGGAGGGAAGGCTGTGGTGCTCGCTCGAGGTGAACAGGCCTCGCGCTGAGAAGGCCTCCTTCTCCGTGCAGCGACGTGTGTGCGGACGTGGACGGGGATGGCCTTCCATCCTGCCTTGTCTCTCCCAGGGAGGTCGAGGGGTTTGACCTACGGCGTCCCCACCCACGGCGAGTCAGCCAACCGCTTCCCCGGGGAGGACGCGAGGCGCCGGCCCGGAAGAAGCCGGCCCCAAAGCCCGGGCGCTCGGGCCTCACGAAGCGCGCCCTTCCTCTCTCCTGCCCGCTTCTCTCTTCGCACTCGTCTTTCCCTGGGCCGACGTTCTCCCCCGGAGCGCACCGTGGCTCGGCCTGGAGGGACCTGCTGTCTCCTTCGGTTTTGAGGCCCACGCGTGTGACCGCCTTGACTCCCGAAGCCGCTGTCGGCCCCGAGGTGCTGGCGGCACCCGCAGGTCCCTGGGGTGGAGGCCCCAGCCGGCAGGGTGTTTGCATCGCTTTCCGCATCTGAGAGCAGGCGTGGTGCTTTCGGGGAAGAGGGAGCTGACAGAGCTCCCTCCGGGAAGCGCGTGCCAGAGCCGAGGGTTGGGCGACTTGCTCCGTGCTTCTAGGGGTCACAGCCGCTTCTCTCCTAATGGGACAGAGTGGGGCTTGCTGTGCCAAGGCGTCCCGCTGAAACAGTCCCATGGCAGGGGCTCGGCCCTTCGCCCGTCCGTTTCAGGCTGGCCTCCCTGCTCAGGGCGCCCCCCGGAGAGGTGGGCCTGCAGGCCTGCGTCGCCCTCCCGACCTCCCCGCGAGCCGGGTGTGCAGCCCGGTGCCCTCTGAACGCCGGCTCCGGTGGGCTCTACTGCGGGCGGGCGCCCGGCTCCGTGAAGCGGGGCTGCCGCCAGAAGGCCTCCCGCAGCCTCGGAACGAGTGGGTTTGCTCTGCGGTGGGTCTGGCCACTCGGTCCCAGCAGAAGCTGCTTCCGATGTCCTCGCGCGTGCTTCGCCGAGGCCGAGGTCGGGGGCCTCCTTCTAGGACGGCCCCCCACCTGAGGTCCGGCTGGCAGCCTTCCTGCGGCTTCCGCCCCACCCTGCCGCGGCCCAGCTTGCCCCTTCGCCAAGGAGGCCTGCACGCGGAAGGCAGCTCGGCTTCAGGCTTGCCTCTCGGAGGGAAGGCTGTGGTGCTCGCTCGAGGTGAACAGGCCTCGCGCTGAGAAGGCCTCCTTCTCCGTGCAGCGACGTGTTTGCGGACGTGGACGGGGATGGCCTTCCACTCTGACTTGTCTCTCCCAGGGAGGTCGAGGGGCTTGACCTACGGCGTCCCCACCCACGGCGAGTCAGCCAACCGCTTCCCCGGGGAGGACCTGAGGCGCCGGCCCGGGAGAAGCCGGCCCCACGGCCCGGGCGCTCGGGCCTCACGAAGCGCGCCCTTCCTCTCTCCTGCCCGCTTCTCTCTTCGCACTCGTCTTTCCCTGGGCCGACGTTCTCCCCCGGAGCGCACCGTGGCTCGGCCTGGAGGGACCTGCTGTCTCCTTCGGTTTTGAGGCCCAGGCGTGCGACCGCCTTGACTCCCCGAAGCCGCTGTCGGCCCCGAGGTGCTGGGGGCACCCGCAGGTCCCTGGGCTGGAGGCCCCAGCCGGCAGGGTGTTTGCATCGCTTTCCGTGTCGGAAAGCCTGCGTGGTGCTTTCGGGGAAGGGGGAGCTGAAAGAGCCCCCTCCGGGATGCGTGTTCCAGAGCCGAGGGTTGGGCGGCTTGCGGGGTGCTTCTAGGGTTCACAGCCGCTTCTCTCCTAATGGGACAGAGTGGGGCTTGCTGTGCCAAGGCGTCCCGCTGAAACAGTCCCATGGCAGGGGCTCGGCCCTTCGCCCGTCCGTTTCAGGCTGGCCTCCCTGATCAGGGCGCCCCCCGGAGAGGTGGGCCTGCAGGCCGGCGTCGCCCTCCCGACCTGCCCGCGAGCCGGGTGTGCAGCCCGGTGCCCTCTGAACGCCGGCTCCGGTGGGCTCGACTGCGGGCGGGCGCCCGGCTCCGTGAAGCGGGGCTGCCGCCAGAAGGCCTCCCGCAGCCTCGGAACGAGTGGGTTTGCTCTGCGGTGGGTCCGGCCGCTCGGTCCCAGCAGAAGCTGCTTCCGATGTCCTCGCGCGTGCTTCGCCGAGGCCGAGGTCGGGGGCCTCCTTCTAGGACGGCCCCCCACCTGAGGCCCGGCTGGCAGCCTTCCTGCGGCTTCCGCCCCACCCTGCCGCGGCCCAGCTTGCCCCTTCGCCAAGGAGGCCTGCACGCGGAAGGCAGCTCGGCTTCAGGCTTGCCTCTCCGAGGGAAGGCTGTGGTGCTCGCTCGAGGTGAACAGGCCTCGCGCTGAGAAGGCCTCCTTCTCAGTGCAGCGACGTGTGTGCGGACGTGGACGGGGATGGCCTTCCACCCTGCCTTGTCTCTCCCAGGGAGGTCGAGGGGCTTGACCTACGGCGTCCCCACCCACGGCGAGTCAGCCAACCGCTTCCCCGGGGAGGACGCGAGGCGCCGGCCCGGGAGAAGCCGGCCCCACGGCCCGGGCGCTCGGGCCTCACGAAGCGCGCCCTTCCTCTCTCCTGCCCGATTCTCTCTTCGCACTCGTCTTTCCCTTAGCCGGCGTTCTCCCCCGGAGCGCACCGTGGCTCGGCCTGGAGGGACCTGCTGTCTCCTTCGGTTTTGAGGCCCAGGCGTGTGACCGCCTTGACTCCCCGAAGGCGCTGTCGGCCCCGAGGTGCTGGCGGCACCCGCAGGTCCCTGGGGTGGAGGCCCCAGCCGGCAGGGTGTTTGCATCGCTTTCCGCATCTGAGAGCAGGCGTGGGGCTTTCGGGGAAGGGGGAGCTGACAGAGCTCCCTCCGGGAAGCGCGTGCCAGAGCCGAGGGTTGGGCGCCTTGCTCCGTGCTTCTAGGGGTCACAGCCACTTCTCTCCTAATGGGACAGAGTGGGGCTTGCTGTGCCAAGGCGTCCCGCTGAAACAGTCCCATGGCAGGGGCTCGGCCCTTCGCCCGTCCGTTTCAGGCTGGCCTCCCTGCTCAGGGCGCCCCCCGGAGAGGTGGGCCTGCAGGCCGGCGTCGCCCTCCCGACCTCCCCGCGAGCCGGGTGTGCAGCCCGGTGCCCTCTGTACGCCGGCTCCGGTGGGCTCGACTGCAGGCGGGCGCCCGGCTCCGTGAAGCGGGGCTGCCGCCAGAAGGCCTCCCGCAGCCTCGGAACGAGTGGGTTTGCTCTGCGGTGGGTCCAGCCGCTCGGTCCCAGCAGAAGCTGCTTCCGATGTCCTCGCGCGTGCTTCGCCGAGGCCGAGGTCGGGGGCCTCCTTCTAGGACGGCCCCCCACCTGAGGCCCGGCTGGCAGCCTTCCTGCGGCTACCGCCCCACCCTGCCGCGGCCCAGCTTGCCCCTTCGCCAAGGAGGCCTGCACGCGGAAGGCAGCTCGGCTTCAGGCTTGCCTCTCGGATGGAAGGCTGTGGTGCTCGCTCGAGGTGAACAGGCTTCGCGCTGAGAAGGCCTCCTTCTCCGTGCAGCGACGAGTGTGCGGACGTGGACGGGGATGGCCTTCCACCCTGCCTTGTCTCTCCCAGGGAGGTCGAGGGGCTTGACCTACGGCGTCCCCACCCACGGCGAGTAAGCCAACCGCTTCCCCGGGGAGGACGCGAGGCGCCGGCCCGGGAGAAGCCGTCCCCACGGCCCGGGCGCTCGGGCCTCACGAAGCGCGCCCTTCCTCTCTCCTGCCTGCTTCTCTCTTCGCACTCGTCTTTCCCTGGGCCGACGTTCACCCCCGGAGCGCACCGTGGCTCTGCCTGGAGGGACCTGCTGTCTCCTTCGGTTTTGAGGCCCAGGCGTGTGACCGCCTTGACTCCCCGAAGGCGCTGTCGGCCCCGAGGTGCTGGCGGCACCCGCAGGTCCCTGGGGTGGAGGCCCCAGCCGGCAGGGTGTTTGCATCGCTTTCCGCATCTGAGAGCAGGCGTGGTGCTTTCGGGGAAGGGGGAGCTGACAGAGCTCCCTCCGGGAAGCGCGTGCCAGAGCCGAGGGTTGGGCGCCTTGCTCTGTGCTTCTAGGGGTCACAGCCGCTTCTCTCCTAATGGGACGGAGTGGGGCTTGCTGGGTCAAGGCGTCCCCCTGAAACAGTCCCATGGCAGGGGCTCGGCCCTTCGCCCGTCCGTTTCAGGCTGGCCTCCCTGATCAGGGCGCCCCCCGGAGAGGTGGGCCTGCAGGCCGGCGTCGCCCTCCCGACCTCCCCGCGAGCCGGGTGTGCAGCCCGGTGCCCTCTGAACGCCGGCTCCGGTGGGCTCGACTGCAGGCGGGCGCCCGGCTCCGTGAAGCGGGGCTGCCGCCAGAAGGCCTCCCGCAGCCTCGGAACGAGTGGGTTTGCTCTGCGGTGGGTCCGGCCGCTCGGTCCCAGCAGAAGCTGCTTCCGATGTCCTCGCGCGTGCTTCGCCGAGGCCGAGGTCGGGGGCCTCCTTCTAGGACGGCCCCCCACCTGAGGCCCGGCTGGCAGCCTTCCTGCGGCTACCGCCCCACCCGGCCGCGGCCCAGCTTGCCCCTTCGCCAAGGAGGCTTGCACGCGGAAGGCAGCTCGGCTTCAGGCTTGCCTCTCGGATGGAAGGCTGTGGTGCTCGCTCGAGGTGAACAGGCTTCGCGCTGAGAAGGCCTCCTTCTCCGTACAGCGACGTGTGTGCGGACGTGGACTTGGATGGCCTTCCACCCTGCCTTGTCTCTCCCAGGGAGGTCGAGGGGCTTGACCTACGGCGTCCCCACCCACGGCGAGTAAGCCAACCGCTTCCCCGTGGAGGACGCGAGGCGCCGGCCCGGGAGAAGCCGTCCCCACGGCCCGGGCGCTCGGGCCTCACGAAGCGCGCCCTTCCTCTCTCCTGCCTGCTTCTCTCTTCGCACTCGTCTTTCCCTGGGCCGACGTTCACCCCCGGAGCGCACCGTGGCTCGGCCTGGAGGGACCTGCTGTCTCCTTCGGTTTTGAGGCCCAGGCGTGTGACCGCCTTGACTCCCCGAAGGCGCTGTCGGCCCCGAGGTGCTGGCGGCACCCGCAGGTCCCTGGGGTGGAGGCCCCAGCCGGCAGGGTGTTTGCATCGCTTTCCGCATCTGAGAGCAGGCGTGGTGCTTTCCTGGAAGGGGGAGCTGACAGAGCTCCCTCCGGGAAGCGCGTGCCAGAGCCGAGGGTTGGGCGGCTTGCGGGGTGCTTCTAGGGGTCACAGCCGCTTCTCTCCTAATGGGACAGAGTGGGGCTTGCTGTGCCAAGGCGTCCCGCTGAAACAGTCCCATGGCAGGGGCTCGGCCCTTCGCCCGTCCGTTTCAGGCTGGCCTCCCTGATCAGGGCGCCCCCCGGAGAGGTGGGCCTGCAGGCCGGCGTCGCCCTCCCGACCTGCCCGCGAGCCGGGTGTGCAGCCCGGTGCCCTCTGAACGCCGGCTCCGGTGGGCTCGACTGCAGGCGGGCGCCCGGCTCCGTGAAGCGGGGCTGCCGCCAGAAGGCCTCCCGCAGCCTCGGAACGAGTGGGTTTACTCTGCGGTGGGTCCGGCCGCTCGGTCCCAGCAGAAGCTGCTTCCGATGTCCTCGCGCGTGCTTCGCCGAGGCCGAGGTCGGGGGCCTCCTTCTAGGACGGCCCCCCACCTGAGGCCCGGCTGGCAGCCTTCCTGCGGCTTCCGCCCCACCCTGCCGCGGCCCAGCTTGCCCCTTCGCCAAGGAGGCCTGCACGCGGAAGGCAGCTCGGCTTCAGGCTTGCCTCTCCGAGGGAAGGCTGTGGTGCTCGCTCGAGGTGAACAGGCCTCGCGCTGAGAAGGCCTCCTTCTCCGTGCAGCGACGTGTGTGCGGACGTGGACGGGGATGGCCTTCCACCCTGCCTTGTCTCTCCCAGGGAGGTCGAGGGGCTTGACCTACGGCGTCCCCACCCACGGCGAGTCAGCCAACCGCTTCCCCGGGGAGGACGCGAGGCGCCGGCCCGGGAGAAGCCGGCCCCACGGCCCGGGCGCTCGGGCCTCACGAAGCGCGCCCTTCCTCTCTCCTGCCCGCTTCTCTCTTCGCACTCGTCTTTCCCTTAGCCGGCGTTCTCCCCCGGAGCGCACCGTGGCTCGGCCTGGAGGGACCTGCTGTCTCCTTCGGTTTTGAGGCCCAGGCGTGTGACCGCCTTGACTCCCCGAAGGCGCTGTCGGCCCCGAGGTGCTGGCGGCACCCGCAGGTCCCTGGGGTGGAGGCCCCAGCCGGCAGGGTGTTTGCATCGCTTTCCGCATCTGAGAGCAGGCGTGGGGCTTTCGCGGAAGGGGGAGCTGACAGAGCTCCCTGCGGGAAGCGCGTGCCAGAGCCGAGGGTTGGGCGCCTTGCTCCGTGCTTCTAGGGGTCACAGCCACTTCTCTCCTAATGGGACAGAGTGGGGCTTGCTGTGCCAAGGCGTCCCGCTGAAACAGTCCCATGGCAGGGGCTCGGCCCTTCGCCCGTCCGTTTCAGGCTGGCCTCCCTGCTCAGGGCGCCCCCCGGAGAGGTGGGCCTGCAGGCCGGCGTCGCCCTCCCGACCTCCCCGCGAGCCGGGTGTGCAGCCCGGTGCCCTCTGAACGCCGGCTCCGGTGGGCTCGACTGCAGGCGGGCGCCCGGCTCCGTGAAGCGGGGCTGCCGCCAGAAGGCCTCCCGCAGCCTCGGAACGAGTGGGTTTGCTCTGCGGTGGGTCCGGCCGCTCGGTCCCAGCAGAAGCTGCTTCCGATGTCCTCGCGCGTGCTTCGCCGAGGCCGAGGTCGGGGGCCTCCTTCTAGGACGGCCCCCCACCTGAGGCCCGGCTGGCAGCCTTCCTGCGGCTACCGCCCCACCCTGCCGCGGCCCAGCTTGCCCCTTCGCCAAGGAGGCCTGCACGCGGAAGGCAGCTCGGCTTCAGGCTTGCCTCTCGGATGGAAGGCTGTGGTGCTCGCTCGAGGTGAACAGGCTTCGCGCTGAGAAGGCCTCCTTCTCCGTGCAGCGACGAGTGTGCGGACGTGGACGGGGATGGCCTTCCACCCTGCCTTGTCTCTCCCAGGGAGGTCGAGGGGCTTGACCTACGGCGTCCCCACCCACGGCGAGTAAGCCAACCGCTTCCCCGGGGAGGACGCGAGGCGCCGGCCCGGGAGAAGCCGTCCCCACGGCCCGGGCGCTCGGGCCTCACGAAGCGCGCCCTTCCTCTCTCCTGCCTGCTTCTCTCTTCGCACTCGTCTTTCCCTGGGCCGACGTTCACCCCCGGAGCGCACCGTGGCTGTGCCTGGAGGGACCTGCTGTCTCCTTCGGTTTTGAGGCCCAGGCGTGTGACCGCCTTGACTCCCCGAAGGCGCTGTCGGCCCCGAGGTGCTGGCGGCACCCGCAGGTCCCTGGGGTGGAGGCCCCAGCCGGCAGGGTGTTTGCATCGCTTTCCGCATCTGAGAGCAGGCGTGGTGCTTTCGGGGAAGGGGGAGCTGACAGAGCTCCCTCCGGGAAGCGCGTGCCAGAGCCGAGGGTTGGGCGCCTTGCTCTGTGCTTCTAGGGGTCACAGCCGCTTCTCTCCTAATGGGACGGAGTGGGGCTTGCTGGGTCAAGGCGTCCCCCTGAAACAGTCCCATGGCAGGGGCTCGGCCCTTCGCCCGTCCGTTTCAGGCTGGCCTCCCTGATCAGGGCGCCCCCCGGAGAGGTGGGCCTGCAGGCCGGCGTCGCCCTCCCGACCTCCCCGCGAGCCGGGTGTGCAGCCCGGTGCCCTCTGAACGCCGGCTCCGGTGGGCTCGACTGCAGGCGGGCGCCCGGCTCCGTGAAGCGGGGCTGCCGCCAGAAGGCCTCCCGCAGCCTCGGAACGAGTGGGTTTGCTCTGCGGTGGGTCCGGCCGCTCGGTCCCAGCAGAAGCTGCTTCCGATGTCCTCGCGCGTGCTTCGCCGAGGCCGAGGTCGGGGGCCTCCTTCTAGGACGGCCCCCCACCTGAGGCCCGGCTGGCAGCCTTCCTGCGGCTACCGCCCCACCCGGCCGCGGCCCAGCTTGCCCCTTCGCCAAGGAGGCTTGCACGCGGAAGGCAGCTCGGCTTCAGGCTTGCCTCTCGGATGGAAGGCTGTGGTGCTCGCTCGAGGTGAACAGGCTTCGCGCTGAGAAGGCCTCCTTCTCCGTACAGCGACGTGTGTGCGGACGTGGACTTGGATGGCCTTCCACCCTGCCTTGTCTCTCCCAGGGAGGTCGAGGGGCTTGACCTACGGCGTCCCCACCCACGGCGAGTAAGCCAACCGCTTCCCCGTGGAGGACGCGAGGCGCCGGCCCGGGAGAAGCCGTCCCCACGGCCCGGGCGCTCGGGCCTCACGAAGCGCGCCCTTCCTCTCTCCTGCCTGCTTCTCTCTTCGCACTCGTCTTTCCCTGGGCCGACGTTCACCCCCGGAGCGCACCGTGGCTCGGCCTGGAGGGACCTGCTGTCTCCTTCGGTTTTGAGGCCCAGGCGTGTGACCGCCTTGACTCCCCGAAGGCGCTGTCGGCCCCGAGGTGCTGGCGGCACCCGCAGGTCCCTGGGGTGGAGGCCCCAGCCGGCAGGGTGTTTGCATCGCTTTCCGCATCTGAGAGCAGGCGTGGTGCTTTCGGGGAAGGGGGAGCTGACAGAGCTCCCTCCGGGAAGCGCGTGCCAGAGCCGAGGGTTGGGCGGCTTGCGGGGTGCTTCTAGGGGTCACAGCCGCTTCTCTCCTAATGGGACAGAGTGGGGCTTGCTGTGCCAAGGCGTCCCGCTGAAACAGTCCCATGGCAGGGGCTCGGCCCTTCGCCCGTCCGTTTCAGGCTGGCCTCCCTGATCAGGGCGCCCCCCGGAGAGGTGGGCCTGCAGGCCGGCGTCGCCCTCCCGACCTGCCCGCGAGCCGGGTGTGCAGCCCGGTGCCCTCTGAACGCCGGCTCCGGTGGGCTCGACTGCAGGCGGGCGCCCGGCTCCGTGAAGCGGGGCTGCCGCCAGAAGGCCTCCCGCAGCCTCGGAACGAGTGGGTTTGCTCTGCGGTGGGTCCGGCCGCTCGGTCCCAGCAGAAGCTGCTTCCGATGTCCTCGCGCGTGCTTCGCCGAGGCCGAGGTCGGGGGCCTCCTTCTAGGACGGCCCCCCACCTGAGGCCCGGCTGGCAGCCTTCCTGCGGCTTCCGCCCCACCCTGCCGCGGCCCAGCTTGCCCCTTCGCCAAGGAGGCCTGCACGCGGAAGGCAGCTCGGCTTCAGGCTTGCCTCTCCGAGGGAAGGCTGTGGTGCTCGCTCGAGGTGAACAGGCCTCGCGCTGAGAAGGCCTCCTTCTCCGTGCAGCGACGTGTGTGCGGACGTGGACGGGGATGGCCTTCCACCCTGCCTTGTCTCTCCCAGGGAGGTCGAGGGGCTTGACCTACGGCGTCCCCACCCACGGCGAGTCAGCCAACCGCTTCCCCGGGGAGGACGCGAGGCGCCGGCCCGGGAGAAGCCGGCCCCACGGCCCGGGCGCTCGGGCCTCACGAAGCGCGCCCTTCCTCTCTCCTGCCCGCTTCTCTCTTCGCACTCGTCTTTCCCTTAGCCGGCGTTCTCCCCCGGAGCGCACCGTGGCTCGGCCTGGAGGGACCTGCTGTCTCCTTCGGTTTTGAGGCCCAGGCGTGTGACCGCCTTGACTCCCCGAAGGCGCTGTCGGCCCCGAGGTGCTGGCGGCACCCGCAGGTCCCTGGGGTGGAGGCCCCAGCCGGCAGGGTGTTTGCATCGCTTTCCGCATCTGAGAGCAGGCGTGGGGCTTTCGCGGAAGGGGGAGCTGACAGAGCTCCCTGCGGGAAGCGCGTGCCAGAGCCGAGGGTTGGGCGCCTTGCTCCGTGCTTCTAGGGGTCACAGCCACTTCTCTCCTAATGGGACAGAGTGGGGCTTGCTGTGCCAAGGCGTCCCGCTGAAACAGTCCCATGGCAGGGGCTCGGCCCTTCGCCCGTCCGTTTCAGGCTGGCCTCCCTGCTCAGGGCGCCCCCCGGAGAGGTGGGCCTGCAGGCCGGCGTCGCCCTCCCGACCTCCCCGCGAGCCGGGTGTGCAGCCCGGTGCCCTCTGAACGCCGGCTCCGGTGGGCTCGACTGCAGGCGGGCGCCCGGCTCCGTGAAGCGGGGCTGCCGCCAGAAGGCCTCCCGCAGCCTCGGAACGAGTGGGTTTGCTCTGCGGTGGGTCCGGCCGCTCGGTCCCAGCAGAAGCTGCTTCCGATGTCCTCGCGCGTGCTTCGCCGAGGCCAAGGTCGGGGGCCTCCTTCTAGGACGGCCCCCCACCTGAGGCCCGGCTGGCAGCCTTCCTGCGGCTACCGCCCCACCCTGCCGCGGCCCAGCTTGCCCCTTCGCCAAGGAGGCCTGCACGCGGAAGGCAGCTCGGCTTCAGGCTTGCCTCTCGGATGGAAGGCTGTGGTGCTCGCTCGAGGTGAACAGGCTTCGCGCTGAGAAGGCCTCCTTCTCCGTGCAGCGACGTGTGTGCGGACGTGGACGGGGATGGCCTTCCACCCTGCCTTGTCTCTCCCAGGGAGGTCGAGGGGCTTGACCTACGGCGTCCCCACCCACGGCGAGTAAGCCAACCGCTTCCCCGGGGAGGACGCGAGGCGCCGGCCCGGGAGAAGCCGTCCCCACGGCCCGGGCGCTCGGGCCTCACGAAGCGCGCCCTTCCTCTCTCCTGCCTGCTTCTCTCTTCGCACTCGTCTTTCCCTGGGCCGACGTTCACCCCCGGAGCGCACCGTGGCTCGGCCTGGAGGGACCTGCTGTCTCCTTCGGTTTTGAGGCCCAGGCGTGTGACCGCCTTGACTCCCCGAAGGCGCTGTCGGCCCCGAGGTGCTGGCGGCACCCGCAGGTCCCTGGGGTGGAGGCCCCAGCCGGCAGGGTGTTTGCATCGCTTTCCGCATCTGAGAGCAGGCGTGGTGCTTTCGGGGAAGGGGGAGCTGACAGAGCTCCCTCCGGGAAGCGCGTGCCAGAGCCGAGGGTTGGGCGCCTTGCTCTGTGCTTCTAGGGGTCACAGCCGCTTCTCTCCTAATGGGACGGAGTGGGGCTTGCTGGGTCAAGGCGTCCCCCTGAAACAGTCCCATGGCAGGGGCTCGGCCCTTCGCCCGTCCGTTTCAGGCTGGCCTCCCTGATCAGGGCGCCCCCCGGAGAGGTGGGCCTGCAGGCCGGCGTCGCCCTCCCGACCTCCCCGCGAGCCGGGTGTGCAGCCCGGTGCCCTCTGAACGCCGGCTCCGGTGGGCTCGACTGCAGGCGGGCGCCCGGCTCCGTGAAGCGGGGCTGCCGCCAGAAGGCCTCCCGCAGCCTCGGAACGAGTGGGTTTGCTCTGCGGTGGGTCCGGCCGCTCGGTCCCAGCAGAAGCTGCTTCCGATGTCCTCGCGCGTGCTTCGCCGAGGCCGAGGTCGGGGGCCTCCTTCTAGGACGGCCCCCCACCTGAGGCCCGGCTGGCAGCCTTCCTGCGGCTACCGCCCCACCCGGCCGCGGCCCAGCTTGCCCCTTCGCCAAGGAGGCCTGCACGCGGAGGCAGCTAGGCTTCAGGCTTGCCTCTCCGAGGGAAGGCTGTGGTGCTCACTCGAGGTGAACAGGCCTCGCGCTGAGAAGGCCTCCTTCTCCGTGCAGCGACGTGTTTGCGGACGTGGACGGGGATGGCCTTCCACTCTGCCTGTCTCTCCCAGGGAGGTCGAGGGGCTTGACCTACGGCGTCCCCACCCACGGCGAGTCAGCCAACCGCTTCCCCGGGGAGGACGCGAGGCGCCGGCCCGGGAGAAGCCGGCCCCACGGCCCGGGCGCTCGGGCCTCACGAAGCGCGCCCTTCCTCTCTCCTGCCCGCTTCTCTCTTCGCACTCGTCTTTCCCTGGGCCGACGTTCTCCCCCGGAGCGCACCGTGGCTCGGCCTGGAGGGACCTGCTGTCTCCTTCGGTTTTGAGGCCCAGGCGTGCGACCGCCTTGACTCCCCGAAGCCGCTGTCGGCCCCGAGGTGCTGGCGGCACCCGCAGGTCCCTGGGGTGGAGGCCCCAGCCGGCAGGGTGTTTGCATCGCTTTCCGCATCTGAGAGCAGGCGTGGTGCTTTCGGGGAAGGGGGAGCTGAAAGAGCCCCCTCCGGGATGCGTGTTCCAGAGCCGAGGGTTGGGCGGCTTGCGGGGTGCTTCTAGGGTTCACAGCCGCTTCTCTCCTAATGGGACAGAGTGGGGCTTGCTGTGCCAAGGCGTCCCGCTGAAACAGTCCCATGGCAGGGGCTCGGCCCTTCGCCCGTCCGTTTCAGGCTGGCCTCCCTGATCAGGGCGCCCCCCGGAGAGGTGGGCCTGCAGGCCGGCGTCGCCCTCCCGACCTGCCCGCGAGCCGGGTGTGCAGCCCGGTGCCCTCTGAACGCCGGCTCCGGTGGGCTCGACTGCAGGCGGGCGCCCGGCTCCGTGAAGCGGGGCTGCCGCCAGAAGGCCTCCCGCAGCCTCGGAACGAGTGGGTTTGCTCTGCGGTGGGTCCGGCCGCTCGGTCCCAGCAGAAGCTGCTTCCGATGTCCTCGCGCGTGCTTCGCCGAGGCCGAGGTCGGGGGCCTCCTTCTAGGACGGCCCCCCACCTGAGGCCCGGCTGGCAGCCTTCCTGCGGCTTCCGCCCCACCCTGCCGCGGCCCAGCTTGCCCCTTCGCCAAGGAGGCCTGCACGCGGAAGGCAGCTCGGCTTCAGGCTTGCCTCTCCGAGGGAAGGCTGTGGTGCTCGCTCGAGGTGAACAGGCCTCGCGCTGAGAAGGCCTCCTTCTCCGTGCAGCGACGTGTGTGCGGACGTGGACGGGGATGGCCTTCCACCCTGCCTTGTCTCTCCCAGGGAGGTCGAGGGGCTTGACCTACGGCGTCCCCACCCACGGCGAGTCAGCCAACCGCTTCCCCGGGGAGGACGCGAGGCGCCGGCCCTGGAGAAGCCGGCCCCACGGCCCGGGCGCTCGGTCCTCACGAAGCGCGCCCTTCCTCTCTCCTGCCCGCTTCTCTCTTCGCACTCGTCTTTCCCTGGGCCGACGTTCACCCCCGGAGCGCACCGTGGCTCGGCCTGGAGGGACCTGCTGTCTCCTTCGGTTTTGAGGCCCAGGCGTGTGACCGCCTTGACTCCCCGAAGGCGCTGTCGGCCCCGAGGTGCTGGCGGCACCCGCAGGTCCCTGGGGTGGAGGCCCCAGCCGGCAGGGTGTTTGCATCGCTTTCCGCATCTGAGAGCAGGCGTGGTGCTTTCGGGGAAGGGGGAGCTGACAGAGCTCCCTCCGGGAAGCGCGTGCCAGAGCCGAGGGTTGGGCGCCTTGCTCTGTGATTCTAGGGGTCACAGTCGCTTCTCTCCTAATGGGACAGAGTGGGGCTTGCTGTGCCAAGGCGTCCCGCTGAAACAGTCCCATGGCAGGGGCTCGGCCCTTCGCCCGTCCGTTTCAGGCTGGCCTCCCTGCTCAGGGCGCCCCCCGGAGAGGTGGGCCTGCAGGCCGGCGTCGCCCTCCCGACCTCCCCGCGAGCCGGGTGTGCAGCCCGGTGCCCTCTGAACGCCGGCTCCGGTGGGCTCGACTGCAGGCGGGCGCCCGGCTCCGTGAAGCGGGGCTGCCGCCAGAAGGCCTCCCGCAGCCTCGGAACGAGTGGGTTTGCTCTGCGGTGGGTCCGGCCGCTCGGTCCCAGCAGAAGCTGCTTCCGATGTCCTCGCGCGTGCTTCGCCGAGGCCGAGGTCGGGGGCCTCCTTCTAGGACGGCCCCCCACCTGAGGCCCGGCTGGCAGCCTTCCTGCGGCTACCGCCCCACCCGGCTGCGGCCCAGCTTGCCCCTTCGCCAAGGAGGCTTGCACGCGGAAGGCAGCTCGGCTTCAGGCTTGCCTCTCGGATGGAAGGCTGTGGTGCTCGCTCGAGGTGAACAGGCTTCGCGCTGAGAAGGCCTCCTTCTCCGTACAGCGACGTGTGTGCGGACGTGGACTTGGATGGCCTTCCACCCTGCCTTGTCTCTCCCAGGGAGGTCGAGGGGCTTGACCTACGGCGTCCCCACCCACGGCGAGTAAGCCAACCGCTTCCCCGGGGAGGACGCGAGGCGCCGGCCCGCGAGAAGCCGTCCCCACGGCCCGGGCGCTCGGGCCTCACGAAGCGCGCCCTTCCTCTCTCCTGCCTGCTTCTCTCTTCGCACTCGTCTTTCCCTGGGCCGACGTTCACCCCCGGAGCGCACCGTGGCTCGGCCTGGAGGGACCTGCTGTCTCCTTCGGTTTTGAGGCCCAGGCGTGTGACCGCCTTGACTCCCCGAAGGCGCTGTCGGCCCCGAGGTGCTGGCGGCACCCGCAGGTCCCTGGGGTGGAGGCCCCAGCCGGCAGGGTGTTTGCATCGCTTTCCGCATCTGAGAGCAGGCGTGGTGCTTTCGGGGAAGGGGGAGCTGACAGAGCTCCCTCCGGGAAGCGCGTGCCAGAGCCGAGGGTTGGGCGCCTTGCTCTGTGCTTCTAGGGGTCACAGCCGCTTCTCTCCTAATGGGACAGAGTGGGGCTTGCTGTGCCAAGGCGTCCCGCTGAAACAGTCCCATGGCAGGGGCTCGGCCCTTCGCCCGTCCGTTTCAGGCTGGCCTCCCTGCTCAGGGCGCCCCCCGGAGAGGTGGGCCTGCAGGCCGGCGTCGCCCTCCCGACCTCCCCGCGAGCCGGGTGTGCAGCCCGGTGCCCTCTGAACGCCGGCTCCGGTGGCCTCGACTGCAGGCGGGCGCCCGGCTCCGTGAAGCGGGGCTGCCGCCAGAAGGCCTCCCGCAGCCTCGGAACGAGTGGGTTTGCTCTGCGGTGGGTCCGGCCGCTCGGTCCCAGCAGAAGCTGCTTCCGATGTCCTCGCGCGTGCTTCGCCGAGGCCGAGGTCGGGGGCCTCCTTCTAGGACGGCCCCCCACCTGAGGCCCGGCTGGCAGCCTTCCTGCGGCTACCGCCCCACCCTGCCGCGGCCCAGCTTGCCCCTTCGCCAAGGAGGCCTGCACGCGGAAGGCAGCTCGGCTTCAGGCTTGCCTCTCGGATGGAAGGCTGTGGTGCTCGCTCGAGGTGAACAGGCTTCGCGCTGAGAAGGCCTCCTTCTCCGTGCAGCGACGTGTGTGCGGACGTGGACGGGGATGGCCTTCCACCCTGCCTTGTCTCTCCCAGGGAGGTCGAGGGGCTTGACCTACGGCGTCCCCACCCACGGCGAGTAAGCCAACCGCTTCCCCGGGGAGGACGCGAGGCGCCGGCCCGGGAGAAGCCGTCCCCACGGCCCGGGCGCTCGGGCCTCACGAAGCGCGCCCTTCCTCTCTCCTGCTGCTTCTCTCTTCGCACTCGTCTTTCCCTGGGCCGACGTTCACCCCCGGAGCGCACCGTGGCTCGGCCTGGAGGGACCTGCTGTCTCCTTCGGTTTTGAGGCCCAGGCGTGTGACCGCCTTGACTCCCCGAAGGCGCTGTCGGCCCCGAGGTGCTGGCGGCACACGCAGGTCCCTGGGGTGGAGGCCCCAGCCGGCAGGGTGTTTGCATCGCTTTCCGCATCTGAGAGCAGGCGTGGTGCTTTCGGGGAAGGGGGAGCTGACAGAGCTCCCTCCGGGAAGCGCGTGCCAGAGCCGAGGGTTGGGCGCCTTGCTCTGTGCTTCTAGGGGTCACAGCCGCTTCTCTCCTAATGGGACGGAGTGGGGCTTGCTGGGTCAAGGCGTCCCCCTGAAACAGTCCCATGGCAGGGGCTCGGCCCTTCGCCCGTCTGTTTCAGGCTGGCCTCCCTGATCAGGGCGCCCCCCGGAGAGGTGGGCCTGCAGGCCGGCGTCGCCCTCCCGACCTCCCCGCGAGCCGGGTGTGCAGCCCGGTGCCCTCTGAACGCCGGCTCCGGTGGGCTCGACTGCAGGCGGGCGCCCGGCTCCGTGAAGCGGGGCTGCCGCCAGAAGGCCTCCCGCAGCCTCGGAACGAGTGGGTTTGCTCTGCGGTGGGTCCGGCCGCTCGGTCCCAGCAGAAGCTGCTTCCGATGTCCTCGCGCGTGCTTCGCCGAGGCCGAGGTCGGGGGCCTCCTTCTAGGACGGCCCCCCACCTGAGGCCCGGCTGGCAGCCTTCCTGCGGCTACCGCCCCACCCGGCCGCGGCCCAGCTTGCCCCTTCGCCAAGGAGGCTTGCACGCGGAAGGCAGCTCGGCTTCAGGCTTGCCTCTCGGATGGAAGGCTGTGGTGCTCGCTCGAGGTGAACAGGCTTCGCGCTGAGAAGGCCTCCTTCTCCGTACAGCGACGTGTGTGCGGACGTGGACTTGGATGGCCTTCCACCCTGCCTTGTCTCTCCCAGGGAGGTCGAGGGGCTTGACCTACGGCGTCCCCACCCACGGCGAGTAAGCCAACCGCTTCCCCGGGGAGGACGCGAGGCGCCGGCCCGCGAGAAGCCGTCCCCACGGCCCGGGCGCTCGGGCCTCACGAAGCGCGCCCTTCCTCTCTCCTGCCTGCTTCTCTCTTCGCACTCGTCTTTCCCTGGGCCGACGTTCACCCCCGGAGCGCACCGTGGCTCGGCCTGGAGGGACCTGCTGTCTCCTTCGGTTTTGAGGCCCAGGCGTATGACCGCCTTGACTCCCCGAAGGCGCTGTCGGCCCCGAGGTGCTGGCGGCACCCGCAGGTCCCTGGGGTGGAGGCCCCAGCCGGCAGGGTGTTTGCATCGCTTTCCGCATCTGAGAGCAGGCGTGGTGCTTTCGGGGAAGGGGGAGCTGACAGAGCTCCCTCCGGGAAGCGCGTGCCAGAGCCGAGGGTTGGGCGCCTTGCTCTGTGCTTCTAGGGGTCACAGCCGCTTCTCTCCTAATGGGACAGAGTGGGGCTTGCTGTGCCAAGGCGTCCCGCTGAAACAGTCCCATGGCAGGGGCTCGGCCCTTCACCCGTCCGTTTCAGGCTGGCCTCCCTGCTCAGGGCGCCCCCCGGAGAGGTGGGCCTGCAGGCCGGCGTCGCCCTCCCGACCTCCCCGCGAGCCGGGTGTGCAGCCCGGTGCCCTCTGAACGCCGGCTCCGGTGGCCTCGACTGCAGGCGGGCGCCCGGCTCCGTGAAGCGGGGCTGCCGCCAGAAGGCCTCCCGCAGCCTCGGAACGAGTGGGTTTGCTCTGCGGTGGGTCCGGCCGCTCGGTCCCAGCAGAAGCTGCTTCCGATGTCCTCGCGCGTGCTTCGCCGAGGCCGAGGTCGGGGGCCTCCTTCTAGGACGGCCCCCCACCTGAGGCCCGGCTGGCAGCCTTCCTGCGGCTACCGCCCCACCCTGCCGCGGCCCAGCTTGCCCCTTCGCCAAGGAGGCCTGCACGCGGAAGGCAGCTCGGCTTCAGGCTTGCCTCTCGGATGGAAGGCTGTGGTGCTCGCTCGAGGTGAACAGGCTTCGCGCTGAGAAGGCCTCCTTCTCCGTGCAGCGACGTGTGTGCGGACGTGGACGGGGATGGCCTTCCACCCTGCCTTGTCTCTCCCAGGGAGGTCGAGGGGCTTGACCTACGGCGTCCCCACCCACGGCGAGTAAGCCAACCGCTTCCCCGGGGAGGACGCGAGGCGCCGGCCCGGGAGAAGCCGTCCCCACGGCCCGGGCGCTCGGGCCTCACGAAGCGCGCCCTTCCTCTCTCCTGCTGCTTCTCTCTTCGCACTCGTCTTTCCCTGGGCCGACGTTCACCCCCGGAGCGCACCGTGGCTCGGCCTGGAGGGACCTGCTGTCTCCTTCGGTTTTGAGGCCCAGGCGTGTGACCGCCTTGACTCCCCGAAGGCGCTGTCGGCCCCGAGGTGCTGGCGGCACACGCAGGTCCCTGGGGTGGAGGCCCCAGCCGGCAGGGTGTTTGCATCGCTTTCCGCATCTGAGAGCAGGCGTGGTGCTTTCGGGGAAGGGGGAGCTGACAGAGCTCCCTCCGGGAAGCGCGTGCCAGAGATGAGGGTTGGGCACCTTGCTCCGTGCTTCTAGGGGTCACAGCCGCTTCTCTCCTAATGGGACGGAGTGGGGCTTGGTGTGCCAAGGCGTCCCGCTGAAACAGTCCCATGGCAGGGGCTCGGCCCTTCGCCCGTCCGTTTCAGGCTGGCCTCCCTGCTCAGGGCGCCCCCCGGAGAGGTGGGCCTGCAGGCCGGCGTCGCCCTCCCGACCTCCCCGCGAGCCGGGTGTGCAGCCCGGTGCCCTCTGAACGCCGGCTCCGGTGGGCTCGACTGCAGGCGGGCGCCCGGCTCCGTGAAGCGGGGCTGCCGCCAGAAGGCCTCCCGCAGCCTCGGAACGAGTGGGTTTGCTCTGGGGTGGGTCTGGCCGCTCGGTCCCAGCAGAAGCTGCTTCCGATGTCCTCGCGCGTGCTTCGCCGAGGCCGAGGTCGGGGGCCTCCTTCTAGGACGGCCCCCCACCTGAGGCCCGGCTGGCAGCCTTCCTGCGGCTTCCGCCCCACCCGGCCGCGGCCCAGCTTGCCCCTTCGCCAAGGAGGCCTGCATGCGGAAGGCAGCTCGGCTTCAGGCTTGCCTCTCGGAGGGAAGGCTGTGGTGCTCGCTCGAGGTGAACAGGCCTCGCGCTGAGAAGGCCTCCTTCTCCGTGCAGCGACGTGTTTGCGGACGTGGACGGGGATGGCCTTCCACTCTGCCTTATCTCTCCCAGGGAGGTCGAGGGGCTTGACCTACGGCGTCCCCACCCACGGCGAGTCAGCCAACCGCTTCCCCGGGGAGGACGCGAGGCGCCGGCCCGGGAGAAGCCGGCCCCACGGCCCGGGCGCTCGGGCCTCACGAAGCGCGCCCTTCCTCTCTCCTGCCCGCTTCTCTCTTCGCACTCGTCTTTCCCTGGGCCGATGTTCTCCCCCGGAGGGCACCGTGGCTCGGCCTGGAGGGACCTGCTGTCTCCTTCGGTTTTGAGGCCCAGGCGTGCGACCGCCTTGACTCCCCGAAGCCGCTGTCGGCCCCGAGGTGCTGGCGGCACCCGCAGGTCCCTGGGGTGGAGGCCCCAGCCGGCAGGGTGTTTGCATCGCTTTCCGCATCTGAGAGCAGGCGTGGTGCTTTCGGGGAAGGGGGAGCTGAAAGAGCCCCCTCCGGGATGCGTGTTCCAGAGCCGAGGGTTGGGCGGCTTGCGGGTTGCTTCTAGGGTTCACAGCCGCTTCTCTCCTAATGGGACAGAGTGGGGCTTGCTGTGCCAAGGCGTCCCACTGAAACAGTCCCATGGCAGGGGCTCGGCCCTTCGCCCGTCCGTTTCAGGCTGGCCTCCCTGCTCAGGGCGCCCCCCGGAGAGGTGGGCCTGCAGGCCGGCGTCGCCCTCCCGACCTCCCCGCGAGCCGGGTGTGCAGCCCGGTGCCCTCTGAACGCCGGCTCCGGTGGGCTCGACTGCGGGCGGGCGCCCGGCTCCGTGAAGCGGGGCTGCCGCCAGAAGGCCTCCCGCAGCCTCGGAACGAGTGGGTTTGCTCTGCGGTGGGTCCGGCCGCTCGGTCCCAGCAGAAGCTGCTTCCGATGTCCTCGCGCGTGCTTCGCCGAGGCCGAGGTCGGGGGCCTCCTTCTAGGACGGCCCCCCACCTGAGGCCCGGCTGGCAGCCTTCCTGCGGCTTCCGCCCCACCCTGCCGCGGCCCAGCTTGCCCCTTCGCCAAGGAGGCCTGCACGCGGAAGGCAGCTCGGCTTCAGGCTTGCCTCTCGGAGGGAAGGCTGTGGTGCTCGCTCGAGGTGAACAGGCCTCGCGCTGAGAAGGCCTCCTTCTCCGTGCAGCGACGTGTGTGCGAACGTGGACGGGGATGGCCTTCCACTCTGCCTTGTCTCTCCCAGGGAGGTCGAGGGGCTTGACCTACGGCGTCCCCACCCACGGCGAGTCAGCCAACCGCTTCCCCGGGGAGGACGCGAGGCGCCGGCCCGGGAGAAGCTGGCCCCACGGCCCGGGCGCTCGGGCCTCACGAAGTGCGCCCTACCTCTCTCCTGCCCGCTTCTCTCTTCGCACTCGTCTTTCCCTGGGCCGACGTTCTCCCCCGGAGCGCACCGTGGCTCGGCCTGGAGGGACCTGCTGTCTCCTTCGGTTTTGAGGCCCAGGCGTGCGACCGCCTTGACTCCCCGAAGCCGCTGTCGGCCCCGAGGTGCTGGCGGCACCCGCAGGTCCCTGGGGTGGAGGCCCCAGCCGGCAGGGTGTTTGCATCGCTTTCCGCATCTGAGAGCAGGCATGGTGCTTTCGGGGAAGGGGGAGCTGAAAGAGCCCCCTCCGGGATGCGTGTTCCAGAGCCGAGGGTTGGGCGGCTTGCGGGTTGCTTCTAGGGTTCACAGTCGCTTCTCTCCTAATGGGACAGAGTGGGGCTTGCTGTGCCAAGGCGTCCCGCTGAAACAGTCCCATGGCAGGGGCTCGGCCCTTCGCCCGTCCGTTTCAGGCTGGCCTCCCTGCTCAGGGCGCCCCCCGGAGAGGTGGGCCTGCAGGCCGGCGTCGCCCTCCCGACCTGCCCGCGAGCCGGGTGTGCAGCCCGGTGCCCTCTGAACGCCGGCTCCGGTGGGCTCGACTGCAGGCGGGCGCCCGGCTCCGTGAAGCGGGGCTGCCGCCAGAAGGCCTCCCGCAGCCTCGGAACGAGTGGGTTTGCTCTGCGGTGGGTCCGGCCGCTCGGTCCCAGCAGAAGCTGCTTCCGATGTCCTCGCGCGTGCTTCGCCGAGGCCGAGGTCGTGGGCCTCCTTCTAGGACGGCCCTTCACCTGAGGCCCGGCTGGCAGCCTTCCTGCGGCTTCCGCCCCACCCTGCCGCGGCCCAGCTTGCCCCTTCGCCAAGGAGGCCTGCACGCGGAAGGCAGCTCGGCTTCAGGCTTGCCTCTCCGAGGGAAGGCTGTGGTGCTCGCTCGAGGTGAACAGGCCTCGCGCTGAGAAGGCCTCCTTCTCCGTGCAGCGACGTGTGTGCGGACGTGGACGGGGATGGCCTTCCACCCTGCCTTGTCTCTCCCAGGGAGGTCGAGGGGCTTGACCTACGGCGTCCCCACCCACGGCGAGTCAGCCAACCGCTTCCCCGGGGAGGACGCGAGGCGCCGGCCCGGGAGAAGCTGGCCCCACCGCCCGGGCGCTCGGGCCTCACGAAGTGCGCCCTACCTCTCTCCTGCCCGCTTCTCTCTTCGCACTCGTCTTTCCCTTAGCCGACGTTCTCCCCCGGAGCGCACCGTGGCTCGGCCTGGAGGGACCTGCTGTCTCCTTCGGTTTTGAGGCCCAGGCGTGCGACCGCCTTGACTCCCCGAAGCCGCTGTCGGCCCCGAGGTGCTGGTGGCACCCGCAGGTCCCTGGGGTGGAGGCCCCAGCCGGCAGGGTGTTTGCATCGCTTTCCGCATCTGAGAGCAGGCGTGGTGCTTTCGGGGAAGGGGGAGCTGACAGAGCTCCCTCCGGGAAGCGCGTGCCAGAGCCGAGGGTTGGGCGCCTTGCTCCCTGCTTCTAGGGGTCACAGCCGCTTCTCTCCTAATGGGACAGAGTGGGGCTTGCTGTGCCAAGGCGTCCCGCTGAAACAGTCCCATGGCAGGGGCTCGGCCCTTCGCCCGTCCGTTTCAGGCTGGCCTCCCTGCTCAGGGCGCCCCCCGGAGAGGTGGGCCTGCAGGCCGGCGTCGCCCTCCCGACCTCCCCGCGAGCCGGGTGTGCAGCCCGGTGATCTCTGAACGCCGGCTCCGGTGGGCTCGACTGCGGGCGGGCGCCCGGCTCCCTGAAGCGGGGCTGCCGCCAGAAGGCCTCCCGCAGCCTCGGAACGAGTGGGTTTGCTCTGGGGTGGGTCCGGCCGCTCGGTCCCAGCAGAAGCTGCTTCCGATGTCCTCGCGCGTGCTTCGCCGAGGCCGAGGTCGGGGGCCTCCTTCTAGGACGGCCCCCCACCTGAGGCCCGGCTGGCAGCCTTCCTGCGGCTTCCGCCCCACCCGGCCGCGGCCCAGCTTGCCCCTTCGCCAAGGAGGCCTGCATGCGGAAGGCAGCTCGGCTTCAGGCTTGCCTCTCGGAGGGAAGGCTGTGGTGCTCGCTCGAGGTGAACAGGCCTCGCGCTGAGAAGGCCTCCTTCTCCGTGCAGCGACGTGTTTGCGGACGTGGACGGGGATGGCCTTCCACTCTGCCTTATCTCTCCCAGGGAGGTCGAGGGGCTTGACCTACGGCGTCCCCACCCACGGCGAGTCAGCCAACCGCTTCCCCGGGGAGGACGCGAGGCGCCGGCCCGGGAGAAGCCGGCCCCACGGCCCGGGCGCTCGGGCCTCACGAAGCGCGCCCTTCCTCTCTCCTGCCCGCTTCTCTCTTCGCACTCGTCTTTCCCTGGGCCGATGTTCTCCCCCGGAGGGCACCGTGGATCGGCCTGGAGGGACCTGCTGTCTCCTTCGGTTTTGAGGCCCAGGCGTGCGACCGCCTTGACTCCCCGAAGCCGCTGTCGGCCCCGAGGTGCTGGCGGCACCCGCAGGTCCCTGGGGTGGAGGCCCCAGCCGGCAGGGTGTTTGCATCGCTTTCCGCATCTGAGAGCAGGCGTGGTGCTTTCGGGGAAGGGGGAGCTGAAAGAGCCCCCTCCGGGATGCGTGTTCCAGAGCCGAGGGTTGGGCGGCTTGCGGGTTGCTTCTAGGGTTCACAGCCGCTTCTCTCCTAATGGGACAGAGTGGGGCTTGCTGTGCCAAGGCGTCCCGCTGAAACAGTCCCATGGCAGGGGCTCGGCCCTTCGCCCGTCCGTTTCAGGCTGGCCTCCCTGCTCAGGGCGCCCCCCGGAGAGGTGGGCCTGCAGGCCGGCGTCGCCCTCCCGACCTCCCCGCGAGCCGGGTGTGCAGCCCGGTGCCCTCTGAACGCCGGCTCCGGTGGGCTCGACTGCGGGCGGGCGCCCGGCTCCGTGAAGCGGGGCTGCCGCCAGAAGGCCTCCCGCAGCCTCGGAACGAGTGGGTTTGCTCTGCGGTGGGTCCGGCCGCTCGGTCCCAGCAGAAGCTGCTTCCGATGTCCTCGCGCGTGCTTCGCCGAGGCCGAGGTCGGGGGCCTCCTTCTAGGACGGCCCCCCACCTGAGGCCCGGCTGGCAGCCGTCCTGCGGCTTCCGCCCCACCCTGCCGCGGCCCAGCTTGCCCCTTCGCCAAGGAGGCCTGCACGCGGAAGGCAGCTCGGCTTCAGGCTTGCCTCTCGGAGGGAAGGCTGTGGTGCTCGCTCGAGGTGAACAGGCCTCGCGCTGAGAAGGCCTCCTTCTCCGTGCAGCGACGTGTGTGCGAACGTGGACGGGGATGGCCTTCCACTCTGCCTTGTCTCTCCCAGGGAGGTCGAGGGGCTTGACCTACGGCGTCCCCACCCACGGCGAGTCAGCCAACCGCTTCCCCGGGGAGGACGCGAGGCGCCGGCCCGGGAGAAGCTGGCCCCACGGCCCGGGCGCTCGGGCCTCACGAAGCGCGCCCTACCTCTCTCCTGCCCGCTTCTCTCTTCGCACTCGTCTTTCCCTGGGCCGACGTTCTCCCCCAGAGCGCACCGTGGCTCGGCCTGGAGGGACCTGCTGTCTCCTTCGGTTTTGAGGCCCAGGCGTGCGACCGCCTTGACTCCCCGAAGCCGCTGTCGGCCCCGAGGTGCTGGCGGCACCCGCAGGTCCCTGGGGTGGAGGCCCCAGCCGGCAGGGTGTTTGCATCGCTTTCCGCATCTGAGAGCAGGCGTGGTGCTTTCGGGGAAGGGGGAGCTGACAGAGCTCCCTCCGGGAAGCGCGTGCCAGAGACGAGGGTTGGGCGCCTTGCTCCCTGCTTCTAGGGGTCACAGCCGCTTCTCTCCTAATGGGACAGAGTGGGGCTTGCTGTGCCAAGGCGTCCCGCTGAAACAGTCCCATGGCAGGGGCTCGGCCCTTCGCCCGTCCGTTTCAGGCTGGCCTCCCTGATCAGGGCGCCCCCCGGAGAGGTGGGCCTGCAGGCCGGCGTCGCCCTCCCGACCTCCCCGCGAGCCGGGTGTGCAGCCCGGTGATCTCTGAACGCCGGCTCCGGTGGGCTCGACTGCGGGCGGGCGCCCGGCTCCGTGAAGCGGGGCTGCCGCCAGAAGGCCTCCCGCAGCCTCGGAACGAGTGGCTTTGCTCTGGGGTGGGTCTGGCCGCTCGGTCCCAGCAGAAGCTGCTTCCGATGTCCTCGCGCGTGCTTCGCCGAGGCCGAGGTCGGGGGCCTCCTTCTAGGACAGCCCCCCACCTGAGGCCCGGCTGGCAGCCTTCCTGCGGCTTCCGCCCCACCCGGCCGCGGCCCAGCTTGCCCCTTCGCCAAGGAGGCCTGCACGCGGAAGGCAGCTCGGCTTCAGGCTTGCCTCTCGGAGGGAAGGCTGTGGTGCTTGCTCGAGGTGAACAGGCCTCGCGCTGAGAAGGCCTCCTTCTCCGTGCAGCGACGTGTGTGCGGACGTGGACGGGGTTGGCCTTCCACTCTGCCTTGTCTCTCCCAGGGAGGTCCAGGGGCTTGACCTATGGCGTCCCCACTCACGGCGAGTCAGCCAACCGCTTCCCCGGGGAGGACGCGAGGCGCCGGCCCGGGAGAAGCCGGCCCCACGGCCCGGGCGCTCGGGCCTCACGAAGCGCGCCCTTCCTCTCTCCTGCCCGCTTCTCTCTTCGCACTCGTCTTTCCCTGGGCCGACGTTCTCCCCCAGAGCGCACCGTGGCTCGGCCTGGAGGGACCTGCTGTCTCCTTCGGTTTTGAGGCCCAGGCGTGCGACCGCCTTGACTCCCCGAAGCCGCTGTCGGCCCCGAGGTGCTGGCGGCACCCGCAGGTCCCTGGGGTGGAGGCCCCAGCCGGCAGGGTGTTTGCATCGCTTTCCGCATCTGAGAGCAGGCGTGGTGCTTTCGGGGAAGGGGGAGCTGACAGAGCCCCCTCCGGGATGCGTGTTCCAGACCCGAGGGTTGGGCGGCTTGCGGGGTGCTTCTAGGGTTCACAGCCGCTTCTCTCCTAATGGGACAGAGTGGGGCTTGCAGTGCCAAGGCGTCCCGCTGAAACAGTCCCATGGCAGGGTCTCGGCCCTTCGCCCGTCCGTTTCAGGCTGGCCTCCCTGATCAGGGCGCCCCCCGGAGAGGTGGGCCTGCAGGCCGGCGTCGCCCTCCCGACCTGCCCGCGAGCCGGGTGTGCAGCCCGGTGCCCTCTGAACGCCGGCTCCGGTGGGCTCGACTGCAGGCGGGCGCCCGGCTCCGTGAAGCGGGGCTGCCGCCAGAAGGCCTCCCGCAGCCTCGGAACGAGTGGGTTTGCTCTGCGGTGGGTCCGGCCGCTCGGTCCCAGCAGAAGCTGCTTCCGATGTCCTCGCGCGTGCTTCGCCGAGGCCGAGGTCGGGGGCCTCCTTCTAGGACGGCCCCCCACCTGAGGCCCGGCTGGCAACCTTCCTGCGGCTTCCGCCCCACCCTGCCGCGGCCCAGCTTGCCCCTTCGCCAAGGAGGCCTGCACGCGGAAGGCAGCTCGGCTTCAGGCTTGCCTCTCCGAGGGAAGGCTGTGGTGCTCGCTCGAGGTGAACAGGCCTCGCGCTGAGAAGGCCTCCTTCTCCGTGCAGCGACGTGTTTGCGGACGTGGACGGGGATGGCCTTCCACTCTGCCTTGTCTCTCCCAGGGAGGTCGAGGGGCTTGACCTACGGCGTCCCCACCCACGGCGAGTCAGCCAACCGCTTCCCCGGGGAGGACGCGAGGCGCCGGCCCGGGAGAAGCCGGCCCCACGGCCCGGGCGCTCGGGCCTCACGAAGTGCGCCCTTCCTCTCTCCTGCCCGCTTCTCTCTTCGCACTCGTCTTTCCCTGGGCCGACGTTCTCCCCCGGAGCGCACCGTGGCTCGGCCTGGAGGGACCTGCTGTCTCCTTCGGTTTTGAGGCCCAGGCGTGCGACCGCCTTGACTCCCCGAAGCCGCTGTCGGCCCCGAGGTGCTGGCGGCACCCGCAGGTCCCTGGGGTGGAGGCCCCAGCCTGCAGGGTGTTTGCATCGCTTTCCGCATCTGAGAGCAGGCGTGGTGCTTTCGGGGAAGGGGGAGCTGAAAGAGCCCCCTCCGGGATGCGTGTTCCAGAGCCGAGGGTTGGGCGGCTTGCGGGGTGCTTCTAGGGTTCACAGCCGCTTCTCTCCTAATGGGACAGAGTGGGGCTTGCTGTGCCAAGGCGTCCCGCTGAAACAGTCCCATGGCAGGGGCTCGGCCCGTCGCCCGTCCGTTTCAGGCTGGCCTCCCTGATCAGGGCGCCCCCCGGAGAGGTGGGCCTGCAGGCCGGCGTCGCCCTCCCGACCTGCCCGCGAGCCGGGTGTGCAGCCCGGTGCTCTCTGAACGCCGGCTCCGGTGGGCTCGACTGCAGGCGGGCGCCCGGCTCCGTGAAGCGGGGCTGCCGCCAGAAGGCCTCCCGCAGCCTCGGAACGAGTGGGTTTGCTCTGCGGTGGGTCCGGCCGCTCGGTCCCAGCAGAAGCTGCTTCCGATGTCCTCGCACGTGCTTCGCCGAGGCCGAGGTCGGGGGCCTCCTTCTAGGACGGCCCCCCACCTGAGGCCCGGCTGGAAGCCTTCCTGAGGCTTCCGCCCCACCCTGCCGCGGCCCAGCTTGCCCCTTCGACAAGGAGGCCTGCACCCGGAAGGCAGCTCGGCTTCAGGCTTGCCTCTCGGAGGGAAGGCTGTGTTGCTCGCTCGAGGTGAACAGGCCTCGCGCTGAGAAGGCCTCCTTCTCCGTGCAGCGACGTGTGTGCGGACGTGGACGGGGATGGCCTTCCATCCTGCCTTGTCTCTCCAAGGGAGGTCGAGGGGTTTGACCTACGGCGTCCCCACCCACGGCGAGTCAGCCAACCGCTTCCCCGGGGAGGACGCGAGGCGCCGGCCCGGAAGAAGCCGGCCCCAAAGCCCGGGCGCTCGGGCCTCACGAAGCGCGCCCTTCCTCTCTCCTGCCCGCTTCTCTCTTCGCACTCGTCTTTCCCTGGGCCGACGTTCTCCCCCGGAGCGCACCGTGGCTCGGCCTGGAGGGACCTGCTGTCTCCTTCGGTTTTGAGGCCCACGCGTGTGACCGCCTTGACTCCCCGAAGCCGCTGTCGGCCCCGAGGTGCTGGCGGCACCCGCAGGTCCCTGGGGTGGAGGCCCCAGCCGGCAGGGTGTTTGCATCGCTTTCCGCATCTGAGAGCAGGCGTGGTGCTTTCGGGGAAGAGGGAGCTGACAGAGCTCCCTCCGGGAAGCGCGTGCCAGAGCCGAGGGTTGGGCGACTTGCTCCGTGCTTCTAGGGGTCACAGCCGCTTCTCTCCTAATGGGACAGAGTGGGGCTTGCTGTGCCAAGGCGTCCCGCTGAAACAGTCCCATGGCAGGGGCTCGGCCCTTCGCCCGTCCGTTTCAGGCTGGCCTCCCTGCTCAGGGCGCCCCCCGGAGAGGTGGGCCTGCAGGCCTGCGTCGCCCTCCCGACCTCCCCGCGAGCCGGGTGTGCAGCCCGGTTCCCTCTGAACGCCGGCTCCGGTGGGCTCTACTGCGGGCGGGCGCCCGGCTCCGTGAAGCGGGGCTGCCGCCAGAAGGCCTCCCGCAGCCTCGGAACGAGTGGGTTTGCTCTGCGGTGGGTCTGGCCAATCGGTCCCAGCAGAAGCTGCTTCCGATGTCCTCGCGCGTGCTTCGCCGAGGCCGAGGTCGGGGGCCTCCTTCTAGGACGGCCCCCCACCTGAGGTCCGGCTGGCAGCCTTCCTGCGGCTTCCGCCGAACCCTGCCGCGGCCCAGCTTGCCCCTTCGCCAAGGAGGCCTGCACGCGGAAGGCAGCTCGGCTTCAGGCTTGCCTCTCGGAGGGAAGGCTGTGGTGCTCGCTCGAGGTGAACAGGCCTCGCGCTGAGAAGGCCTCCTTCTCCGTGCAGCGACGTGTTTGCGGACGTGGACGGGGATGGCCTTCCACTCTGCCTTGTCTCTCCCAGGGAGGTCGAGGGGCTTAACCTACGGCGTCCCCACCCACGGCGAGTCAGCCAACCGCTTCCCCGGGGAGGACCTGAGGCGCCGGCCCGGGAGAAGCCGGCCCCACGGCCCGGGCGCTCGGGCCTCACGAAGCGCGCCCTTCCTCTCTCCTGCCCGCTTCTCTCTTCGCACTCGTCTTTCCCTGGGCCGACGTTCTCCCCCGGAGCGCACCGTGGCTCGGCCTGGAGGGACCTGCTGTCTCCTTCGGTTTTGAGGCCCAGGCGTGCGACCGCCTTGACTCCCCGAAGCCGCTGTCGGCCCCGAGGTGCTGGCGGCACCCGCAGGTCCCTGGGGTGGAGGCCCCAGCTGGCAGGGTGTTTGCATCGCTTTCCGCATCTGAGAGCAGGCGTGGTGCTTTCGGGGAAGGGGGAGCTGAAAGAGCCCCCTCCGGGATGCGTGTTCCAGAGCCGAGGGTTGGGCGGCTTGCGGGGTGCTTCTAGGGTTCACAGCCGCTTCTCTCCTAATGGGACAGAGTGGGGCTTGCTGTGCCAAGGCGTCCCGCTGAAACAGTCCCATGGCAGGGGCTCGGCCCTTCGCCCGTCCGTTTCAGGCTGGCCTCCCTGATCAGGGCGCCCCCCGGAGAGGTGGGCCTGCAGGCCGGCGTCGCCCTCCCGACCTCCCCGCGAGCCGGGTGTGCAGCCCGGTGCCCTCTGAACGCCGGCTCCGGTGGGCTCGACTGCGGGTGGTCGCCCGGCTCCGTGAAGCGGGGCTGCCGCCAGAAGGCCTCCCGCAGCCTCGGAACGAGTGGGTTTGCTCTGCGGTGGGTCCGGCCGCTCGGTCCCAGCAGAAGCTGCTTCCGATGTCCTCGCGCGTGCTTCGCCGAGGCCGAGGTCGGGGGCCTCCTTCTAGGACGGCCGCCCACCTGAGGCCCGGCTGGCAACCTTCCTGCGGCTTCCGCCCCACCCTGCCGCGGCCCAGCTTGCCCCTTCGCCAAGGAGGCCTGCACGCGGAAGGCAGCTCGGCTTCAGGCTTGCCTCTCCGAGGGAAGGCTGTGGTGCTCGCTCGAGGTGAACAGGCCTCGCGCTGAGAAGGCCTCCTTCTCCGTGCAGCGACGTGTTTGCAGACGTGGACGGGGATGGCCTTCCACTCTGCCTTGTCTCTCCCAGGGAGGTCGAGGGGCTTGACCTACGGCGTCCCCACCCACGGCGAGTCAGCCAACCGCTTCCCCGGGGAGGACGCGAGGCGCCGGCCCGGGAGAAGCCGGCCCCACGGCCCGGGCGCTCGGGCCTCACGAAGCGCGCCCTTCCTCTCTCCTGCCCGCTTCTCTCTTCGCACTCGTCTTTCCCTGGGCCGACATTCTCCCCCGGAGCGCACCGTGGCTCGGCCTGGAGGGACCTGCTGTCTCCTTCGGTTTTGAGGCCCAGGCGTGCGACCGCCTTGACTCCCCGAAGCCGCTGTCGGCCCCGAGGTGCTGGCGGCACCCGCAGGTCCCTGGGGTGGAGGCCCCAGCCGGCAGGGTGTTTGCATCGCTTTCCGCATCTGAGAGCAGGCGTGGTGCTTTCGGGGAAGGGGGAGCTGAAAGAGCCCCCTCCGGGATGCGTGTTCCAGAGCCGAGGGTTGGGCGGCTTGCGGGGTGCTTCTAGGGTTCACAGCCGCTTCTCTCCTAATGGGACAGAGTGGGGCTTGCTGTGCCAAGGCGTCCCGCTGAAACAGTCCCATGGCAGGGGCTCGGCCCTTCGCCCGTCCGTTTCAGGCTGGCCTCCCTGATCAGGGCGCCCCCCGGAGAGGTGGGCCTGCAGGCCGGCGTCGCCCTCCCGACCTGCCCGCGAGCCGGGTGTGCAGCCCGGTGCCCTCTGAACGCCGGCTCCGGTGGGCTCGACTGCAGGCGGGCGCCCGGCTCCGTGAAGCGGGGCTGCCGCCAGAAGGCCTCCCGCAGCCTCGGAACGAGTGGGTTTGCTCTGCGGTGGGTCCGGCCGCTCGGTCCCAGCAGAAGCTGCTTCCGATGTCCTCGCGCGTGCTTCGCCGAGGCCGAGGTCGGGGGCCTCCTTCTAGGACGGCCCCCCACCTGAGGCCCGGCTGGCAGCCTTCCTGCGGCTTCCGCCCCACCCTGCCGCGGCCCAGCTTGCCCCTTCGCCAAGGAGGCCTGCACGCGGAAGGCAGCTCGGCTTCAGGCTTGCCTCTCCGAGGGAAGGCTGTGGTGCTCGCTCGAGGTGAACAGGCCTCGCGCTGAGAAGGCCTCCTTCTCCGTGCAGCGACGTGTTTGCGGACGTGGACGGGGATGGCCTTCCACCCTGCCTTGTCTCTCCCAGGGAGGTCGAGGGGCTTGACCTACGGCGTCCCCACCCACGGCGAGTCAGCCAACCGCTTCCCCGGGGAGGACGCGAGGCGCCGGCCCGGGAGAAGCCGGCCCCACGGCCCGGGCGCTCGGGCCTCACGAAGCGCGCCCTTCCTCTCTCCTGCCCGCTTCTCTCTTCGCACTCGTCTTTCCCTGGGCCGACGTTCTCCCCCGGAGCGCACCGTGGCTCGGCCTGGAGGGACCTGCTGTCTCCTTCGGTTTTGAGGCCCAGGCGTGCGACCGCCTTGACTCCCCGAAGCCGCTGTCGGCCCCGAGGTGCTGGCGGCACCCGCAGGTCCCTGTGGTGGAGGCCCCAGCCTGCAGGGTGTTTGCATCGCTTTCCGCATCTGAGAGCAGGCGTGGTGCTTTCGGGGAAGGGGGAGCTGAAAGAGCCCCCTCCGGGATGCGTGTTCCAGAGCCGAGGGTTGGGCGGCTTGCGGGGTGCTTCTAGGGTTCACAGCCGCTTCTCTCCTAATGGGACAGAGTGGGGCTTGCTGTGCCAAGGCGTCCCGCTGAAACAGTCCCATGGCAGGGGCTCGGCCCGTCGCCCGTCCGTTTCAGGCTGGCCTCCCTGATCAGGGCGCCCCCCGGAGAGGTGGGCCTGCAGGCCGGCGTCGCCCTCCCGACCTGCCCGCGAGCCGGGTGTGCAGCCCGGTGCTCTGTGAACGCCGGCTCCGGTGGGCTCGACTGCAGGCGGGCGCCCGGCTCCGTGAAGCGGGGCTGCCGCCAGAAGGCCTCCCGCAGCCTCGGAACGAGTGGGTTTGCTCTGCGGTGGGTCCGGCCGCTCGGTCCCAGCAGAAGCTGCTTCCGATGTCCTCGCGCGTGCTTCGCCGAGGCCGAGGTCGGGGGCCTCCTTCTAGGACGGCCCCCCACCTGAGGCCCGGCTGGAAGCCTTCCTGAGGCTTCCGCCCCACCCTGCCGCGGCCCAGCTTGCCCCTTCGACAAGGAGGCCTGCACCCGGAAGGCAGCTCGGCTTCAGGCTTGCCTCTCGGAGGGAAGGCTGTGGTGCTCGCTCGAGGTGAACAGGCCTCGCGCTGAGAAGGCCTCCTTCTCCGTGCAGCGACGTGTGTGCGGACGTGGACGGGGATGGCCTTCCATCCTGCCTTGTCTCTCCCAGGGAGGTCGAGGGGTTTGACCTACGGCGTCCCCACCCACGGCGAGTCAGCCAACCGCTTCCCCGGGGAGGACGCGAGGCGCCGGCCCGGAAGAAGCCGGCCCCAAAGCCCGGGCGCTCGGGCCTCACGAAGCGCGCCCTTCCTCTCTCCTGCCCGCTTCTCTCTTCGCACTCGTCTTTCCCTGGGCCGACGTTCTCCCCCGGAGCGCACCGTGGCTCGGCCTGGAGGGACCTGCTGTCTCCTTCGGTTTTGAGGCCCACGCGTGTGACCGCCTTGACTCCCCGAAGCCGCTGTCGGCCCCGAGGTGCTGGCGGCACCCGCAGGTCCCTGGGGTGGAGGCCCCAGCCGGCAGGGTGTTTGCATCGCTTTCCGCATCTGAGAGCAGGCGTGGTGCTTTCGGGGAAGAGGGAGCTGACAGAGCTCCCTCCGGGAAGCGCGTGCCAGAGCCGAGGGTTGGGCGACTTGCTCCGTGCTTCTAGGGGTCACAGCCGCTTCTCTCCTAATGGGACAGAGTGGGGCTTGCTGTGCCAAGGCGTCCCGCTGAAACAGTCCCATGGCAGGGGCTCGGCCCTTCGCCCGTCCGTTTCAGGCTGGCCTCCCTGCTCAGGGCGCCCCCCGGAGAGGTGGGCCTGCAGGCCTGCGTCGCCCTCCCGACCTCCCCGCGAGCCGGGTGTGCAGCCCGGTGCCCTCTGAACGCCGGCTCCGGTGGGCTCTACTGCGGGCGGGCGCCCGGCTCCGTGAAGCGGGGCTGCCGCCAGAAGGCCTCCCGCAGCCTCGGAACGAGTGGGTTTGCTCTGCGGTGGGTCCGGCCGCTCGGTCCCAGCAGAAGCTGCTTCCGATGTCCTCGCGCGTGCTTCGCCGAGGCCGAGGTCGGGGGCCTCCTTCTAGGACGGCCCCCCACCTGAGGCCCGGCTGGCAGCCTTCCTGCGGCTTCCGCCCCACCCTGCCGCGGCCCAGCTTGCCCCTTCGCCAAGGAGGCCTGCACGCGGAAGGCAGCTCGGCTTCAGGCTTGCCTCTCCGAGGGAAGGCTGTGGTGCTCGCTCGAGGTGAACAGGCCTCGCGCTGAGAAGGCCTCCTTCTCCGTGCAGCGACGTGTGTGCGGACGTGGACGGGGATGGCCTTCCACCCTGCCTTGTCTCTCCCAGGGAGGTCGAGGGGCTTGACCTACGGCGTCCCCACCCACGGCGAGTCAGCCAACCGCTTCCCCGGGGAGGACGCGAGGCGCCGGCCCGGGAGAAGCCGTCCCCACGGCCCGGGCGCTCGGGCCTCACGAAGCGCGCCCTTCCTCTCTCCTGCCTGCTTCTCTCTTCGCACTCGTCTTTCCCTGGGCCAACGTTCACCCCCGGAGCGCACCGTGGCTCTGCCTGGAGGGACCTGCTGTCTCCTTCGGTTTTGAGGCCCAGGCGTGTGACCGCCTTGACTCCCCGAAGGCGCTGTCGGCCCCGAGGTGCTGGCGGCACCCGCAGGTCCCTGGGGTGGAGGCCCCAGCCGGCAGGGTGTTTGCATCGCTTTCCGCATCTGAGAGCAGGCGTGGTGCTTTCGGGGAAGGGGGAGCTGACAGAGCTCCCTCCGGGAAGCGCGTGCCAGAGCCGAGGGTTGGGCGCCTTGCTCTGTGCTTCTAGGGGTCACAGCCGCTTCTCTCCTAATGGGACGGAGTGGGGCTTGCTGGGTCAAGGCGTCCCCCTGAAACAGTCCCATGGCAGGGGCTCGGCCCTTCGCCCGTCCGTTTCAGGCTGGCCTCCCTGATCAGGGCGCCCCCCGGAGAGGTGGGCCTGCAGGCCGGCGTCGCCCTCCCGACCTCCCCGCGAGCCGGGTGTGCAGCCCGGTGCCCTCTGAACGCCGGCTCCGGTGGGCTCGACTGCAGGCGGGCGCCCGGCTCCGTGAAGCGGGGCTGCCGCCAGAAGGCCTCCCGCAGCCTCGGAACGAGTGGGTTTGCTCTGCGGTGGGTCCGGCCGCTCGGTCCCAGCAGAAGCTGCTTCCGATGTCCTCGCGCGTGCTTCGCCGAGGCCGAGGTCGGGGGCCTCCTTCTAGGACGGCCCCCCACCTGAGGCCCGGCTGGAAGCCTTCCTGAGGCTTCCGCCCCACCCTGCCGCGGCCCAGCTTGCCCCTTCGCCAAGGAGGCCTGCATGCGGAAGGCAGCTCGGCTTCAGGCTTGCCTCTCGGAGGGAAGGCTGTGGTGCTCGCTCGAGGTGAACAGGCCTCGCGCTGAGAAGGCCTCCTTCTCCGTGCAGCGACGTGTTTGCGGACGTGGACGGGGATGGCCTTCCACTCTGCCTTATCTCTCCCAGGGAGGTCGAGGGGCTTGACCTACGGCGTCCCCACCCACGGCGAGTCAGCCAACCGCTTCCCCGGGGAGGACGCGAGGCGCCGGCCCGGGAGAAGCCGGCCCCACGGCCCGGGCGCTCGGGCCTCACGAAGCGCGCCCTTCCTCTCTCCTGCCCGCTTCTCTCTTCGCACTCGTCTTTCCCTGGGCCGATGTTCTCCCCCGGAGGGCACCGTGGCTCGGCCTGGAGGGACCTGCTGTCTCCTTCGGTTTTGAGGCCCAGGCGTGCGACCGCCTTGACTCCCCGAAGCCGCTGTCGGCCCCGAGGTGCTGGCGGCACCCGCAGGTCCCTGGGGTGGAGGCCCCAGCCGGCAGGGTGTTTGCATCGCTTTCCGCATCTGAGAGCAGGCGTGGTGCTTTCGGGGAAGGGGGAGCTGAAAGAGCCCCCTCCGGGATGCGTGTTCCAGAGCCGAGGGTTGGGCGGCTTGCGGGTTGCTTCTAGGGTTCACAGCCGCTTCTCTCCTAATGGGACAGAGTGGGGCTTGCTGTGCCAAGGCGTCCCACTGAAACAGTCCCATGGCAGGGGCTCGGCCCTTCGCCCGTCCGTTTCAGGCTGGCCTCCCTGCTCAGGGCGCCCCCCGGAGAGGTGGGCCTGCAGGCCGGCGTCGCCCTCCCGACCTCCCCGCGAGCCGGGTGTGCAGCCCGGTGCCCTCTGAACGCCGGCTCCGGTGGGCTCGACTGCGGGCGGGCGCCCGGCTCCGTGAAGCGGGGCTGCCGCCAGAAGGCCTCCCGCAGCCTCGGAACGAGTGGGTTTGCTCTGCGGTGGGTCCGGCCGCTCGGTCCCAGCAGAAGCTGCTTCCGATGTCCTCGCGCGTGCTTCGCCGAGGCCGAGGTCGGGGGCCTCCTTCTAGGACGGCCCCCCACCTGAGGCCCGGCTGGCAGCCTTCCTGCGGCTTCCGCCCCACCCTGCCGCGGCCCAGCTTGCCCCTTCGCCAAGGAGGCCTACACGCGGAAGGCAGCTCGGCTTCAGGCTTGCCTCTCGGAGGGAAGGCTGTGGTGCTCGCTCGAGGTGAACAGGCCTCGCGCTGAGAAGGCCTCCTTCTCCGTGCAGCGACGTGTGTGCGAACGTGGACGGGGATGGCCTTCCACTCTGCCTTGTCTCTCCCAGGGAGGTCGAGGGGCTTGACCTACGGCGTCCCCACCCACGGCGAGTCAGCCAACCGCTTCCCCGGGGAGGACGCGAGGCGCCGGCCCGGGAGAAGCTGGCCCCACGGCCCGGGCGCTCGGGCCTCACGAAGTGCGCCCTACCTCTCTCCTGCCCGCTTCTCTCTTCGCACTCGTCTTTCCCTGGGCCGACGTTCTCCCCCGGAGCGCACCGTGGCTCGGCCTGGAGGGACCTGCTGTCTCCTTCGGTTTTGAGGCCCAGGCGTGCGACCGCCTTGACTCCCCGAAGCCGCTGTCGGCCCCGAGGTGCTGGCGGCACCCGCAGGTCCCTGGGGTGGAGGCCCCAGCCGGCAGGGTGTTTGCATCGCTTTCCGCATCTGAGAGCAGGCGTGGTGCTTTCGGGGAAGGGGGAGCTGAAAGAGCCCCCTCCGGGATGCGTGTTCCAGAGCCGAGGGTTGGGCGGCTTGCGGGTTGCTTCTAGGGTTCACAGTCGCTTCTCTCCTAATGGGACAGAGTGGGGCTTGCTGTGCCAAGGCGTCCCGCTGAAACAGTCCCATGGCAGGGGCTCGGCCCTTCGCCCGTCCGTTTCAGGCTGGCCTCCCTGCTCAGGGCGCCCCCCGGAGAGGTGGGCCTGCAGGCCGGCGTCTCCCTCCCGACCTGCACGCGAGCCGGGTGTGCAGCCCGGTGCCCTCTGAACGCCGGCTCCGGTGGGCTCGACTGCAGGCGGGCGCCCGGCTCCGTGAAGCGGGGCTGCCGCCAGAAGGCCTCCCGCAGCCTCGGAACGAGTGGGTTTGCTCTGCGGTGGGTCCGGCCGCTCGGTCCCAGCAGAAGCTGCTTCCGATGTCCTCGCGCGTGCTTCGCCGAGGCCGAGGTCGTGGGCCTCCTTCTAGGACGGCCCTTCACCTGAGGCCCGGCTGGCAGCCTTCCTGCGGCTTCCGCCCCACCCTGCCGCGGCCCAGCTTGCCCCTTCGCCAAGGAGGCCTGCACGCGGAAGGCAGCTCGGCTTCAGGCTTGCCTCTCCGAGGGAAGGCTGTGGTGCTCGCTCGAGGTGAACAGGCCTCGCGCTGAGAAGGCCTCCTTCTCCGTGCAGCGACGTGTGTGCGGACGTGGACGGGGATGGCCTTCCACCCTGCCTTGTCTCTCCCAGGGAGGTCGAGGGGCTTGACCTACGGCGTCCCCACCCACGGCGAGTCAGCCAACCGCTTCCCCGGGGAGGACGCGAGGCGCCGGCCCGGGAGAAGCTGGCCCCACCGCCCGGGCGCTCGGGCCTCACGAAGTGCGCCCTACCTCTCTCCTGCCCGCTTCTCTCTTCGCACTCGTCTTTCCCTTAGCCGACGTTCTCCCCCGGAGCGCACCGTGGCTCGGCCTGGAGGGACCTGCTGTCTCCTTCGGTTTTGAGGCCCAGGCGTGCGACCGCCTTGACTCCCCGAAGCCGCTGTCGGCCCCGAGGTGCTGGTGGCACCCGCAGGTCCCTGGGGTGGAGGCCCCAGCCGGCAGGGTGTTTGCATCGCTTTCCGCATCTGAGAGCAGGCGTGGTGCTTTCGGGGAAGGGGGAGCTGACAGAGCTCCCTCCGGGAAGCGCGTGCCAGAGCCGAGGGTTGGGCGCCTTGCTCCCTGCTTCTAGGGGTCACAGCCGCTTCTCTCCTAATGGGACAGAGTGGGGCTTGCTGTGCCAAGGCGTCCCGCTGAAACAGTCCCATGGCAGGGGCTCGGCCCTTCGCCCGTCCGTTTCAGGCTGGCCTCCCTGCTCAGGGCGCCCCCCGGAGAGGTGGGCCTGCAGGCCGGCGTCGCCCTCCCGACCTCCCCGCGAGCCGGGTGTGCAGCCCGGTGATCTCTGAACGCCGGCTCCGGTGGGCTCGACTGCGGGCGGGCGCCCGGCTCCCTGAAGCGGGGCTGCCGCCAGAAGGCCTCCCGCAGCCTCGGAACGAGTGGGTTTGCTCTGGGGTGGGTCCGGCCGCTCGGTCCCAGCAGAAGCTGCTTCCGATGTCCTCGCGCGTGCTTCGCCGAGGCCGAGGTCGGGGGCCTCCTTCTAGGACGGCCCCCCACCTGAGGCCCGGCTGGCAGCCTTCCTGCGGCTTCCGCCCCACCCGGCCGCGGCCCAGCTTGCCCCTTCGCCAAGGAGGCCTGCATGCGGAAGGCAGCTCGGCTTCAGGCTTGCCTCTCGGAGGGAAGGCTGTGGTGCTCGCTCGAGGTGAACAGGCCTCGCGCTGAGAAGGCCTCCTTCTCCGTGCAGCGACGTGTTTGCGGACGTGGACGGGGATGGCCTTCCACTCTGCCTTATCTCTCCCAGGGAGGTCGAGGGGCTTGACCTACGGCGTCCCCACCCACGGCGAGTCAGCCAACCGCTTCCCCGGGGAGGACGCGAGGCGCCGGCCCGGGAGAAGCCGGCCCCACGGCCCGGGCGCTCGGGCCTCACGAAGCGCGCCCTTCCTCTCTCCTGCCCGCTTCTCTCTTCGCACTCGTCTTTCCCTGGGCCGATGTTCTCCCCCGGAGGGCACCGTGGCTCGGCCTGGAGGGACCTGCTGTCTCCTTCGGTTTTGAGGCCCAGGCGTGCGACCGCCTTGACTCCCCGAAGCCGCTGTCGGCCCCGAGGTGCTGGCGGCACCCGCAGGTCCCTGGGGTGGAGGCCCCAGCCGGCAGGGTGTTTGCATCGCTTTCCGCATCTGAGAGCAGGCGTGGTGCTTTCGGGGAAGGGGGAGCTGAAAGAGCCCCCTCCGGGATGCGTGTTCCAGAGCCGAGGGTTGGGCGGCTTGCGGGTTGCTTCTAGGGTTCACAGCCGCTTCTCTCCTAATGGGACAGAGTGGGGCTTGCTGTGCCAAGGCGTCCCGCTGAAACAGTCCCATGGCAGGGGCTCGGCCCTTCGCCCGTCCGTTTCAGGCTGGCCTCCCTGCTCAGGGCGCCCCCCGGAGAGGTGGGCCTGCAGGCCGGCGTCGCCCTCCCGACCTCCCCGCGAGCCGGGTGTGCAGCCCGGTGCCCTCTGAACGCCGGCTCCGGTGGGCTCGACTGCGGGCGGGCGCCCGGCTCCGTGAAGCGGGGCTGCCGCCAGAAGGCCTCCCGCAGCCTCGGAACGAGTGGGTTTGCTCTGCGGTGGGTCCGGCCGCTCGGTCCCAGCAGAAGCTGCTTCCGATGTCCTCGCGCGTGCTTCGCCGAGGCCGAGGTCGGGGGCCTCCTTCTAGGACGGCCCCCCACCTGAGGCCCGGCTGGCAGCCGTCCTGCGGCTTCCGCCCCACCCTGCCGCGGCCCAGCTTGCCCCTTCGCCAAGGAGGCCTGCACGCGGAAGGCAGCTCGGCTTCAGGCTTGCCTCTCGGAGGGAAGGCTGTGGTGCTCGCTCGAGGTGAACAGGCCTCGCGCTGAGAAGGCCTCCTTCTCCGTGCAGCGACGTGTGTGCGAACGTGGACGGGGATGGCCTTCCACTCTGCCTTGTCTCTCCCAGGGAGGTCGAGGGGCTTGACCTACGGCGTCCCCACCCACGGCGAGTCAGCCAACCGCTTCCCCGGGGAGGACGCGAGGCGCCGGCCCGGGAGAAGCTGGCCCCACGGCCCGGGCGCTCGGGCCTCACGAAGCGCGCCCTACCTCTCTCCTGCCCGCTTCTCTCTTCGCACTCGTCTTTCCCTGGGCCGACGTTCTCCCCCAGAGCGCACCGTGGCTCGGCCTGGAGGGACCTGCTGTCTCCTTCGGTTTTGAGGCCCAGGCGTGCGACCGCCTTGACTCCCCGAAGCCGCTGTCGGCCCCGAGGTGCTGGCGGCACCCGCAGGTCCCTGGGGTGGAGGCCCCAGCCGGCAGGGTGTTTGCATCGCTTTCCGCATCTGAGAGCAGGCGTGGTGCTTTCGGGGAAGGGGGAGCTGACAGAGCTCCCTCCGGGAAGCGCGTGCCAGAGACGAGGGTTGGGCGCCTTGCTCCCTGCTTCTAGGGGTCACAGCCGCTTCTCTCCTAATGGGACAGAGTGGGGCTTGCTGTGCCAAGGCGTCCCGCTGAAACAGTCCCATGGCAGGGGCTCGGCCCTTCGCCCGTCCGTTTCAGGCTGGCCTCCCTGATCAGGGCGCCCCCCGGAGAGGTGGGCCTGCAGGCCGGCGTCGCCCTCCCGACCTCCCCGCGAGCCGGGTGTGCAGCCCGGTGATCTCTGAACGCCGGCTCCGGTGGGCTCTACTGCGGGCGGGCGCCCGGCTCCGTGAAGCGGGGCTGCCGCCAGAAGGCCTCCCGCAGCCTCGGAACGAGTGGCTTTGCTCTGGGGTGGGTCTGGCCGCTCGGTCCCAGCAGAAGCTGCTTCCGATGTCCTCGCGCGTGCTTCGCCGAGGCCGAGGTCGGGGGCCTCCTTCTAGGACAGCCCCCCACCTGAGGCCCGGCTGGCAGCCTTCCTGCGGCTTCCGCCCCACCCGGCCGCGGCCCAGCTTGCCCCTTCGCCAAGGAGGCCTGCACGCGGAAGGCAGCTCGGCTTCAGGCTTGCCTCTCGGAGGGAAGGCTGTGGTGCTTGCTCGAGGTGAACAGGCCTCGCGCTGAGAAGGCCTCCTTCTCCGTGCAGCGACGTGTGTGCGGACGTGGACGGGGTTGGCCTTCCACTCTGCCTTGTCTCTCCCAGGGAGGTCCAGGGGCTTGACCTATGGCGTCCCCACTCACGGCGAGTCAGCCAACCGCTTCCCCGGGGAGGACGCGAGGCGCCGGCCCGGGAGAAGCCGGCCCCACGGCCCGGGCGCTCGGGCCTCACGAAGCGCGCCCTTCCTCTCTCCTGCCCGCTTCTCTCTTCGCACTCGTCTTTCCCTGGGCCGACGTTCTCCCCCAGAGCGCACCGTGGCTCGGCCTGGAGGGACCTGCTGTCTCCTTCGGTTTTGAGGCCCAGGCGTGCGACCGCCTTGACTCCCCGAAGCCGCTGTCGGCCCCGAGGTGCTGGCGGCACCCGCAGGTCCCTGGGGTGGAGGCCCCAGCCGGCAGGGTGTTTGCATCGCTTTCCGCATCTGAGAGCAGGCGTGGTGCTTTCGGGGAAGGGGGAGCTGACAGAGCCCCCTCCGGGATGCGTGTTCCAGACCCGAGGGTTGGGCGGCTTGCGGGGTGCTTCTAGGGTTCACAGCCGCTTCTCTCCTAATGGGACAGAGTGGGGCTTGCAGTGCCAAGGCGTCCCGCTGAAACAGTCCCATGGCAGGGTCTCGGCCCTTCGCCCGTCCGTTTCAGGCTGGCCTCCCTGCTCAGGGCGCCCCCCGGAGAGGTGGGCCTGCAGGCCTGCGTCGCCCTCCCGACCTCCCCGCGAGCCGGGTGTGCAGCCCGGTTCCCTCTGAAGGCCGGCTCCGGTGGGCTCTACTGCGGGCGGGCGCCCGGCTCCGTGAAGCGGGGCTGCCGCCAGAAGGCCTCCCGCAGCCTCGGAACGAGTGGGTTTGCTCTGCGGTGGGTCTGGCCAGTCGGTCCCAGCAGAAGCTGCTTCCGATGTCCTCGCGCGTGCTTCGCCGAGGCCGAGGTCGGGGGCCTCCTTCTAGGACGGCCCCCCACCTGAGGTCCGGCTGGCAGCCTTCCTGCGGCTTCCGCCCCACCCTGCCGCGGCCCAGCTTGCCCCTTCGCCAAGGAGGCCTGCACGCGGAAGGCAGCTCGGCTTCAGGCTTGCCTCTCGGAGGGAAGGCTGTGGTGCTCGCTCAAGGTGAACAGGCCTCGCGCTGAGAAGGCCTCCTTCTCCGTGCAGCGACGTGTTTGCGGACGTGGACGGGGATGGCCTTCCACTCTGCCTTGTCTCTCCCAGGGAGGTCGAGGGGCTTAACCTACGGCGTCCCCACCCACGGCGAGTCAGCCAACCGCTTCCCCGGGGAGGACCTGAGGCGCCGGCCCGGGAGAAGCCGGCCCCACGGCCCGGGCGCTCGGGCCTCACGAAGCGCGCCCTTCCTCTCTCCTGCCCGCTTCTCTCTTCGCACTCGTCTTTCCCTGGGCCGACGTTCTCCCCCGGAGCGCACCGTGGCTCGGCCTGGAGGGACCTGCTGTCTCCTTCGGTTTTGAGGCCCAGGCGTGCGACCGCCTTGACTCCCCGAAGCCGCTGTCGGCCCCGAGGTGCTGGCGGCACCCGCAGGTCCCTGGGGTGGAGGCCCCAGCTGGCAGGGTGTTTGCATCGCTTTCCGCATCTGAGAGCAGGCGTGGTGCTTTCGGGGAAGGGGGAGCTGAAAGAGCCCCCTCCGGGATGCGTGTTCCAGAGCCGAGGGTTGGGCGGCTTGCGGGGTGCTTCTAGGGTTCACAGCCGCTTCTCTCCTAATGGGACAGAGTGGGGCTTGCTGTGCCAAGGCGTCCCGCTGAAACAGTCCCATGGCAGGGGCTCGGCCCTTCGCCCGTCCGTTTCAGGCTGGCCTCCCTGATCAGGGCGCCCCCCGGAGAGGTGGGCCTGCAGGCCGGCGTCGCCCTCCCGACCTCCCCGCGAGCCGGGTGTGCAGCCCGGTGCCCTCTGAACGCCGGCTCCGGTGGGCTCGACTGCGGGTGGTCGCCCGGCTCCGTGAAGCGGGGCTGCCGCCAGAAGGCCTCCCGCAGCCTCGGAACGAGTGGGTTTGCTCTGCGGTGGGTCCGGCCGCTCGGTCCCAGCAGAAGCTGCTTCCGATGTCCTCGCGCGTGCTTCGCCGAGGCCGAGGTCGGGGGCCTCCTTCTAGGACGGCCGCCCACCTGAGGCCCGGCTGGCAACCTTCCTGCGGCTTCCGCCCCACCCTGCCGCGGCCCAGCTTGCCCCTTCGCCAAGGAGGCCTGCACGCGGAAGGCAGCTCGGCTTCAGGCTTGCCTCTCCGAGGGAAGGCTGTGGTGCTCGCTCGAGGTGAACAGGCCTCGCGCTGAGAAGGCCTCCTTCTCCGTGCAGCGACGTGTTTGCGGACGTGGACGGGGATGGCCTTCCACTCTGCCTTGTCTCTCCCAGGGAGGTCGAGGGGCTTGACCTACGGCGTCCCCACCCACGGCGAGTCAGCCAACCGCTTCCCCGGGGAGGACGCGAGGCGCCGGCCCGGGAGAAGCCGGCCCCACGGCCCGGGCGCTCGGGCCTCACGAAGCGCGCCCTTCCTCTCTCCTGCCCGCTTCTCTCTTCGCACTCGTCTTTCCCTGGGCCGACATTCTCCCCCGGAGCGCACCGTGGCTCGGCCTGGAGGGACCTGCTGTCTCCTTCGGTTTTGAGGCCCAGGCGTGCGACCGCCTTGACTCCCCGAAGCCGCTGTCGGCCCCGAGGTGCTGGCGGCACCCGCAGGTCCCTGGGGTGGAGGCCCCAGCCGGCAGGGTGTTTGCATCGCTTTCCGCATCTGAGAGCAGGCGTGGTGCTTTCGGGGAAGGGGGAGCTGAAAGAGCCCCCTCCGGGATGCGTGTTCCAGAGCCGAGGGTTGGGCGGCTTGCGGGGTGCTTCTAGGGTTCACAGCCGCTTCTCTCCTAATGGGACAGAGTGGGGCTTGCTGTGCCAAGGCGTCCCGCTGAAACAGTCCCATGGCAGGGGCTCGGCCCTTCGCCCGTCCGTTTCAGGCTGGCCTCCCTGATCAGGGCGCCCCCCGGAGAGGTGGGCCTGCAGGCCGGCGTCGCCCTCCCGACCTGCCCGCGAGCCGGGTGTGCAGCCCGGTGCCCTCTGAACGCCGGCTCCGGTGGGCTCGACTGCAGGCGGGCGCCCGGCTCCGTGAAGCGGGGCTGCCGCCAGAAGGCCTCCCGCAGCCTCGGAACGAGTGGGTTTGCTCTGCGGTGGGTCCGGCCGCTCGGTCCCAGCAGAAGCTGCTTCCGATGTCCTCGCGCGTGCTTCGCCGAGGCCGAGGTCGGGGGCCTCCTTCTAGGACGGCCCCCCACCTGAGGCCCGGCTGGCAGCCTTCCTGCGGCTTCCGCCCCACCCTGCCGCGGCCCAGCTTGCCCCTTCGCCAAGGAGGCCTGCACGCGGAAGGCAGCTCGGCTTCAGGCTTGCCTCTCCGAGGGAAGGCTGTGGTGCTCGCTCGAGGTGAACAGGCCTCGCGCTGAGAAGGCCTCCTTCTCCGTGCAGCGACGTGTTTGCGGACGTGGACGGGGATGGCCTTCCACCCTGCCTTGTCTCTCCCAGGGAGGTCGAGGGGCTTGACCTACGGCGTCCCCACCCACGGCGAGTCAGCCAACCGCTTCCCCGGGGAGGACGCGAGGCGCCGGCCCGGGAGAAGCCGGCCCCACGGCCCGGGCGCTCGGGCCTCACGAAGCGCGCCCTTCCTCTCTCCTGCCCGCTTCTCTCTTCGCACTCGTCTTTCCCTGGGCCGACGTTCTCCCCCGGAGCGCACCGTGGCTCGGCCTGGAGGGACCTGCTGTCTCCTTCGGTTTTGAGGCCCAGGCGTGCGACCGCCTTGACTCCCCGAAGCCGCTGTCGGCCCCGAGGTGCTGGCGGCACCCGCAGGTCCCTGGGGTGGAGGCCCCAGCCTGCAGGGTGTTTGCATCGCTTTCCGCATCTGAGAGCAGGCGTGGTGCTTTCGGGGAAGGGGGAGCTGAAAGAGCCCCCTCCGGGATGCGTGTTCCAGAGCCGAGGGTTGGGCGGCTTGCGGGGTGCTTCTAGGGTTCACAGCCGCTTCTCTCCTAATGGGACAGAGTGGGGCTTGCTGTGCCAAGGCGTCCCGCTGAAACAGTCCCATGGCAGGGGCTCGGCCCGTCGCCCGTCCGTTTCAGGCTGGCCTCCCTGATCAGGGCGCCCCCCGGAGAGGTGGGCCTGCAGGCCGGCGTCGCCCTCCCGACCTGCCCGCGAGCCGGGTGTGCAGCCCGGTGCTCTCTGAACGCCGGCTCCGGTGGGCTCGACTGCAGGCGGGCGCCCGGCTCCGTGAAGCGGGGCTGCCGCCAGAAGGCCTCCCGCAGCCTCGGAACGAGTGGGTTTGCTCTGCGGTGGGTCCGGCCGCTCGGTCCCAGCAGAAGCTGCTTCCGATGTCCTCGCGCGTGCTTCGCCGAGGCCGAGGTCGGGGGCCTCCTTCTAGGACGGCCCCCCACCTGAGGCCCGGCTGGAAGCCTTCCTGAGGCTTCCGCCCCACCCTGCCGCGGCCCAGCTTGCCCCTTCGACAAGGAGGCCTGCACCCGGAAGGCAGCTCGGCTTCAGGCTTGCCTCTCGGAGGGAAGGCTGTGGTGCTCGCTCGAGGTGAACAGGCCTCGCGCTGAGAAGGCCTCCTTCTCCGTGCAGCGACGTGTGTGCGGACGTGGACGGGGATGGCCTTCCATCCTGCCTTGTCTCTCCCAGGGAGGTCGAGGGGTTTGACCTACGGCGTCCCCACCCACGGCGAGTCAGCCAACCGCTTCCCCGGGGAGGACGCGAGGCGCCGGCCCGGAAGAAGCCGGCCCCAAAGCCCGGGCGCTCGGGCCTCACGAAGCGCGCCCTTCCTCTCTCCTGCCCGCTTCTCTCTTCGCACTCGTCTTTCCCTGGGCCGACGTTCTCCCCCGGAGCGCACCGTGGCTCGGCCTGGAGGGACCTGCTGTCTCCTTCGGTTTTGAGGCCCACGCGTGTGACCGCCTTGACTCCCCGAAGCCGCTGTCGGCCCCGAGGTGCTGGCGGCACCCGCAGGTCCCTGGGGTGGAGGCCCCAGCCGGCAGGGTGTTTGCATCGCTTTCCGCATCTGAGAGCAGGCGTGGTGCTTTCGGGGAAGAGGGAGCTGACAGAGCTCCCTCCGGGAAGCGCGTGCCAGAGCCGAGGGTTGGGCGACTTGCTCCGTGCTTCTAGGGGTCACAGCCGCTTCTCTCCTAATGGGACAGAGTGGGGCTTGCTGTGCCAAGGCGTCCCGCTGAAACAGTCCCATGGCAGGGGCTCGGCCCTTCGCCCGTCCGTTTCAGGCTGGCCTCCCTGCTCAGGGCGCCCCCCGGAGAGGTGGGCCTGCAGGCCTGCGTCGCCCTCCCGACCTCCCCGCGAGCCGGGTGTGCAGCCCGGTGCCCTCTGAACGCCGGCTCCGGTGGGCTCTACTGCGGGCGGGCGCCCGGCTCCGTGAAGCGGGGCTGCCGCCAGAAGGCCTCCCGCAGCCTCGGAACGAGTGGGTTTGCTCTGCGGTGGGTCTGGCCACTCGGTCCCAGCAGAAGCTGCTTCCGATGTCCTCGCGCGTGCTTCGCCGAGGCCGAGGTCGGGGGCCTCCTTCTAGGACGGCCCCCCACCTGAGGTCCGGCTGGCAGCCTTCCTGCGGCTTCCGCCCCACCCTGCCGCGGCCCAGCTTGCCCCTTCGCCAAGGAGGCCTGCACGCGGAAGGCAGCTCGGCTTCAGGCTTGCCTCTCGGAGGGAAGGCTGTGGTGCTCGCTCGAGGTGAACAGGCCTCGCGCTGAGAAGGCCTCCTTCTCCGTGCAGCGACGTGTTTGCGGACGTGGACGGGGATGGCCTTCCACTCTGCCTTGTCTCTCCCAGGGAGGTCGAGGGGCTTGACCTACGGCGTCCCCACCCACGGCGAGTCAGCCAACCGCTTCCCCGGGGAGGACCTGAGGCGCCGGCCCGGGAGAAGCCGGCCCCACGGCCCGGGCGCTCGGGCCTCACGAAGCGCGCCCTTCCTCTCTCCTGCCCACTTCTCTCTTCGCACTCGTCTTTCCCTGGGCCGACGTTCTCCCCCGGAGCGCACCGTGGCTCGGCCTGGAGGGACCTGCTGTCTCCTTCGGTTTTGAGGCCCAGGCGTGCGACCGCCTTGACTCCCCGAAGCCGCTGTCGGCCCCGAGGTGCTGGGGGCACCCGCAGGTCCCTGGGCTGGAGGCCCCAGCCGGCAGGGTGTTTGCATCGCTTTCCGTGTCGGAAAGCCTGCGTGGTGCTTTCGGGGAAGGGGGAGCTGAAAGAGCCCCCTCCGGGATGCGTGTTCCAGAGCCGAGGGTTGGGCGGCTTGCGGGGTGCTTCTAGGGTTCACAGCCGCTTCTCTCCTAATGGGACAGAGTGGGGCTTGCTGTGCCAAGGCGTCCCGCTGAAACAGTCCCATGGCAGGGGCTCGGCCCTTCGCCCGTCCGTTTCAGGCTGGCCTCCCTGATCAGGGCGCCCCCCGGAGAGGTGGGCCTGCAGGCCGGCGTCGCCCTCCCGACCTGCCCGCGAGCCGGGTGTGCAGCCCGGTGCCCTCTGAACGCCGGCTCCGGTGGGCTCGACTGCAGGCGGGCGCCCGGCTCCGTGAAGCGGGGCTGCCGCCAGAAGGCCTCCCGCAGCCTCGGAACGAGTGGGTTTGCTCTGCGGTGGGTCCGGCCGCTCGGTCCCAGCAGAAGCTGCTTCCGATGTCCTCGCGCGTGCTTCGCCGAGGCCGAGGTCGGGGGCCTCCTTCTAGGACGGCCCCCCACCTGAGGCCCGGCTGGCAGCCTTCCTGCGGCTTCCGCCCCACCCTGCCGCGGCCCAGCTTGCCCCTTCGCCAAGGAGGCCTGCACGCGGAAGGCAGCTCGGCTTCAGGCTTGCCTCTCCGAGGGAAGGCTGTGGTGCTCGCTCGAGGTGAACAGGCCTCGCGCTGAGAAGGCCTCCTTCTCCGTGCAGCGACGTGTGTGCGGACGTGGACGGGGATGGCCTTCCACCCTGCCTTGTCTCTCCCAGGGAGGTCGAGGGGCTTGACCTATGGCGTCCCCACCCACGGCGAGTCAGCCAACCGCTTCCCCGGGGAGGACGCGAGGCGCCGGCCCGGGAGAAGCCGGCCCCACGGCCCGGGCGCTCGGGCCTCACGAAGCGCGCCCTTCCTCTCTCCTGCCCGCTTCTCTCTTCGCACTCGTCTTTCCCTTAGCCGGCGTTCTCCCCCGAAGCGCACCGTGGCTCGGCCTGGAGGGACCTGCTGTCTCCTTCGGTTTTGAGGCCCAGGCGTGTGACCGCCTTGACTCCCCGAAGGCGCTGTCGGCCCCGAGGTGCTGGCGGCACCCGCAGGTCCCTGGGGTGGAGGCCCCAGCCGGCAGGGTGTTTGCATCGCTTTCCGCATCTGAGAGCAGGCGTGGGGCTTTCGGGGAAGGGGGAGCTGACAGAGCTCCCTCCGGGAAGCGCGTGCCAGAGCCGAGGGTTGGGCGCCTTGCTCCGTGCTTCTAGGGGTCACAGCCACTTCTCTCCTAATGGGACAGAGTGGGGCTTGCTGTGCCAAGGCGTCCCGCTGAAACAGTCCCATGGCAGGGGCTCGGCCCTTCGCCCGTCCGTTTCAGGCTGGCCTCCCTGCTCAGGGCGCCCCCCGGAGAGGTGGGCCTGCAGGCCGGCGTCGCCCTCCCGACCTCCCCGCGAGCCGGGTGTGCAGCCCGGTGCCCTCTGTACGCCGGCTCCGGTGGGCTCGACTGCAGGCGGGCGCCCGGCTCCGTGAAGCGGGGCTGCCGCCAGAAGGCCTCCCGCAGCCTCGGAACGAGTGGGTTTGCTCTGCGGTGGGTCCAGCCGCTCGGTCCCAGCAGAAGCTGCTTCCGATGTCCTCGCGCGTGCTTCGCCGAGGCCGAGGTCGGGGGCCTCCTTCTAGGACGGCCCCCCACCTGAGGCCCGGCTGGCAGCCTTCCTGCGGCTACCGCCCCACCCTGCCGCGGCCCAGCTTGCCCCTTCGCCAAGGAGGCCTGCACGCGGAAGGCAGCTCGGCTTCAGGCTTGCCTCTCGGATGGAAGGCTGTGGTGCTCGCTCGAGGTGAACAGGCTTCGCGCTGAGAAGGCCTCCTTCTCCGTGCAGCGACGAGTGTGCGGACGTGGACGGGGATGGCCTTCCACCCTGCCTTGTCTCTCCCAGGGAGGTCGAGGGGCTTGACCTACGGCGTCCCCACCCACGGCGAGTAAGCCAACCGCTTCCCCGGGGAGGACGCGAGGCGCCGGCCCGGGAGAAGCCGTCCCCACGGCCCGGGCGCTCGGGCCTCACGAAGCGCGCCCTTCCTCTCTCCTGCCTGCTTCTCTCTTCGCACTCGTCTTTCCCTGGGCCGACGTTCACCCCCGGAGCGCACCGTGGCTCTGCCTGGAGGGACCTGCTGTCTCCTTCGGTTTTGAGGCCCAGGCGTGTGACCGCCTTGACTCCCCGAAGGCGCTGTCGGCCCCGAGGTGCTGGCGGCACCCGCAGGTCCCTGGGGTGGAGGCCCCAGCCGGCAGGGTGTTTGCATCGCTTTCCGCATCTGAGAGCAGGCGTGGTGCTTTCGGGGAAGGGGGAGCTGACAGAGCTCCCTCCGGGAAGCGCGTGCCAGAGCCGAGGGTTGGGCGCCTTGCTCTGTGCTTCTAGGGGTCACAGCCGCTTCTCTCCTAATGGGACGGAGTGGGGCTTGCTGGGTCAAGGCGTCCCCCTGAAACAGTCCCATGGCAGGGGCTCGGCCCTTCGCCCGTCCGTTTCAGGCTGGCCTCCCTGATCAGGGCGCCCCCCGGAGAGGTGGGCCTGCAGGCCGGCGTCGCCCTCCCGACCTCCCCGCGAGCCGGGTGTGCAGCCCGGTGCCCTCTGAACGCCGGCTCCGGTGGGCTCGACTGCAGGCGGGCGCCCGGCTCCGTGAAGCGGGGCTGCCGCCAGAAGGCCTCCCGCAGCCTCGGAACGAGTGGGTTTGCTCTGCGGTGGGTCCGGCCGCTCGGTCCCAGCAGAAGCTGCTTCCGATGTCCTCGCGCGTGCTTCGCCGAGGCCGAGGTCGGGGGCCTCCTTCTAGGACGGCCCCCCACCTGAGGCCCGGCTGGCAGCCTTCCTGCGGCTACCGCCCCACCCGGCCGCGGCCCAGCTTGCCCCTTCGCCAAGGAGGCTTGCACGCGGAAGGCAGCTCGGCTTCAGGCTTGCCTCTCGGATGGAAGGCTGTGGTGCTCGCTCGAGGTGAACAGGCTTCGCGCTGAGAAGGCCTCCTTCTCCGTACAGCGACGTGTGTGCGGACGTGGACTTGGATGGCCTTCCACCCTGCCTTGTCTCTCCCAGGGAGGTCGAGGGGCTTGACCTACGGCGTCCCCACCCACGGCGAGTAAGCCAACCGCTTCCCCGTGGAGGACGCGAGGCGCCGGCCCGGGAGAAGCCGTCCCCACGGCCCGGGCGCTCGGGCCTCACGAAGCGCGCCCTTCCTCTCTCCTGCCTGCTTCTCTCTTCGCACTCGTCTTTCCCTGGGCCGACGTTCACCCCCGGAGCGCACCGTGGCTCGGCCTGGAGGGACCTGCTGTCTCCTTCGGTTTTGAGGCCCAGGCGTGTGACCGCCTTGACTCCCCGAAGGCGCTGTCGGCCCCGAGGTGCTGGCGGCACCCGCAGGTCCCTGGGGTGGAGGCCCCAGCCGGCAGGGTGTTTGCATCGCTTTCCGCATCTGAGAGCAGGCGTGGTGCTTTCGGGGAAGGGGGAGCTGACAGAGCTCCCTCCGGGAAGCGCGTGCCAGAGCCGAGGGTTGGGCGGCTTGCGGGGTGCTTCTAGGGGTCACAGCCGCTTCTCTCCTAATGGGACAGAGTGGGGCTTGCTGTGCCAAGGCGTCCCGCTGAAACAGTCCCATGGCAGGGGCTCGGCCCTTCGCCCGTCCGTTTCAGGCTGGCCTCCCTGATCAGGGCGCCCCCCGGAGAGGTGGGCCTGCAGGCCGGCGTCGCCCTCCCGACCTGCCCGCGAGCCGGGTGTGCAGCCCGGTGCCCTCTGAACGCCGGCTCCGGTGGGCTCGACTGCAGGCGGGCGCCCGGCTCCGTGAAGCGGGGCTGCCGCCAGAAGGCCTCCCGCAGCCTCGGAACGAGTGGGTTTGCTCTGCGGTGGGTCCGGCCGCTCGGTCCCAGCAGAAGCTGCTTCCGATGTCCTCGCGCGTGCTTCGCCGAGGCCGAGGTCGGGGGCCTCCTTCTAGGACGGCCCCCCACCTGAGGCCCGGCTGGCAGCCTTCCTGCGGCTTCCGCCCCACCCTGCCGCGGCCCAGCTTGCCCCTTCGCCAAGGAGGCCTGCACGCGGAAGGCAGCTCGGCTTCAGGCTTGCCTCTCCGAGGGAAGGCTGTGGTGCTCGCTCGAGGTGAACAGGCCTCGCGCTGAGAAGGCCTCCTTCTCCGTGCAGCGACGTGTGTGCGGACGTGGACGGGGATGGCCTTCCACCCTGCCTTGTCTCTCCCAGGGAGGTCGAGGGGCTTGACCTACGGCGTCCCCACCCACGGCGAGTCAGCCAACCGCTTCCCCGGGGAGGACCTGAGGCGCCGGCCCGGGAGAAGCCGGCCCCACGGCCCGGGCGCTCGGGCCTCACGAAGCGCGCCCTTCCTCTCTCCTGCCCACTTCTCTCTTCGCACTCGTCTTTCCCTGGGCCGACGTTCTCCCCCGGAGCGCACCGTGGCTCGGCCTGGAGGGACCTGCTGTCTCCTTCGGTTTTGAGGCCCAGGCGTGCGACCGCCTTGACTCCCCGAAGCCGCTGTCGGCCCCGAGGTGCTGGGGGCACCCGCAGGTCCCTGGGCTGGAGGCCCCAGCCGGCAGGGTGTTTGCATCGCTTTCCGTGTCGGAAAGCCTGCGTGGTGCTTTCGGGGAAGGGGGAGCTGAAAGAGCCCCCTCCGGGATGCGTGTTCCAGAGCCGAGGGTTGGGCGGCTTGCGGGGTGCTTCTAGGGTTCACAGCCGCTTCTCTCCTAATGGGACAGAGTGGGGCTTGCTGTGCCAAGGCGTCCCGCTGAAACAGTCCCATGGCAGGGGCTCGGCCCTTCGCCCGTCCGTTTCAGGCTGGCCTCCCTGATCAGGGCGCCCCCCGGAGAGGTGGGCCTGCAGGCCGGCGTCGCCCTCCCGACCTGCCCGCGAGCCGGGTGTGCAGCCCGGTGCCCTCTGAACGCCGGCTCCGGTGGGCTCGACTGCAGGCGGGCGCCCGGCTCCGTGAAGCGGGGCTGCCGCCAGAAGGCCTCCCGCAGCCTCGGAACGAGTGGGTTTGCTCTGCGGTGGGTCCGGCCGCTCGGTCCCAGCAGAAGCTGCTTCCGATGTCCTCGCGCGTGCTTCGCCGAGGCCGAGGTCGGGGGCCTCCTTCTAGGACGGCCCCCCACCTGAGGCCCGGCTGGCAGCCTTCCTGCGGCTTCCGCCCCACCCTGCCGCGGCCCAGCTTGCCCCTTCGCCAAGGAGGCCTGCACGCGGAAGGCAGCTCGGCTTCAGGCTTGCCTCTCCGAGGGAAGGCTGTGGTGCTCGCTCGAGGTGAACAGGCCTCGCGCTGAGAAGGCCTCCTTCTCCGTGCAGCGACGTGTGTGCGGACGTGGACGGGGATGGCCTTCCACCCTGCCTTGTCTCTCCCAGGGAGGTCGAGGGGCTTGACCTACGGCGTCCCCACCCACGGCGAGTCAGCCAACCGCTTCCCCGGGGAGGACGCGAGGCGCCGGCCCGGGAGAAGCCGGCCCCACGGCCCGGGCGCTCGGGCCTCACGAAGCGCGCCCTTCCTCTCTCCTGCCCGCTTCTCTCTTCGCACTCGTCTTTCCCTTAGCCGGCGTTCTCCCCCGGAGCGCACCGTGGCTCGGCCTGGAGGGACCTGCTGTCTCCTTCGGTTTTGAGGCCCAGGCGTGTGACCGCCTTGACTCCCCGAAGGCGCTGTCGGCCCCGAGGTGCTGGCGGCACCCGCAGGTCCCTGGGGTGGAGGCCCCAGCCGGCAGGGTGTTTGCATCGCTTTCCGCATCTGAGAGCAGGCGTGGGGCTTTCGGGGAAGGGGGAGCTGACAGAGCTCCCTCCGGGAAGCGCGTGCCAGAGCCGAGGGTTGGGCGCCTTGCTCCGTGCTTCTAGGGGTCACAGCCACTTCTCTCCTAATGGGACAGAGTGGGGCTTGCTGTGCCAAGGCGTCCCGCTGAAACAGTCCCATGGCAGGGGCTCGGCCCTTCGCCCGTCCGTTTCAGGCTGGCCTCCCTGCTCAGGGCGCCCCCCGGAGAGGTGGGCCTGCAGGCCGGCGTCGCCCTCCCGACCTCCCCGCGAGCCGGGTGTGCAGCCCGGTGCCCTCTGTACGCCGGCTCCGGTGGGCTCGACTGCAGGCGGGCGCCCGGCTCCGTGAAGCGGGGCTGCCGCCAGAAGGCCTCCCGCAGCCTCGGAACGAGTGGGTTTGCTCTGCGGTGGGTCCAGCCGCTCGGTCCCAGCAGAAGCTGCTTCCGATGTCCTCGCGCGTGCTTCGCCGAGGCCGAGGTCGGGGGCCTCCTTCTAGGACGGCCCCCCACCTGAGGCCCGGCTGGCAGCCTTCCTGCGGCTACCGCCCCACCCTGCCGCGGCCCAGCTTGCCCCTTCGCCAAGGAGGCCTGCACGCGGAAGGCAGCTCGGCTTCAGGCTTGCCTCTCGGATGGAAGGCTGTGGTGCTCGCTCGAGGTGAACAGGCTTCGCGCTGAGAAGGCCTCCTTCTCCGTGCAGCGACGAGTGTGCGGACGTGGACGGGGATGGCCTTCCACCCTGCCTTGTCTCTCCCAGGGAGGTCGAGGGGCTTGACCTACGGCGTCCCCACCCACGGCGAGTAAGCCAACCGCTTCCCCGGGGAGGACGCGAGGCGCCGGCCCGTAGAAGCCGTCCCCACGGCCCGGGCGCTCGGGCCTCACGAAGCGCGCCCTTCCTCTCTCCTGCCTGCTTCTCTCTTCGCACTCGTCTTTCCCTGGGCCGACGTTCACCCCCGGAGCGCACCGTGGCTCTGCCTGGAGGGACCTGCTGTCTCCTTCGGTTTTGAGGCCCAGGCGTGTGACCGCCTTGACTCCCCGAAGGCGCTGTCGGCCCCGAGGTGCTGGCGGCACCCGCAGGTCCCTGGGGTGGAGGCCCCAGCCGGCAGGGTGTTTGCATCGCTTTCCGCATCTGAGAGCAGGCGTGGTGCTTTCGGGGAAGGGGGAGCTGACAGAGCTCCCTCCGGGAAGCGCGTGCCAGAGCCGAGGGTTGGGCGCCTTGCTCTGTGCTTCTAGGGGTCACAGCCGCTTCTCTCCTAATGGGACGGAGTGGGGCTTGCTGGGTCAAGGCGTCCCCCTGAAACAGTCCCATGGCAGGGGCTCGGCCCTTCGCCCGTCCGTTTCAGGCTGGCCTCCCTGATCAGGGCGCCCCCCGGAGAGGTGGGCCTGCAGGCCGGCGTCGCCCTCCCGACCTCCCCGCGAGCCGGGTGTGCAGCCCGGTGCCCTCTGAACGCCGGCTCCGGTGGGCTCGACTGCAGGCGGGCGCCCGGCTCCGTGAAGCGGGGCTGCCGCCAGAAGGCCTCCCGCAGCCTCGGAACGAGTGGGTTTGCTCTGCGGTGGGTCCGGCCGCTCGGTCCCAGCAGAAGCTGCTTCCGATGTCCTCGCGCGTGCTTCGCCGAGGCCGAGGTCGGGGGCCTCCTTCTAGGACGGCCCCCCACCTGAGGCCCGGCTGGCAGCCTTCCTGCGGCTACCGCCCCACCCGGCCGCGGCCCAGCTTGCCCCTTCGCCAAGGAGGCTTGCACGCGGAAGGCAGCTCGGCTTCAGGCTTGCCTCTCGGATGGAAGGCTGTGGTGCTCGCTCGAGGTGAACAGGCTTCGCGCTGAGAAGGCCTCCTTCTCCGTACAGCGACGTGTGTGCGGACGTGGACTTGGATGGCCTTCCACCCTGCCTTGTCTCTCCCAGGGAGGTCGAGGGGCTTGACCTACGGCGTCCCCACCCACGGCGAGTAAGCCAACCGCTTCCCCGTGGAGGACGCGAGGCGCCGGCCCGGGAGAAGCCGTCCCCACGGCCCGGGCGCTCGGGCCTCACGAAGCGCGCCCTTCCTCTCTCCTGCCTGCTTCTCTCTTCGCACTCGTCTTTCCCTGGGCCGACGTTCACCCCCGGAGCGCACCGTGGCTCGGCCTGGAGGGACCTGCTGTCTCCTTCGGTTTTGAGGCCCAGGCGTGTGACCGCCTTGACTCCCCGAAGGCGCTGTCGGCCCCGAGGTGCTGGCGGCACCCGCAGGTCCCTGGGGTGGAGGCCCCAGCCGGCAGGGTGTTTGCATCGCTTTCCGCATCTGAGAGCAGGCGTGGTGCTTTCGGGGAAGGGGGAGCTGACAGAGGTCCCTCCGGGAAGCGCGTGCCAGAGCCGAGGGTTGGGCGGCTTGCGGGGTGCTTCTAGGGGTCACAGCCGCTTCTCTCCTAATGGGACAGAGTGGGGCTTGCTGTGCCAAGGCGTCCCGCTGAAACAGTCCCATGGCAGGGGCTCGGCCCTTCGCCCGTCCGTTTCAGGCTGGCCTCCCTGATCAGGGCGCCCCCCGGAGAGGTGGGCCTGCAGGCCGGCGTCGCCCTCCCGACCTGCCCGCGAGCCGGGTGTGCAGCCCGGTGCCCTCTGAACGCCGGCTCCGGTGGGCTCGACTGCAGGCGGGCGCCCGGCTCCGTGAAGCGGGGCTGCCGCCAGAAGGCCTCCCGCAGCCTCGGAACGAGTGGGTTTGCTCTGCGGTGGGTCCGGCCGCTCGGTCCCAGCAGAAGCTGCTTCCGATGTCCTCGCGCGTGCTTCGCCGAGGCCGAGGTCGGGGGCCTCCTTCTAGGACGGCCCCCCACCTGAGGCCCGGCTGGCAGCCTTCCTGCGGCTTCCGCCCCACCCTGCCGCGGCCCAGCTTGCCCCTTCGCCAAGGAGGCCTGCACGCGGAAGGCAGCTCGGCTTCAGGCTTGCCTCTCCGAGGGAAGGCTGTGGTGCTCGCTCGAGGTGAACAGGCCTCGCGCTGAGAAGGCCTCCTTCTCCGTGCAGCGACGTGTGTGCGGACGTGGACGGGGATGGCCTTCCACCCTGCCTTGTCTCTCCCAGGGAGGTCGAGGGGCTTGACCTACGGCGTCCCCACCCACGGCGAGTCAGCCAACCGCTTCCCCGGGGAGGACGCGAGGCGCCGGCCCGGGAGAAGCCGGCCCCACGGCCCGGGCGCTCGGGCCTCACGAAGCGCGCCCTTCCTCTCTCCTGCCCGCTTCTCTCTTCGCACTCGTCTTTCCCTTAGCCGGCGTTCTCCCCCGGAGCGCACCGTGGCTCGGCCTGGAGGGACCTGCTGTCTCCTTCGGTTTTGAGGCCCAGGCGTGTGACCGCCTTGACTCCCCGAAGGCGCTGTCGGCCCCGAGGTGCTGGCGGCACCCGCAGGTCCCTGGGGTGGAGGCCCCAGCCGGCAGGGTGTTTGCATCGCTTTCCGCATCTGAGAGCAGGCGTGGGGCTTTCGGGGAAGGGGGAGCTGACAGAGCTCCCTCCGGGAAGCGCGTGCCAGAGCCGAGGGTTGGGCGCCTTGCTCCGTGCTTCTAGGGGTCACAGCCACTTCTCTCCTAATGGGACAGAGTGGGGCTTGCTGTGCCAAGGCGTCCCGCTGAAACAGTCCCATGGCAGGGGCTCGGCCCTTCGCCCGTCCGTTTCAGGCTGGCCTCCCTGCTCAGGGCGCCCCCCGGAGAGGTGGGCCTGCAGGCCGGCGTCGCCCTCCCGACCTCCCCGCGAGCCGGGTGTGCAGCCCGGTGCCCTCTGTACGCCGGCTCCGGTGGGCTCGACTGCAGGCGGGCGCCCGGCTCCGTGAAGCGGGGCTGCCGCCAGAAGGCCTCCCGCAGCCTCGGAACGAGTGGGTTTGCTCTGCGGTGGGTCCAGCCGCTCGGTCCCAGCAGAAGCTGCTTCCGAAGGCCTCGCGCGTGCTTCGCCGAGGCCGAGGTCGGGGGCCTCCTTCTAGGACGGCCCCCCACCTGAGGCCCGGCTGGCAGCCTTCCTGCGGCTACCGCCCCACCCTGCCGCGGCCCAGCTTGCCCCTTCGCCAAGGAGGCCTGCACGCGGAAGGCAGCTCGGCTTCAGGCTTGCCTCTCGGATGGAAGGCTGTGGTGCTCGCTCGAGGTGAACAGGCTTCGCGCTGAGAAGGCCTCCTTCTCCGTGCAGCGACGAGTGTGCGGACGTGGACGGGGATGGCCTTCCACCCTGCCTTGTCTCTCCCAGGGAGGTCGAGGGGCTTGACCTACGGCGTCCCCACCCACGGCGAGTAAGCCAACCGCTTCCCCGGGGAGGACGCGAGGCGCCGGCCCGGGAGAAGCCGTCCCCACGGCCCGGGCGCTCGGGCCTCACGAAGCGCGCCCTTCCTCTCTCCTGCCTGCTTCTCTCTTCGCACTCGTCTTTCCCTGGGCCGACGTTCACCCCCGGAGCGCACCGTGGCTCTGCCTGGAGGGACCTGCTGTCTCCTTCGGTTTTGAGGCCCAGGCGTGTGACCGCCTTGACTCCCCGAAGGCGCTGTCGGCCCCGAGGTGCTGGCGGCACCCGCAGGTCCCTGGGGTGGAGGCCCCAGCCGGCAGGGTGTTTGCATCGCTTTCCGCATCTGAGAGCAGGCGTGGTGCTTTCGGGGAAGGGGGAGCTGACAGAGCTCCCTCCGGGAAGCGCGTGCCAGAGCCGAGGGTTGGGCGCCTTGCTCTGTGCTTCTAGGGGTCACAGCCGCTTCTCTCCTAATGGGACGGAGTGGGGCTTGCTGGGTCAAGGCGTCCCCCTGAAACAGTCCCATGGCAGGGGCTCGGCCCTTCGCCCGTCCGTTTCAGGCTGGCCTCCCTGATCAGGGCGCCCCCCGGAGAGGTGGGCCTGCAGGCCGGCGTCGCCCTCCCGACCTCCCCGCGAGCCGGGTGTGCAGCCCGGTGCCCTCTGAACGCCGGCTCCGGTGGGCTCGACTGCAGGCGGGCGCCCGGCTCCGTGAAGCGGGGCTGCCGCCAGAAGGCCTCCCGCAGCCTCGGAACGAGTGGGTTTGCTCTGCGGTGGGTCCGGCCGCTCGGTCCCAGCAGAAGCTGCTTCCGATGTCCTCGCGCGTGCTTCGCCGAGGCCGAGGTCGGGGGCCTCCTTCTAGGACGGCCCCCCACCTGAGGCCCGGCTGGCAGCCTTCCTGCGGCTACCGCCCCACCCGGCCGCGGCCCAGCTTGCCCCTTCGCCAAGGAGGCTTGCACGCGGAAGGCAGCTCGGCTTCAGGCTTGCCTCTCGGATGGAAGGCTGTGGTGCTCGCTCGAGGTGAACAGGCTTCGCGCTGAGAAGGCCTCCTTCTCCGTACAGCGACGTGTGTGCGGACGTGGACTTGGATGGCCTTCCACCCTGCCTTGTCTCTCCCAGGGAGGTCGAGGGGCTTGACCTACGGCGTCCCCACCCACGGCGAGTAAGCCAACCGCTTCCCCGTGGAGGACGCGAGGCGCCGGCCCGGGAGAAGCCGTCCCCACGGCCCGGGCGCTCGGGCCTCACGAAGCGCGCCCTTCCTCTCTCCTGCCTGCTTCTCTCTTCGCACTCGTCTTTCCCTGGGCCGACGTTCACCCCCGGAGCGCACCGTGGCTCGGCCTGGAGGGACCTGCTGTCTCCTTCGGTTTTGAGGCCCAGGCGTGTGACCGCCTTGACTCCCCGAAGGCGCTGTCGGCCCCGAGGTGCTGGCGGCACCCGCAGGTCCCTGGGGTGGAGGCCCCAGCCGGCAGGGTGTTTGCATCGCTTTCCGCATCTGAGAGCAGGCGTGGTGCTTTCGGGGAAGGGGGAGCTGACAGAGCTCCCTCCGGGAAGCGCGTGCCAGAGCCGAGGGTTGGGCGGCTTGCGGGGTGCTTCTAGGGGTCACAGCCGCTTCTCTCCTAATGGGACAGAGTGGGGCTTGCTGTGCCAAGGCGTCCCGCTGAAACAGTCCCATGGCAGGGGCTCGGCCCTTCGCCCGTCCGTTTCAGGCTGGCCTCCCTGATCAGGGCGCCCCCCGGAGAGGTGGGCCTGCAGGCCGGCGTCGCCCTCCCGACCTGCCCGCGAGCCGGGTGTGCAGCCCGGTGCCCTCTGAACGCCGGCTCCGGTGGGCTCGACTGCAGGCGGGCGCCCGGCTCCGTGAAGCGGGGCTGCCGCCAGAAGGCCTCCCGCAGCCTCGGAACGAGTGGGTTTGCTCTGCGGTGGGTCCGGCCGCTCGGTCCCAGCAGAAGCTGCTTCCGATGTCCTCGCGCGTGCTTCGCCGAGGCCGAGGTCGGGGGCCTCCTTCTAGGACGGCCCCCCACCTGAGGCCCGGCTGGCAGCCTTCCTGCGGCTTCCGCCCCACCCTGCCGCGGCCCAGCTTGCCCCTTCGCCAAGGAGGCCTGCACGCGGAAGGCAGCTCGGCTTCAGGCTTGCCTCTCCGAGGGAAGGCTGTGGTGCTCGCTCGAGGTGAACAGGCCTCGCGCTGAGAAGGCCTCCTTCTCCGTGCAGCGACGTGTGTGCGGACGTGGACGGGGATGGCCTTCCACCCTGCCTTGTCTCTCCCAGGGAGGTCGAGGGGCTTGACCTACGGCGTCCCCACCCACGGCGAGTCAGCCAACCGCTTCCCCGGGGAGGACGCGAGGCGCCGGCCCGGGAGAAGCCGGCCCCACGGCCCGGGCGCTCGGGCCTCACGAAGCGCGCCCTTCCTCTCTCCTGCCCGCTTCTCTCTTCGCACTCGTCTTTCCCTTAGCCGGCGTTCTCCCCCGGAGCGCACCGTGGCTCGGCCTGGAGGGACCTGCTGTCTCCTTCGGTTTTGAGGCCCAGGCGTGTGACCGCCTTGACTCCCCGAAGGCGCTGTCGGCCCCGAGGTGCTGGCGGCACCCGCAGGTCCCTGGGGTGGAGGCCCCAGCCGGCAGGGTGTTTGCATCGCTTTCCGCATCTGAGAGCAGGCGTGGGGCTTTCGCGGAAGGGGGAGCTGACAGAGCTCCCTGCGGGAAGCGCGTGCCAGAGCCGAGGGTTGGGCGCCTTGCTCCGTGCTTCTAGGGGTCACAGCCACTTCTCTCCTAATGGGACAGAGTGGGGCTTGCTGTGCCAAGGCGTCCCGCTGAAACAGTCCCATGGCAGGGGCTCGGCCCTTCGCCCGTCCGTTTCAGGCTGGCCTCCCTGCTCAGGGCGCCCCCCGGAGAGGTGGGCCTGCAGGCCGGCGTCGCCCTCCCGACCTCCCCGCGAGCCGGGTGTGCAGCCCGGTGCCCTCTGAACGCCGGCTCCGGTGGGCTCGACTGCAGGCGGGCGCCCGGCTCCGTGAAGCGGGGCTGCCGCCAGAAGGCCTCCCGCAGCCTCGGAACGAGTGGGTTTGCTCTGCGGTGGGTCCGGCCGCTCGGTCCCAGCAGAAGCTGCTTCCGATGTCCTCGCGCGTGCTTCGCCGAGGCCGAGGTCGGGGGCCTCCTTCTAGGACGGCCCCCCACCTGAGGCCCGGCTGGCAGCCTTCCTGCGGCTACCGCCCCACCCTGCCGCGGCCCAGCTTGCCCCTTCGCCAAGGAGGCCTGCACGCGGAAGGCAGCTCGGCTTCAGGCTTGCCTCTCGGATGGAAGGCTGTGGTGCTCGCTCGAGGTGAACAGGCTTCGCGCTGAGAAGGCCTCCTTCTCCGTGCAGCGACGAGTGTGCGGACGTGGACGGGGATGGCCTTCCACCCTGCCTTGTCTCTCCCAGGGAGGTCGAGGGGCTTGACCTACGGCGTCCCCACCCACGGCGAGTAAGCCAACCGCTTCCCCGGGGAGGACGCGAGGCGCCGGCCCGGGAGAAGCCGTCCCCACGGCCCGGGCGCTCGGGCCTCACGAAGCGCGCCCTTCCTCTCTCCTGCCTGCTTCTCTCTTCGCACTCGTCTTTCCCTGGGCCGACGTTCACCCCCGGAGCGCACCGTGGCTCTGCCTGGAGGGACCTGCTGTCTCCTTCGGTTTTGAGGCCCAGGCGTGTGACCGCCTTGACTCCCCGAAGGCGCTGTCGGCCCCGAGGTGCTGGCGGCACCCGCAGGTCCCTGGGGTGGAGGCCCCAGCCGGCAGGGTGTTTGCATCGCTTTCCGCATCTGAGAGCAGGCGTGGTGCTTTCGGGGAAGGGGGAGCTGACAGAGCTCCCTCCGGGAAGCGCGTGCCAGAGCCGAGGGTTGGGCGCCTTGCTCTGTGCTTCTAGGGGTCACAGCCGCTTCTCTCCTAATGGGACGGAGTGGGGCTTGCTGGGTCAAGGCGTCCCCCTGAAACAGTCCCATGGCAGGGGCTCGGCCCTTCGCCCGTCCGTTTCAGGCTGGCCTCCCTGATCAGGGCGCCCCCCGGAGAGGTGGGCCTGCAGGCCGGCGTCGCCCTCCCGACCTCCCCGCGAGCCGGGTGTGCAGCCCGGTGCCCTCTGAACGCCGGCTCCGGTGGGCTCGACTGCAGGCGGGCGCCCGGCTCCGTGAAGCGGGGCTGCCGCCAGAAGGCCTCCCGCAGCCTCGGAACGAGTGGGTTTGCTCTGCGGTGGGTCCGGCCGCTCGGTCCCAGCAGAAGCTGCTTCCGATGTCCTCGCGCGTGCTTCGCCGAGGCCGAGGTCGGGGGCCTCCTTCTAGGACGGCCCCCCACCTGAGGCCCGGCTGGCAGCCTTCCTGCGGCTACCGCCCCACCCGGCCGCGGCCCAGCTTGCCCCTTCGCCAAGGAGGCTTGCACGCGGAAGGCAGCTCGGCTTCAGGCTTGCCTCTCGGATGGAAGGCTGTGGTGCTCGCTCGAGGTGAACAGGCTTCGCGCTGAGAAGGCCTCCTTCTCCGTACAGCGACGTGTGTGCGGACGTGGACTTGGATGGCCTTCCAACCTGCCTTGTCTCTCCCAGGGAGGTCGAGGGGCTTGACCTACGGCGTCCCCACCCACGGCGAGTAAGCCAACCGCTTCCCCGTGGAGGACGCGAGGCGCCGGCCCGGGAGAAGCCGTCCCCACGGCCCGGGCGCTCGGGCCTCACGAAGCGCGCCCTTCCTCTCTCCTGCCTGCTTCTCTCTTCGCACTCGTCTTTCCCTGGGCCGACGTTCACCCCCGGAGCGCACCGTGGCTCGGCCTGGAGGGACCTGCTGTCTCCTTCGGTTTTGAGGCCCAGGCGTGTGACCGCCTTGACTCCCCGAAGGCGCTGTCGGCCCCGAGGTGCTGGCGGCACCCGCAGGTCCCTGGGGTGGAGGCCCCAGCCGGCAGGGTGTTTGCATCGCTTTCCGCATCTGAGAGCAGGCGTGGTGCTTTCGGGGAAGGGGGAGCTGACAGAGCTCCCTCCGGGAAGCGCGTGCCAGAGCCGAGGGTTGGGCGGCTTGCGGGGTGCTTCTAGGGGTCACAGCCGCTTCTCTCCTAATGGGACAGAGTGGGGCTTGCTGTGCCAAGGCGTCCCGCTGAAACAGTCCCATGGCAGGGGCTCGGCCCTTCGCCCGTCCGTTTCAGGCTGGCCTCCCTGATCAGGGCGCCCCCCGGAGAGGTGGGCCTGCAGGCCGGCGTCGCCCTCCCGACCTGCCCGCGAGCCGGGTGTGCAGCCCGGTGCCCTCTGAACGCCGGCTCCGGTGGGCTCGACTGCAGGCGGGCGCCCGGCTCCGTGAAGCGGGGCTGCCGCCAGAAGGCCTCCCGCAGCCTCGGAACGAGTGGGTTTGCTCTGCGGTGGGTCCGGCCGCTCGGTCCCAGCAGAAGCTGCTTCCGATGTCCTCGCGCGTGCTTCGCCGAGGCCGAGGTCGGGGGCCTCCTTCTAGGACGGCCCCCCACCTGAGGCCCGGCTGGCAGCCTTCCTGCGGCTTCCGCCCCACCCTGCCGCGGCCCAGCTTGCCCCTTCGCCAAGGAGGCCTGCACGCGGAAGGCAGCTCGGCTTCAGGCTTGCCTCTCCGAGGGAAGGCTGTGGTGCTCGCTCGAGGTGAACAGGCCTCGCGCTGAGAAGGCCTCCTTCTCCGTGCAGCGACGTGTGTGCGGACGTGGACGGGGATGGCCTTCCACCCTGCCTTGTCTCTCCCAGGGAGGTCGAGGGGCTTGACCTACGGCGTCCCCACCCACGGCGAGTCAGCCAACCGCTTCCCCGGGGAGGACGCGAGGCGCCGGCCCGGGAGAAGCCGGCCCCACGGCCCGGGCGCTCGGGCCTCACGAAGCGCGCCCTTCCTCTCTCCTGCCCGCTTCTCTCTTCGCACTCGTCTTTCCCTTAGCCGGCGTTCTCCCCCGGAGCGCACCGTGGCTCGGCCTGGAGGGACCTGCTGTCTCCTTCGGTTTTGAGGCCCAGGCGTGTGACCGCCTTGACTCCCCGAAGGCGCTGTCGGCCCCGAGGTGCTGGCGGCACCCGCAGGTCCCTGGGGTGGAGGCCCCAGCCGGCAGGGTGTTTGCATCGCTTTCCGCATCTGAGAGCAGGCGTGGGGCTTTCGCGGAAGGGGGAGCTGACAGAGCTCCCTGCGGGAAGCGCGTGCCAGAGCCGAGGGTTGGGCGCCTTGCTCCGTGCTTCTAGGGGTCACAGCCACTTCTCTCCTAATGGGACAGAGTGGGGCTTGCTGTGCCAAGGCGTCCCGCTGAAACAGTCCCATGGCAGGGGCTCGGCCCTTCGCCCGTCCGTTTCAGGCTGGCCTCCCTGCTCAGGGCGCCCCCCGGAGAGGTGGGCCTGCAGGCCGGCGTCGCCCTCCCGACCTCCCCGCGAGCCGGGTGTGCAGCCCGGTGCCCTCTGAACGCCGGCTCCGGTGGGCTCGACTGCAGGCGGGCGCCCGGCTCCGTGAAGCGGGGCTGCCGCCAGAAGGCCTCCCGCAGCCTCGGAACGAGTGGGTTTGCTCTGCGGTGGGTCCGGCCGCTCGGTCCCAGCAGAAGCTGCTTCCGATGTCCTCGCGCGTGCTTCGCCGAGGCCGAGGTCGGGGGCCTCCTTCTAGGACGGCCCCCCACCTGAGGCCCGGCTGGCAGCCTTCCTGCGGCTACCGCCCCACCCGGCCGCGGCCCAGCTTGCCCCTTCGCCAAGGAGGCCTGCACGCGGAAGGCAGCTCGGCTTCAGGCTTGCCTCTCGGATGGAAGGCTGTGGTGCTCGCTCGAGGTGAACAGGCTTCGCGCTGAGAAGGCCTCCTTCTCCGTACAGCGACGTGTGTGCGGACGTGGACTTGGATGGCCTTCCACCCTGCCTTGTCTCTCCCAGGGAGGTCGAGGGGCTTGACCTACGGCGTCCCCACCCACGGCGAGTAAGCCAACCGCTTCCCCGTGGAGGACGCGAGGCGCCGGCCCGGGAGAAGCCGTCCCCACGGCCCGGGCGCTCGGGCCTCACGAAGCGCGCCCTTCCTCTCTCCTGCCTGCTTCTCTCTTCGCACTCGTCTTTCCCTGGGCCGACGTTCACCCCCGGAGCGCACCGTGGCTCGGCCTGGAGGGACCTGCTGTCTCCTTCGGTTTTGAGGCCCAGGCGTGTGACCGCCTTGACTCCCCGAAGGCGCTGTCGGCCCCGAGGTGCTGGCGGCACCCGCAGGTCCCTGGGGTGGAGGCCCCAGCCGGCAGGGTGTTTGCATCGCTTTCCGCATCTGAGAGCAGGCGTCCTGCTTTCGGGGAAGGGGGAGCTGACAGAGCTCCCTCCGGGAAGCGCGTGCCAGAGCCGAGGGTTGGGCGCCTTGCTCTGTGCTTCTAGGGGTCACAGCCGCTTCTCTCCTAATGGGACAGAGTGGGGCTTGCTGTGCCAAGGCGTCCCGCTGAAACAGTCCCATGGCAGGGGCTCGGCCCTTCGCCCGTCCGTTTCAGGCTGGCCTCCCTGCTCAGGGCGCCCCCCGGAGAGGTGGGCCTGCAGGCCGGCGTCGCCCTCCCGACCTGCCCGCGAGCCGGGTGTGCAGCCCGGTGCTCTCTGAACGCCGGCTCCGGTGGGCTCGACTGCAGGCGGGCGCCCGGCTCCGTGAAGCGGGGCTGCCGCCAGAAGGCCTCCCGCAGCCTCGGAACGAGTGGGTTTGCTCTGCGGTGGGTCCGGCCGCTCGGTCCCAGCAGAAGCTGCTTCCGATGTCCTCGCGCGTGCTTCGCCGAGGCCGAGGTCGGGGGCCTCCTTCTAGGACGGCCCCCCACCTGAGGCCCGGCTGGCAGCCTTCCTGCGGCTTCCGCCCCACCCTGCCGCGGCCCAGCTTGCCCCTTCGCCAAGGAGGCCTGCACGCGGAGGCAGCTAGGCTTCAGGCTTGCCTCTCCGAGGGAAGGCTGTGGTGCTCACTCGAGGTGAACAGGCCTCGCGCTGAGAAGGCCTCCTTCTCCGTGCAGCGACGTGTTTGCGGACGTGGACGGGGATGGCCTTCCACTCTGCCTGTCTCTCCCAGGGAGGTCGAGGGGCTTGACCTACGGCGTCCCCACCCACGGCGAGTCAGCCAACCGCTTCCCCGGGGAGGACGCGAGGCGCCGGCCCGGGAGAAGCCGGCCCCACGGCCCGGGCGCTCGGGCCTCACGAAGCGCGCCCTTCCTCTCTCCTGCCCGCTTCTCTCTTCGCACTCGTCTTTCCCTGGGCCGACGTTCTCCCCCGGAGCGCACCGTGGCTCGGCCTGGAGGGACCTGCTGTCTCCTTCGGTTTTGAGGCCCAGGCGTGCGACCGCCTTGACTCCCCGAAGCCGCTGTCGGCCCCGAGGTGCTGGCGGCACCCGCAGGTCCCTGGGGTGGAGGCCCCAGCCGGCAGGGTGTTTGCATCGCTTTCCGCATCTGAGAGCAGGCGTGGTGCTTTCGGGGAAGGGGGAGCTGAAAGAGCCCCCTCCGGGATGCGTGTTCCAGAGCCGAGGGTTGGGCGGCTTGCGGGGTGCTTCTAGGGTTCACAGCCGCTTCTCTCCTAATGGGACAGAGTGGGGCTTGCTGTGCCAAGGCGTCCCGCTGAAACAGTCCCATGGCAGGGGCTCGGCCCTTCGCCCGTCCGTTTCAGGCTGGCCTCCCTGATCAGGGCGCCCCCCGGAGAGGTGGGCCTGCAGGCCGGCGTCGCCCTCCCGACCTGCCCGCGAGCCGGGTGTGCAGCCCGGTGCCCTCTGAACGCCGGCTCCGGTGGGCTCGACTGCAGGCGGGCGCCCGGCTCCGTGAAGCGGGGCTGCCGCCAGAAGGCCTCCCGCAGCCTCGGAACGAGTGGGTTTGCTCTGCGGTGGGTCCGGCCGCTCGGTCCCAGCAGAAGCTGCTTCCGATGTCCTCGCGCGTGCTTCGCCGAGGCCGAGGTCGGGGGCCTCCTTCTAGGACGGCCCCCCACCTGAGGCCCGGCTGGCAGCCTTCCTGCGGCTTCCGCCCCACCCTGCCGCGGCCCAGCTTGCCCCTTCGCCAAGGAGGCCTGCACGCGGAAGGCAGCTCGGCTTCAGGCTTGCCTCTCCGAGGGAAGGCTGTGGTGCTCGCTCGAGGTGAACAGGCCTCGCGCTGAGAAGGCCTCCTTCTCCGTGCAGCGACGTGTGTGCGGACGTGGACGGGGATGGCCTTCCACCCTGCCTTGTCTCTCCCAGGGAGGTCGAGGGGCTTGACCTACGGCGTCCCCACCCACGGCGAGTCAGCCAACCGCTTCCCCGGGGAGGACGCGAGGCGCCGGCCCTGGAGAAGCCGGCCCCACGGCCCGGGCGCTCGGGCCTCACGAAGCGCGCCCTTCCTCTCTCCTGCCCGCTTCTCTCTTCGCACTCGTCTTTCCCTGGGCCGACGTTCACCCCCGGAGCGCACCGTGGCTCGGCCTGGAGGGACCTGCTGTCTCCTTCGGTTTTGAGGCCCAGGCGTGTGACCGCCTTGACTCCCCGAAGGCGCTGTCGGCCCCGAGGTGCTGGCGGCACCCGCAGGTCCCTGGGGTGGAGGCCCCAGCCGGCAGGGTGTTTGCATCGCTTTCCGCATCTGAGAGCAGGCGTGGTGCTTTCGGGGAAGGGGGAGCTGACAGAGCTCCCTCCGGGAAGCGCGTGCCAGAGCCGAGGGTTGGGCGCCTTGCTCTGTGCTTCTAGGGGTCACAGCCGCTTCTCTCCTAATGGGACGGAGTGGGGCTTGCTGGGTCAAGGCGTCCCCCTGAAACAGTCCCATGGCAGGGGCTCGGCCCTTCGCCCGTCCGTTTCAGGCTGGCCTCCCTGATCAGGGCGCCCCCCGGAGAGGTGGGCCTGCAGGCCGGCGTCGCCCTCCCGACCTCCCCGCGAGCCGGGTGTGCAGCCCGGTGCCCTCTGAACGCCGGCTCCGGTGGGCTCGACTGCAGGCGGGCGCCCGGCTCCGTGAAGCGGGGCTGCCGCCAGAAGGCCTCCCGCAGCCTCGGAACGAGTGGGTTTGCTCTGCGGTGGGTCCGGCCGCTCGGTCCCAGCAGAAGCTGCTTCCGATGTCCTCGCGCGTGCTTCGCCGAGGCCGAGGTCGGGGGCCTCCTTCTAGGACGGCCCCCCACCTGAGGCCCGGCTGGCAGCCTTCCTGCGGCTACCGCCCCACCCGGCCGCGGCCCAGCTTGCCCCTTCGCCAAGGAGGCCTGCACGCGGAAGGCAGCTCGGCTTCAGGCTTGCCTCTCGGATGGAAGGCTGTGGTGCTCGCTCGAGGTGAACAGGCTTCGCGCTGAGAAGGCCTCCTTCTCCGTACAGCGACGTGTGTGCGGATGTGGACTTGGATGGCCTTCCACCCTGCCTTGTCTCTCCCAGGGAGGTCGAGGGGCTTGACCTACGGCGTCCCCACCCACGGCGAGTAAGCCAACCGCTTCCCCGTGGAGGACGCGAGGCGCCGGCCCGGGAGAAGCCGTCCCCACGGCCCGGGCGCTCGGGCCTCACGAAGCGCGCCCTTCCTCTCTCCTGCCCGCTTCTCTCTTCGCACTCGTCTTTCCCTTAGCCGGCGTTCTCCCCCGGAGCGCACCGTGGCTCGGCCTGGAGGGACCTGCTGTCTCCTTCGGTTTTGAGGCCCAGGCGTGTGACCGCCTTGACTCCCCGAAGGCGCTGTCGGCCCCGAGGTGCTGGCGGCACCCGCAGGTCCCTGGGGTGGAGGCCCCAGCCGGCAGGGTGTTTGCATCGCTTTCCGCATCTGAGAGCAGGCGTCCTGCTTTCGGGGAAGGGGGAGCTGACAGAGCTCCCTCCGGGAAGCGCGTGCCAGAGCCGAGGGTTGGGCGCCTTGCTCTGTGCTTCTAGGGGTCACAGCCGCTTCTCTCCTAATGGGACGGAGTGGGGCTTGCTGTGCCAAGGCGTCCCGCTGAAACAGTCCCATGGCAGGGGCTCGGCCCTTCGCCCGTCCGTTTCAGGCTGGCCTCCCTGCTCAGGGCGCCCCCCGGAGAGGTGGGCCTGCAGGCCGGCGTCGCCCTCCCGACCTCCCCGCGAGCCGGGTGTGCAGCCCGATGATCTCTGAACGCCGGCTCCGGTGGGCTCGACTGCAGGCGGGCGCCCGACTCCGTGAAGCGGGGCTGCCGCCAGAAGGCCTCCCGCAGCCTCGGAACGAGTGGGTTTGCTCTGCGGTGGGTCCGGCCGCTCGGTCCCAGCAGAAGCTGCTTCCGATGTCCTCGCGCGTGCTTCGCCGAGGCCGAGGTCGGGGGCCTCCTTCTAGGACGGCCCCCCACCTGAGGCCCGGCTGGCAGCCTTCCTGCGGCTTCCGCCCCACCCTGCCGCGGCCCAGCTTGCCCCTTCGCCAAGGAGGCCTGCACGCGGAGGCAGCTAGGCTTCAGGCTTGCCTCTCCGAGGGAAGGCTGTGGTGCTCACTCGAGGTGAACAGGCCTCGCGCTGAGAAGGCCTCCTTCTCCGTGCAGCGACGTGTTTGCGGACGTGGACGGGGATGGCCTTCCACTCTGCCTGTCTCTCCCAGGGAGGTCGAGGGGCTTGACCTACGGCGTCCCCACCCACGGCGAGTCAGCCAACCGCTTCCCCGGGGAGGACGCGAGGCGCCGGCCCGGGAGAAGCCGGCCCCACGGCCCGGGCGCTCGGGCCTCACGAAGCGCGCCCTTCCTCTCTCCTGCCCGCTTCTCTCTTCGCACTCGTCTTTCCCTGGGCCGACGTTCTCCCCCGGAGCGCACCGTGGCTCGGCCTGGAGGGACCTGCTGTCTCCTTCGGTTTTGAGGCCCAGGCGTGCGACCGCCTTGACTCCCCGAAGCCGCTGTCGGCCCCGAGGTGCTGGCGGCACCCGCAGGTCCCTGGGGTGGAGGCCCCAGCCGGCAGGGTGTTTGCATCGCTTTCCGCATCTGAGAGCAGGCGTGGTGCTTTCGGGGAAGGGGGAGCTGAAAGAGCCCCCTCCGGGATGCGTGTTCCAGAGCCGAGGGTTGGGCGGCTTGCGGGGTGCTTCTAGGGTTCACAGCCGCTTCTCTCCTAATGGGACAGAGTGGGGCTTGCTGTGCCAAGGCGTCCCGCTGAAACAGTCCCATGGCAGGGGCTCGGCCCTTCGCCCGTCCGTTTCAGGCTGGCCTCCCTGATCAGGGCGCCCCCCGGAGAGGTGGGCCTGCAGGCCGGCGTCGCCCTCCCGACCTGCCCGCGAGCCGGGTGTGCAGCCCGGTGCCCTCTGAACGCCGGCTCCGGTGGGCTCGACTGCAGGCGGGCGCCCGGCTCCGTGAAGCGGGGCTGCCGCCAGAAGGCCTCCCGCAGCCTCGGAACGAGTGGGTTTGCTCTGCGGTGGGTCCGGCCGCTCGGTCCCAGCAGAAGCTGCTTCCGATGTCCTCGCGCGTGCTTCGCCGAGGCCGAGGTCGGGGGCCTCCTTCTAGGACGGCCCCCCACCTGAGGCCCGGCTGGCAGCCTTCCTGCGGCTTCCGCCCCACCCTGCCGCGGCCCAGCTTGCCCCTTCGCCAAGGAGGCCTGCACGCGGAGGCAGCTAGGCTTCAGGCTTGCCTCTCCGAGGGAAGGCTGTGGTGCTCACTCGAGGTGAACAGGCCTCGCGCTGAGAAGGCCTCCTTCTCCGTGCAGCGACGTGTTTGCGGACGTGGACGGGGATGGCCTTCCACTCTGCCTGTCTCTCCCAGGGAGGTCGAGGGGCTTGACCTACGGCGTCCCCACCCACGGCGAGTCAGCCAACCGCTTCCCCGGGGAGGACGCGAGGCGCCGGCCCGGGAGAAGCCGGCCCCACGGCCCGGGCGCTCGGGCCTCACGAAGCGCGCCCTTCCTCTCTCCTGCCCGCTTCTCTCTTCGCACTCGTCTTTCCCTGGGCCGACGTTCTCCCCCGGAGCGCACCGTGGCTCGGCCTGGAGGGACCTGCTGTCTCCTTCGGTTTTGAGGCCCAGGCGTGCGACCGCCTTGACTCCCCGAAGCCGCTGTCGGCCCCGAGGTGCTGGCGGCACCCGCAGGTCCCTGGGGTGGAGGCCCCAGCCGGCAGGGTGTTTGCATCGCTTTCCGCATCTGAGAGCAGGCGTGGTGCTTTCGGGGAAGGGGGAGCTGAAAGAGCCCCCTCCGGGATGCGTGTTCCAGAGCCGAGGGTTGGGCGGCTTGCGGGGTGCTTCTAGGGTTCACAGCCGCTTCTCTCCTAATGGGACAGAGTGGGGCTTGCTGTGCCAAGGCGTCCCGCTGAAACAGTCCCATGGCAGGGGCTCGGCCCTTCGCCCGTCCGTTTCAGGCTGGCCTCCCTGATCAGGGCGCCCCCCGGAGAGGTGGGCCTGCAGGCCGGCGTCGCCCTCCCGACCTGCCCGCGAGCCGGGTGTGCAGCCCGGTGCCCTCTGAACGCCGGCTCCGGTGGGCTCGACTGCAGGCGGGCGCCCGGCTCCGTGAAGCGGGGCTGCCGCCAGAAGGCCTCCCGCAGCCTCGGAACGAGTGGGTTTGCTCTGCGGTGGGTCCGGCCGCTCGGTCCCAGCAGAAGCTGCTTCCGATGTCCTCGCGCGTGCTTCGCCGAGGCCGAGGTCGGGGGCCTCCTTCTAGGACGGCCCCCCACCTGAGGCCCGGCTGGCAGCCTTCCTGCGGCTTCCGCCCCACCCTGCCGCGGCCCAGCTTGCCCCTTCGCCAAGGAGGCCTGCACGCGGAAGGCAGCTCGGCTTCAGGCTTGCCTCTCCGAGGGAAGGCTGTGGTGCTCGCTCGAGGTGAACAGGCCTCGCGCTGAGAAGGCCTCCTTCTCCGTGCAGCGACGTGTGTGCGGACGTGGACGGGGATGGCCTTCCACCCTGCCTTGTCTCTCCCAGGGAGGTCGAGGGGCTTGACCTACGGCGTCCCCACCCACGGCGAGTCAGCCAACCGCTTCCCCGGGGAGGACGCGAGGCGCCGGCCCTGGAGAAGCCGGCCCCACGGCCCGGGCGCTCGGGCCTCACGAAGCGCGCCCTTCCTCTCTCCTGCCCGCTTCTCTCTTCGCACTCGTCTTTCCCTGGGCCGACGTTCACCCCCGGAGCGCACCGTGGCTCGGCCTGGAGGGACCTGCTGTCTCCTTCGGTTTTGAGGCCCAGGCGTGTGACCGCCTTGACTCCCCGAAGGCGCTGTCGGCCCCGAGGTGCTGGCGGCACCCGCAGGTCCCTGGGGTGGAGGCCCCAGCCGGCAGGGTGTTTGCATCGCTTTCCGCATCTGAGAGCAGGCGTGGTGCTTTCGGGGAAGGGGGAGCTGACAGAGCTCCCTCCGGGAAGCGCGTGCCAGAGCCGAGGGTTGGGCGCCTTGCTCTGTGCTTCTAGGGGTCACAGCCGCTTCTCTCCTAATGGGACGGAGTGGGGCTTGCTGGGTCAAGGCGTCCCCCTGAAACAGTCCCATGGCAGGGGCTCGGCCCTTCGCCCGTCCGTTTCAGGCTGGCCTCCCTGATCAGGGCGCCCCCCGGAGAGGTGGGCCTGCAGGCCGGCGTCGCCCTCCCGACCTCCCCGCGAGCCGGGTGTGCAGCCCGGTGCCCTCTGAACGCCGGCTCCGGTGGGCTCGACTGCAGGCGGGCGCCCGGCTCCGTGAAGCGGGGCTGCCGCCAGAAGGCCTCCCGCAGCCTCGGAACGAGTGGGTTTGCTCTGCGGTGGGTCCGGCCGCTCGGTCCCAGCAGAAGCTGCTTCCGATGTCCTCGCGCGTGCTTCGCCGAGGCCGAGGTCGGGGGCCTCCTTCTAGGACGGCCCCCCACCTGAGGCCCGGCTGGCAGCCTTCCTGCGGCTACCGCCCCACCCGGCCGCGGCCCAGCTTGCCCCTTCGCCAAGGAGGCCTGCACGCGGAAGGCAGCTCGGCTTCAGGCTTGCCTCTCGGATGGAAGGCTGTGGTGCTCGCTCGAGGTGAACAGGCTTCGCGCTGAGAAGGCCTCCTTCTCCGTACAGCGACGTGTGTGCGGACGTGGACTTGGATGGCCTTCCACCCTGCCTTGTCTCTCCCAGGGAGGTCGAGGGGCTTGACCTACGGCGTCCCCACCCACGGCGAGTAAGCCAACCGCTTCCCCGTGGAGGACGCGAGGCGCCGGCCCGGGAGAAGCCGTCCCCACGGCCCGGGCGCTCGGGCCTCACGAAGCGCGCCCTTCCTCTCTCCTGCCCGCTTCTCTCTTCGCACTCGTCTTTCCCTTAGCCGGCGTTCTCCCCCGGAGCGCACCGTGGCTCGGCCTGGAGGGACCTGCTGTCTCCTTCGGTTTTGAGGCCCAGGCGTGTGACCGCCTTGACTCCCCGAAGGCGCTGTCGGCCCCGAGGTGCTGGCGGCACCCGCAGGTCCCTGGGGTGGAGGCCCCAGCCGGCAGGGTGTTTGCATCGCTTTCCGCATCTGAGAGCAGGCGTCCTGCTTTCGGGGAAGGGGGAGCTGACAGAGCTCCCTCCGGGAAGCGCGTGCCAGAGCCGAGGGTTGGGCGCCTTGCTCTGTGCTTCTAGGGGTCACAGCCGCTTCTCTCCTAATGGGACGGAGTGGGGCTTGCTGTGCCAAGGCGTCCCGCTGAAACAGTCCCATGGCAGGGGCTCGGCCCTTCGCCCGTCCGTTTCAGGCTGGCCTCCCTGCTCAGGGCGCCCCCCGGAGAGGTGGGCCTGCAGGCCGGCGTCGCCCTCCCGACCTCCCCGCGAGCCGGGTGTGCAGCCCGGTGATCTCTGAACGCCGGCTCCGGTGGGCTCGACTGCAGGCGGGCGCCCGACTCCGTGAAGCGGGGCTGCCGCCAGAAGGCCTCCCGCAGCCTCGGAACGAGTGGGTTTGCTCTGGGGTGGGTCCGGCCGCTCGGTCCCAGCAGAAGCTGCTTCCGATGTCCTCGCGCGTGCTTCGCCGAGGCCGAGGTCGGGGGCCTCCTTCTAGGACGGCCCCCCACCTGAGGCCCGGCTGGCAGCCTTCCTGCGGCCTCCGCCCCACCCTGCCGCGGCCCAGCTTGCCCCTTCGCCAAGGAGGCCTGCACGCGGAAGGCAGCTCGGCTTCAGGCTTGCCTCTCCGAGGGAAGGCTGTGGTGCTCGCTCGAGGTGAACAGGCCTCGCGCTGAGAAGGCCTCCTTCTCCGTGCAGCGACGTGTGTGCGGACGTGGACGGGGATGGCCTTCCACCCTGCCTTGTCTCTCCCAGGGAGGTCGAGGGGCTTGACCTACGGCGTCCTCACCCATGGCGAGTCAGCCAACCGCTTCCCCGGGGAAGACGCGAGGCGCCGGCCTGGGAGAAGCCGGCCCCACGGCCCGGGCGCTCGGGCCTCACGAAGCGCGCCCTTCCTCTCTCCTGCCCGCTTCTCTCCTCGCACTCGTCTTTCCCTGGGCCGACGTTCTCCCCCGGAGCGCACCGTGGCTCGGCCTGGAGGGACCTGCTGTCTCCTTCGGTTTTGAGGCCCAGGCATGCGACCGCCTTGACTCCCCGAAGCCGCTGTCGGCCCCGAGGTGCTGGGGGCACCCGCAGGTCCCTGGGCTGGAGGCCCCAGCCGGCAGGGTGTTTGCATCGCTTTCCGTGTCGGAAAGCCGGCGTGGTGCTTTCGGGGAAGGGGGAGCTGAAAGAGCCCCCTCCGGGATGCGTGTTCCAGAGCCGAGGGTTGGGCGGCTTGCGGGGTGCTTCTAGGGTTCACAGCCGCTTCTCTCCTAATGGGACAGAGTGGGGCTTGCTGTGCCAAGGTGTCCCGCTGAAACAGTCCCATGGCAGGGGCTCGGCCCTTCGCCCGTCCGTTTCAGGCTGGCCTCCCTGATCAGGGCGCCCCCCGGAGAGGTGGGCCTGCAGGCCGGCGTCGCCCTCCCGACCTGCCCGCGAGCCGGGTGTGCAGCCCGGTGCCCTCTGAACGCCGGCTCCGGTGGGCTCGACTGCAGGCGGGCGCCCGGCTCCGTGAAGCGGGGCTGCCGCCAGAAGGCCTCCCGCAGCCTCGGAACGAGTGGGTTTGCTCTGCGGTGGGTCCGACCGCTCGGTCCCAGCAGAAGCTGCTTCCGATGTCCTCGCGCGTGCTTCGCCGAGGCCGAGGTCGGGGGCCTCCTTCTAGGACGGCCCCCCACCTGAGGCCCGGCTGGCAGCCTTCCTGCGGCTTCCGCCCCACCCTGCCGCGGCCCAGCTTGCCCCTTCGCCAAGGAGGCCTGCACGCGGAAGGCAGTTCGGCTTCAGGCTTGCCTCTCGGAGGGAAGGCTGTGGTGCTCGCTCGAGGTGAACAGGCCTCGCGCTGAGAAGGCCTCCTTCTCCGTGCAGCGACGTGTGTGCGGACGTGGACGGGGATGGCCTTCCACCCTGCCTTGTCTCTCCCAGGGAGGTCGAGGGGCTTGACCTACGGCGTCCCCACCCACGGCGAGTCAGCCAACCGCTTCCCCGGGGAGGACGCGAGGCGCCGGCCCAGGAGAAGCCGGCCCCACGGCCCGGGCGCTCGGGCCTCACGAAGCGCGCCCTTCCTCTCTCCTGCCCGCTTCTCTCTTCGCACTCGTCTTTCCCTTAGCCGGCGTTCTCCCCCGGAGCGCACCGTGGCTCGGCCTGGAGGGACCTGCTGTCTCCTTCGGTTTTGAGGCCCAGGCGTGTGACCGCCTTGACTCCCCGAAGGCGCTGTCGGCCCCGAGGTGCTGGCGGCACCCGCAGGTCCCTGGGGTGGAGGCCCCAGCCGGCAGGGTGTTTGCATCGCTTTCCGCATCTGAGAGCAGGCGTGGGGCTTTCGGGGAAGGGGGAGCTGACAGAGCTCCCTCCGGGAAGCGCGTGCCAGAGCCGAGGGTTGGGCGCCTTGCTCCGTGCTTCTAGGGGTCACAGCCACTTCTCTCCTAATGGGACAGAGTGGGGCTTGCTGTGCCAAGGCGTCCCGCTGAAACAGTCCCATGGCAGGGGCTCGGCCCTTCGCCCGTCCGTTTCAGGCTGGCCTCCCTGCTCAGGGCGCCCCCCGGAGAGGTGGGCCTGCAGGCCGGCGTCGCCCTCCCGACCTGCCCGCGAGCCGGGTGTGCAGCCCGGTGCCCTCTGAACGCCGGCTCCGGTGGGCTCGACTGCAGGCGGGCGCCCGGCTCCGTGAAGCGGGGCTGCCGCCAGAAGGCCTCCCGCAGCCTCGGAACGAGTGGGTTTGCTCTGCGGTGGGTCCGGCCGCTCGGTCCCAGCAGAAGCTGCTTCCGATGTCCTCGCGCGTGCTTCGCCGAGGCCGAGGTCGGGGGCCTCCTTCTAGGACGGCCCCCCACCTGAGGCCCGGCTGGCAGCCTTCCTGCGGCTACCGCCCCACCCTGCCGCGGCCCAGCTTGCCCCTTCGCCAAGGAGGCCTGCACGCGGAAGGCAGCTCGGCTTCAGGCTTGCCTCTCGGATGGAAGGCTGTGGTGCTCGCTCGAGGTGAACAGGCTTCGCGCTGAGAAGGCCTCCTTCTCCGTGCAGCGACGTGTGTGCGGACGTGGACGGGGATGGCCTTCCACCCTGCCTTGTCTCTCCCAGGGAGGTCGAGGGGCTTGACCTATGGCGTCCCCACCCACGGCGAGTAAGCCAACCGCTTCCCCGGGGAGGACGCGAGGCGCCGGCCCGGGAGAAGCCGTCCCCACGGCCCGGGCGCTCGGGCCTCACGAAGCGCGCCCTTCCTCTCTCCTGCCTGCTTCTCTCTTCGCACTCGTCTTTCCCTGGGCCGACGTTCACCCCCGGAGCGCACCGTGGCTCGGCCTGGAGGGACCTGCTGTCTCCTTCGGTTTTGAGGCCCAGGCGTGTGACCGCCTTGACTCCCCGAAGCCGCTGTCGGCCCCGAGGTGCTGGCGGCACCCGCAGGTCCCTGGGGTGGAGGCCCCAGCCGGCAGGGTGTTTGCATCGCTTTCCGCATCTGAGAGCAGGCGTGGTGCTTTCGGGGAAGGGGGAGCTGACAGAGCTCCCTCCGGGAAGCGCGTGCCAGAGCCGAGGGTTGGGCGCCTTGCTCTGTGCTTCTAGGGGTCACAGCCGCTTCTCTCCTAATGGGACGGAGTGGGGCTTGCTGGGTCAAGGCGTCCCCCTGAAACAGTCCCATGGCAGGGGCTCGGCCCTTCGCCCGTCCGTTTCAGGCTGGCCTCCCTGATCAGGGCGCCCCCCGGAGAGGTGGGCCTGCAGGCCGGCGTCGCCCTCCCGACCTCCCCGCGAGCCGGGTGTGCAGCCCGGTGCCCTCTGAACGCCGGCTCCGGTGGGCTCGACTGCAGGCGGGCGCCCGGCTCCGTGAAGCGGGGCTGCCGCCAGAAGGCCTCCCGCAGCCTCGGAACGAGTGGGTTTGCTCTGCGGTGGGTCCGGCCGCTCGGTCCCAGCAGAAGCTGCTTCCGATGTCCTCGCGCGTGCTTCGCCGAGGCCGAGGTCGGGGGCCTCCTTCTAGGACGGCCCCCCACCTGAGGCCCGGCTGGCAGCCTTCCTGCGGCTACCGCCCCACCCGGCCGCGGCCCAGCTTGCCCCTTCGCCAAGGAGGCCTGCACGCGGAAGGCAGCTCGGCTTCAGGCTTGCCTCTCGGATGGAAGGCTGTGGTGCTCGCTCGAGGTGAACAGGCTTCGCGCTGAGAAGGCCTCCTTCTCCGTACAGCGACGTGTGTGCGGACGTGGACTTGGATGGCCTTCCACCCTGCCTTGTCTCTCCCAGGGAGGTCGAGGGGCTTGACCTACGGCGTCCCCACCCACGGCGAGTAAGCCAACCGCTTCCCCGGGGAGGACGCGAGGCGCCGGCCCGGGAGAAGCCGTCCCCACGGCCCGGGCGCTCGGGCCTCACGAAGCGCGCCCTTCCTCCCTCCTGCCTGCTTCTCTCTTCGCACTCGTCTTTCCCTGGGCCGACGTTCACCCCCGGAGCGCACCGTGGCTCGGCCTGGAGGGACCTGCTGTCTCCTTCGGTTTTGAGGCCCAGGCGTGTGACCGCCTTGACTCCCCGAAGGCGCTGTCGGCCCCGAGGTGCTGGCGGCACCCGCAGGTCCCTGGGGTGGAGGCCCCAGCCGGCAGGGTGTTTGCATTGCTTTCCGCATCTGAGAGCAGGCGTGGTGCTTTCGGGGAAGGGGGAGCTGACAGAGCTCCCTCCGGGAAGCGCGTGCCAGAGCCGAGGGTTGGGCGCCTTGCTCTGTGCTTCTAGGGGTCACAGCCGCTTCTCTCCTAATGGGACAGAGTGGGGCTTGCTGTGCCAAGGCGTCCCGCTGAAACAGTCCCATGGCAGGGGCTCGGCCCTTCGCCCATCCGTTTCAGGCTGGCCTCCCTGCTCAGGGCGCCCCCCGGAGAGGTGGGCCTGCAGGCCGGCGTCGCCCTCCCGACCTCCCCGCGAGCCGGGTGTGCAGCCCGGTGCCCTCTGAACGCCGGCTCCGGTGGGCTCGACTGCAGGCGGGCGCCCGGCTCCGTGAAGCGGGGCTGCCGCCAGAAGGCCTCCCGCAGCCTCGGAACGAGTGGGTTTGCTCTGCGGTGGGTCCGGCCGCTCGGTCCCAGCAGAAGCTGCTTCCGATGTCCTCGCGCGTGCTTCGCCGAGGCCGAGGTCGGGGGCCTCCTTCTAGGACGGCCCCCCACCTGAGGCCCGGCTGGCAGCCTTCCTGCGGCTTCCGCCCCACCCTGCCGCGGCCCAGCTTGCCCCTTCGCCAAGGAGGCCTGCACGCGGAGGCAGCTCGGCTTCAGGCTTGCCTCTCCGAGGGAAGGCTGTGGTGCTCACTCGAGGTGAACAGGCCTCGCGCTGAGAAGGCCTCCTTCTCCGTGCAGCGACGTGTTTGCGGACGTGGACGGGGATGGCCTTCCACTCTGCCTGTCTCTCCCAGGGAGGTCGAGGGGCTTGACCTACGGCGTCCCCACCCACGGCGAGTCAGCCAACCGCTTCCCCGAGGAGGACGCGAGGCGCCGGCCCGGGAGAAGCCGGCCCCACGGCCCGGGCGCTCGGGCCTCACGAAGCGCGCCCTTCCTCTCTCCTGCCCGCTTCTCTCTTCGCACTCGTCTTTCCCTTAGCCGGCGTTCTCCCCCGGAGCGCACAGTGGCTCGGCCTGGAGGGACCTGCTGTCTCCTTCGGTTTTGAGGCCCAGGCGTGTGACCGCCTTGACTCCCCGAAGGCGCTGTCGGCCCCGAGGTGCTGGCGGCACCCGCAGGTCCCTGGGGTGGAGGCCCCAGCCGGCAGGGTGTTTGCATCGCTTTCCGCATCTGAGAGCAGGCGTCCTGCTTTCGGGGAAGGGGGAGCTGACAGAGCTCCCTCCGGGAAGCGCGTGCCAGAGCCGAGGGTTGGGCGCCTTGCTCTGTGCTTCTAGGGGTCACAGCCGCTTCTCTCCTAATGGGACAGAGTGGGGCTTGCTGTGCCAAGGCGTCCCGCTGAAACAGTCCCATGGCAGGGGCTCGGCCCTTCGCCCGTCCGTTTCAGGCTGGCCTCCCTGCTCAGGGCGCCCCCCGGAGAGGTGGGCCTGCAGGCCGGCGTCGCCCTCCCGACCTCCCCGCGAGCCGGGTGTGCAGCCCGGTGATCTCTGAACGCCGGCTCCGGTGGGCTCGACTGCAGGCGGGCGCCCGACTCCGTGAAGCGGGGCTGCCGCCAGAAGGCCTCCCGCAGCCTCGGAACGAGTGGGTTTGCTCTGCGGTGGGTCCGGCCGCTCGGTCCCAGCAGAAGCTGCTTCCGATGTCCTCGCGCGTGCTTCGCCGAGGCCGAGGTCGGGGGCCTCCTTCTAGGACGGCCCCCCACCTGAGGCCCGGCTGGCAGCCTTCCTGCGGCTTCCGCCCCACCCTGCCGCGGCCCAGCTTGCCCCTTCGCCAAGGAGGCCTGCACGCGGAAGGCAGCTCGGCTTCAGGCTTGCCTCTCCGAGGGAAGGCTGTGGTGCTCGCTCGAGGTGAACAGGCCTCGCGCTGAGAAGGCCTCCTTCTCCGTGCAGCGACGTGTGTGCGGACGTGGACGGGGAGGGCCTTCCACCCTGCCTTGTCTCTCCCAGGGAGGTCGAGGGGCTTGACCTACGGCGTCCTCACCCATGGCGAGTCAGCCAACCGCTTCCCCGGGGAAGACGCGAGGCGCCGGCCTGGGAGAAGCCGGCCCCACGGCCCGGGCGCTCGGGCCTCACGAAGCGCGCCCTTCCTCTCTCCTGCCCGCTTCTCTCCTCGCACTCGTCTTTCCCTGGGCCGACGTTCTCCCCCGGAGCGCACCGTGGCTCGGCCTGGAGGGACCTGCTGTCTCCTTCGGTTTTGAGGCCCAGGCATGCGACCGCCTTGACTCCCCGAAGCCGCTGTCGGCCCCGAGGTGCTGGGGGCACCCGCAGGTCCCTGGGCTGGAGGCCCCAGCCGGCAGGGTGTTTGCATCGCTTTCCGTGTCGGAAAGCCGGCGTGGTGCTTTCGGGGAAGGGGGAGCTGAAAGAGCCCCCTCCGGGATGCGTGTTCCAGAGCCGAGGGTTGGGCGGCTTGCGGGGTGCTTCTAGGGTTCACAGCCGCTTCTCTCCTAATGGGACAGAGTGGGGCTTGCTGTGCCAAGGTGTCCCGCTGAAACAGTCCCATGGCAGGTGCTCGGCCCTTCGCCCGTCCGTTTCAGGCTGGCCTCCCTGATCAGGGCGCCCCCCGGAGAGGTGGGCCTGCAGGCCGGCGTCGCCCTCCCGACCTGCCCGCGAGCCGGGTGTGCAGCCCGGTGCCCTCTGAACGCCGGCTCCGGTGGGCTCGACTGCAGGCGGGCGCCCGGCTCCGTGAAGCGGGGCTGCCGCCAGAAGGCCTCCCGCAGCCTCGGAACGAGTGGGTTTGCTCTGCGGTGGGTCCGGCCGCTCGGTCACAGCAGAAGCTGCTTCCGATGTCCTCGCGCGTGCTTCGCCGAGGCCGAGGTCGGGGGCCTCCTTCTAGGACGGCCCCCCACCTGAGGCCCGGCTGGCAGCCTTCCTGCGGCTTCCGCCCCACCCTGCCGCGGCCCAGCTTGCCCCTTCGCCAAGGAGGCCTGCACGCGGAAGGCAGTTCGGCTTCAGGCTTGCCTCTCAGAGGGAAGGCTGTGGTGCTCGCTCGAGGTGAACAGGCCTCGCGCTGAGAAGGCCTCCTTCTCCGTGCAGCGACGTGTGTGCGGACGTGGACGGGGATGGCCTTCCACCCTGCCTTGTCTCTCCCAGGGAGGTCGAGGGGCTTGACCTACGGCGTCCCCACCCACGGCGAGTCAGCCAACCGCTTCCCCGGGGAGGACGCGAGGCGCCGGCCCAGGAGAAGCCGGCCCCACGGCCCGGGCGCTCGGGCCTCACGAAGCGCGCCCTTCCTCTCTCCTGCCCGCTTCTCTCCTCGCACTCGTCTTTCCCTTAGCCGGCGTTCTCCCCCGGAGCGCACCGTGGCTCGGCCTGGAGGGACCTGCTGTCTCCTTCGGTTTTGAGGCCCAGGCGTGTGACCGCCTTGACTCCCCGAAGGCGCTGTCGGCCCCGAGGTGCTGGCGGCACCCGCAGGTCCCTGGGGTGGAGGCCCCAGCCGGCAGGGTGTTTGCATCGCTTTCCGCATCTGAGAGCAGGCGTGGGGCTTTCGGGGAAGGGGGAGCTGACAGAGCTCCCTCCGGGAAGCGCGTGCCAGAGCCGAGGGTTGGGCGCCTTGCTCCGTGCTTCTAGGGGTCACAGCCACTTCTCTCCTAATGGGACAGAGTGGGGCTTGCTGTGCCAAGGCGTCCCGCTGAAACAGTCCCATGGCAGGGGCTCGGCCCTTCGCCCGTCCGTTTCAGGCTGGCCTCCCTGCTCAGGGCGCCCCCCGGAGAGGTGGGCCTGCAGGCCGGCGTCGCCCTCCCGACCTCCCCGCGAGCCGGGTGTGCAGCCCGGTGCCCTCTGAACGCCGGCTCCGGTGGGCTCGACTGCAGGCGGGCGCCCGGCTCCGTGAAGCGGGGCTGCCGCCAGAAGGCCTCCCGCAGCCTCGGAACGAGTGGGTTTGCTCTGCGGTGGGTCCGGCCGCTCGGTCCCAGCAGAAGCTGCTTCCGATGTCCTCGCGCGTGCTTCGCCGAGGCCGAGGTCGGGGGCCTCCTTCTAGGACGGCCCCCCACCTGAGGCCCGGCTGGCAGCCTTCCTGCGGCTACCGCCCCACCCTGCCGCGGCCCAGCTTGCCCCTTCGCCAAGGAGGCCTGCACGCGGAAGGCAGCTCGGCTTCAGGCTTGCCTCTCGGATGGAAGGCTGTGGTGCTCGCTCGAGGTGAACAGGCTTCGCGCTGAGAAGGCCTCCTTCTCCGTGCAGCGACGTGTGTGCGGACGTGGACGGGGATGGCCTTCCACCCTGCCTTGTCTCTCCCAGGGAGGTCGAGGGGCTTGACCTACGGCGTCCCCACCCACGGCGAGTAAGCCAACCGCTTCCCCGGGGAGGACGCGAGGCGCCGGCCCGCGAGAAGCCGGCCCCACGGCCCGGGCGCTCGGGCCTCACGAAGCGCGCCCTTCCTCTCTCCTGCCTGCTTCTCTCTTCGCACTCGTCTTTCCCTGGGCCGACGTTCACCCCCGGAGCGCACCGTGGCTCGGCCTGGAGGGACCTGCTGTCTCCTTCGGTTTTGAGGCCCAGGCGTGTGACCGCCTTGACTCCCCGAAGCCGCTGTCGGCCCCGAGGTGCTGGCGGCACCTGCAGGTCCCTGGGGTGGAGGCCCCAGCCGGCAGGGTGTTTGCATCGCTTTCCGCATCTGAGAGCAGGCGTGGTGCTTTCGGGGAAGGGGGAGCTGAAAGAGCCCCCTCCGGGATGCGTGTTCCAGAGCCGAGGGTTGGGCGGCTTGCGGGGTGCTTCTAGGGTTCACAGCCGCTTCTCTCCTAATGGGACAGAGTGGGGCATGCTGTGCCAAGGCGTCCCGCTGAAACAGTCCCATGGCAGGGGCTCGGCCCTTCGCCCGTCCGTTTCAGGCTGGCCTCCCTGATCAGGGCGCCCCCCGGAGAGGTGGGCCTGCAGGCCGGCGTCGCCCTCCCGACCTGCCCGCGAGCCGGGTGTGCAGCCCGGTGCCCTCTGAACGCCGGCTCCGGTGGGCTCGACTGCATGCGGGCGCCCGGCTCCGTGAAGCGGGGCTGCCGCCAGAAGGCCTCCCGCAGCCTCGGAACGAGTGGGTTTGCTCTGCGGTGGGTCCGGCCGCTCGGTCCCAGCAGAAGCAGCTTCCGATGTCCTCGCGCGTGCTTCGCCGAGGCCGAGGTCGGGGGCCTCCTTCTAGGACGGCCCCCCACCTGAGGCCCGGCTGGCAGCCTTCCTGCGGCTACCGCCCCACCCTGCCGCGGCCCAGCTTGCCCCTTCGCCAAGGAGGCCTGCACGCGGAAGGCAGCTCGGCTTCAGGCTTGCCTCTCGGATGGAAGGCTGTGGTGCTCGCTCGAGGTGAACAGGCTTCGCGCTGAGAAGGCCTCCTTCTCCGTGCAGCGACGTGTGTGCGGACGTGGACGGGGATGGCCTTCCACCCTGCCTTGTCTCTCCCAGGGAGGTCGAGGGGCTTGACCTACGGCGTCCCCACCCACGGCGAGTAAGCCAACCGCTTCCCCGGGGAGGACGCGAGGCGCCGGCCCGGGAGAAGCCGTCCCCACGGCCCGGGCGCTCGGGCCTCACGAAGCGCGCCCTTCCTCTCTCCTGCCTGCTTCTCTCTTCGCACTCGTCTTTCCCTGGGCCGACGTTCACCCCCGGAGCGCACCGTGGCTCGGCCTGGAGGGACCTGCTGTCTCCTTCGGTTTTGAGGCCCAGGCGTGTGACCGCCTTGACTCCCCGAAGGCGCTGTCGGCCCCGAGGTGCTGGCGGCACCCGCAGGTCCCTGGGGTGGAGGCCCCAGCCGGCAGGGTGTTTGCATTGCTTTCCGCATCTGAGAGCAGGCGTGGTGCTTTCGGGGAAGGGGGAGCTGACAGAGCTCCCTCCGGGAAGCGCGTGCCAGAGCCGAGGGTTGGGCGCCTTGCTCTGTGCTTCTAGGGGTCACAGCCGCTTCTCTCCTAATGGGACAGAGTGGGGCTTGCTGTGCCAAGGCGTCCCGCTGAAACAGTCCCATGGCAGGGGCTCGGCCCTTCGCCCATCCGTTTCAGGCTGGCCTCCCTGCTCAGGGCGCCCCCCGGAGAGGTGGGCCTGCAGGCCGGCGTCGCCCTCCCGACCTCCCCGCGAGCCGGGTGTGCAGCCCGGTGCCCTCTGAACGCCGGCTCCGGTGGGCTCGACTGCAGGCGGGCGCCCGGCTCCGTGAAGCGGGGCTGCCGCCAGAAGGCCTCCCGCAGCCTCGGAACGAGTGGGTTTGCTCTGCGGTGGGTCCGGCCGCTCGGTCCCAGCAGAAGCTGCTTCCGATGTCCTCGCGCGTGCTTCGCCGAGGCCGAGGTCGGGGGCCTCCTTCTAGGACGGCCCCCCACCTGAGGCCCGGCTGGCAGCCTTCCTGCGGCTTCCGCCCCACCCTGCCGCGGCCCAGCTTGCCCCTTCGCCAAGGAGGCCTGCACGCGGAGGCAGCTCGGCTTCAGGCTTGCCTCTCCGAGGGAAGGCTGTGGTGCTCACTCGAGGTGAACAGGCCTCGCGCTGAGAAGGCCTCCTTCTCCGTGCAGCGACGTGTTTGCGGACGTGGACGGGGATGGCCTTCCACTCTGCCTGTCTCTCCCAGGGAGGTCGAGGGGCTTGACCTACGGCGTCCCCACCCACGGCGAGTCAGCCAACCGCTTCCCCGGGGAGGACGCGAGGCGCCGGCCCGGGAGAAGCCGGCCCCACGGCCCGGGCGCTCGGGCCTCACGAAGCGCGCCCTTCCTCTCTCCTGCCCGCTTCTCTCTTCGCACTCGTCTTTCCCTGGGCCGACATTCTCCCCCGGAGCGCACCGTGGCTCGGCCTGGAGGGACCTGCTGTCTCCTTCGGTTTTGAGGCCCAGGCGTGCGACCGCCTTGACTGCCCGAAGCCGCTGTCGGCCCCGAGGTGCTGGCGGCACCCGCAGGTCCCTGGGGTGGAGGCCCCAGCCGGCAGGGTGTTTGCATCGCTTTCCGCATCTGAGAGCAGGCATGGGGCTTTCGGGGAAGGGGGAGCTGACAGAGCTCCCTCCGGGAAGCGCGTGCCAGAGCCGAGGGTTGGGCGCCTTGCTCCGTGCTTCTAGGGGTCACAGCCACTTCTCTCCTAATGGGACAGAGTGGGGCTTGCTGTGCCAAGGCGTCCCGCTGAAACAGTCCCATGGCAGGGGCTCGGCCCTTCGCCCGTCCGTTTCAGGCTGGCCTCCCTGCTCAGGGCGCCCCCCGGAGAGGTGGGCCTGCAGGCCGGCGTCGCCCTCCCGACCTCCCCGCGAGCCGGGTGTGCAGCCCGGTGCCCTCTGAACGCCGGCTCCGGTGGGCTCGACTGCAGGCGGGCGCCCGGCTCCGTGAAGCGGGGCTGCCGCCAGAAGGCCTCCCGCAGCCTCGGAACGAGTGGGTTTGCTCTGCGGTGGGTCTGGCCGCTCGGTCCCAGCAGAAGCTGCTTCCGATGTCCTCGCGCGTGCTTCGCCGAGGCCGAGGTCGGGGGCCTCCTTCTAGGACGGCCCCCCACCTGAGGCCCGGCTGGCAGCCTTCCTGCGGCTACCGCCCCACCCTGCCGCGGCCCAGCTTGCCCCTTCGCCAAGGAGGCCTGCACGCGGAAGGCAGCTCAGCTTCAGGCTTGCCTCTCGGATGGAAGGCTGTGGTGCTCGCTCGAGGTGAACAGGCTTCGCGCTGAGAAGGCCTCCTTCTCCGTGCAGCGACGTGTGTGCGGACGTGGACGGGGATGGCCTTCCACCCTGCCTTGTCTCTCCCAGGGAGGTCGAGGGGCTTGACCTACGGCGTCCCCACCCACGGCGAGTAAGCCAACCGCTTCCCCGGGGAGGACGCGAGGCGCCGGCCCGGGAGAAGCCGTCCCCACGGCCCGGGCGCTCGGGCCTCACGAAGCGCGCCCTTCCTCTCTCCTGCCTGCTTCTCTCTTCGCACTCGTCTTTCCCTGGGCCGACGTTCACCCCCGGAGCGCACCGTGGCTCGGCCTGGAGGGACCTGCTGTCTCCTTCGGTTTTGAGGCCCAGGCGTGTGACCGCCTTGACTCCCCGAAGGCGCTGTCGGCCCCGAGGTGCTGGCGGCACCCGCAGGTCCCTGGGGTGGAGGCCCCAGCCGGCAGGGTGTTTGCATCGCTTTCCGCATCTGAGAGCAGGCGTGGTGCTTTCGGGGAAGGGGTAGCTGACAGAGCTCCCTCCGGGAAGCGCGTGCCAGAGCCGAGGGTTGGGCGCCTTGCTCTGTGCTTCTAGGGGTCACAGCCGCTTCTCTCCTAATGGGACGGAGTGGGGCTTGCTGGGTCAAGGCGTCCCCCTGAAACAGTCCCATGGCAGGGGCTCGGCCCTTCGCCCGTCCGTTTCAGGCTGGCCTCCCTGCTCAGGGCGCCCCCCGGAGAGGTGGGCCTGCAGGCCGGCGTCGCCCTCCCGACCTGCCCGCGAGCCGGGTGTGCAGCCCGGTGCCCTCTGAACGCCGGCTCCGGTGGGCTCGACTGCAGGCGGGCGCCCGGCTCCGTGAAGCGGGGCTGCCGCCAGAAGGCCTCCCGCAGCCTCGGAACGAGTGGGTTTGCTCTGCGGTGGGTCCGGCCGCTCGGTCCCAGCAGAAGCTGCTTCCGATGTCCTCGCGCGTGCTTCGCCGAGGCCGAGGTCGGGGGCCTCCTTCTAGGACGGCCCCCCACCTGAGGCCCGGCTGGCAGCCTTCCTGCGGCTACCGCCCCACCCTGCCGCGGCCCAGCTTGCCCCTTCGCCAAGGAGGCCTGCACGCGGAAGGCAGCTCGGCTTCAGGCTTGCCTCTCGGATGGAAGGCTGTGGTGCTCGCTCGAGGTGAACAGGCTTCGCGCTGAGAAGGCCTCCTTCTCCGTGCAGCGACGTGTGTGCGGACGTGGACGGGGATGGCCTTCCACCCTGCCTTGTCTCTCCCAGGGAGGTCGAGGGGCTTGACCTACGGCGTCCCCACCCACGGCGAGTAAGCCAACCGCTTCCCCGGGGAGGACGCGAGGCGCCGGCCCGGGAGAAGCCGTCCCCACGGCCCGGGCGCTCGGGCCTCACGAAGCGCGCCCTTCCTCTCTCCTGCCTGCTTCTCTCTTCGCACTCGTCTTTCCCTGGGCCGACGTTCACCCCCGGAGCGCACCGTGGCTCGGCCTGGAGGGACCTGCTGTCTCCTTCGGTTTTGAGGCCCAGGCGTGTGACCGCCTTGACTCCCCGAAGGCGCTGTCGGCCCCGAGGTGCTGGCGGCACCCGCAGGTCCCTGGGGTGGAGGCCCCAGCCGGCAGGGTGTTTGCATCGCTTTCCGCATCTGAGAGCAGGCGTGGTGCTTTCGGGGAAGGGGGAGCTGACAGAGCTCCCTCCGGGAAGCGCGTGCCAGAGCCGAGGGTTGGGCGCCTTGCTCTGTGCTTCTAGGGGTCACAGCCGCTTCTCTCCTAATGGGACAGAGTGGGGCTTGCTGTGCCAAGGCGTCCCGCTGAAACAGTCCCATGGCAGGGGCTCGGCCCTTCGCCCATCCGTTTCAGGCTGGCCTCCCTGCTCAGGGCACCCCCCGGAGAGGTGGGCCTGCAGGCCGGCGTCGCCCTCCCGACCTCCCCGCGAGCCGGGTGTGCAGCCCGGTGCCCTCTGAACGCCGGCTCCGGTGGGCTCGACTGCAGGCGGGCGCCCGGCTCCGTGAAGCGGGGCTGCCGCCAGAAGGCCTCCCGCAGCCTCGGAACGAGTGGGTTTGCTCTGCGGTGGGTCCGGCCGCTCGGTCCCAGCAGAAGCTGCTTCCGATGTCCTCGCGCGTGCTTCGCCGAGGCCGAGGTCGGGGGCCTCCTTCTAGGACGGCCCCCCACCTGAGGCCCGGCTGGCAGCCTTCCTGCGGCTTCCGCCCCACCCTGCCGCGGCCCAGCTTGCCCCTTCGCCAAGGAGGCCTGCACGCGGAGGCAGCTCGGCTTCAGGCTTGCCTATTCCGAGGGAAGGCTGTGGTGCTCACTCGAGGTGAACAGGCCTCGCGCTGAGAAGGCCTCCTTCTCCGTGCAGCGACGTGTTTGCGGACGTGGACGGGGATGGCCTTCCACTCTGCCTGTCTCTCCCAGGGAGGTCGAGGGGCTTGACCTACGGCGTCCCCACCCACGGCGAGTCAGCCAACCGCTTCCCCGGGGAGGACGCGAGGCGCCGGCCCGGGAGAAGCCGGCCCCACGGCCCGGGCGCTCGGGCCTCACGAAGCGCGCCCTTCCTCTCTCCTGCCCGCTTCTCTCTTCGCACTCGTCTTTCCCTGGGCCGACGTTCTCCCTCGGAGCGCACCGTGGCTCGGCCTGGAGGGACCTGCTGTCTCCTTCGGTTTTGAGGCCCAGGCGTGCGACCGCCTTGACTGCCCGAAGCCGCTGTCGGCCCCGAGGTGCTGGCGGCACCCGCAGGTCCCTGGGGTGGAGGCCCCAGCCGGCAGGGTGTTTGCATCGCTTTCCGCATCTGAGAGCAGGCGTGGTGCTTTCGGGGAAGGGGGAGCTGAAAGAGCCCCCTCCGGGATGCGTGTTCCAGAGCCGAGGGTTGGGCGGCTTGCGGGGTGCTTCTAGGGTTCACAGCCGCTTCTCTCCTAATGGGACAGAGTGGGGCTTGCTGTGCCAAGGCGTCCCGCTGAAACAGTCCCATGGCAGGGGCTCGGCCCTTCGCCCGTCCGTTTCAGGCTGGCCTCCCTGATCAGGGCGCCCCCCGGAGAGGTGGGCCTGCAGGCCGGCGTCGCCCTCCCGACCTGCCCGCGAGCCGGGTGTGCAACCCGGTGCCCTCTGAACGCCGGCTCCGGTGGGCTCGACTACAGGCGGGCGCCCGGCTCCGTGAAGCGGGGCTGCCGCCAGAAGGCCTCCCGCAGCCTCGGAACGAGTGGGTTTGCTCTGCGGTGGGTCCGGCCGCTCGGTCCCAGCAGAAGCTGCTTCCGATGTCCTCGCGCGTGCTTCGCCGAGGCCGAGGTCGGGGGCCTCCTTCTAGGACGGCCCCCCACCTGAGGCCCGGCTGGCAGCCTTCCTGCGGCTTCCGCCCCACCCTGCCGCGGCCCAGCTTGCCCCTTCGCCAAGGAGGCCTGCACGCGGAAGGCAGCTCGGCTTCAGGCTTGCCTCTCGGAGGGAAGGCTGTGGTCCTCGCTCGAGGTGAACAGGCCTCGCGCTGAGAAGGCCTCCTTCTCCGTGCAGCGACGTGTGTGCGGACGTGGACGGGGATGGCCTTCCACTCTGCCTTGTCTCTCCCAGGGAGGTCGAGGGGCTTGACCTACGGCGTCCCCACTCACGGCGAGTCAGCCAACTGCTTCCCCGGGGAGGACGCGAGGCGCCGGCCCGGGAGAAGCCGGCCCCACGGCCCGGGCGCTCGGGCCTCACGAAGCGCGCCCTTCCTCTCTCCTGCCCGCTTCTCTCTTCGCACTCGTCTTTCCCTTAGCCGGCGTTCTCCCCCGGAGCGCACCGTGGCTCGGCCTGGAGGGACCTGCTGTCTCCTTCGGTTTTGAGGCCCAGGCGTGTGACCGCCTTGACTCCCCGAAGGCGCTGTCGGCCCCGAGGTGCTGGCGGCACCCGCAGGTCCCTGGGGTGGAGGCCCCAGCCGGCAGGGTGTTTGCATCGCTTTCCGCATCTGAGAGCAGGCGTCCTGCTTTCGGGGAAGGGGGAGCTGACAGAGCTCCCTCCGGGAAGCGCGTGCCAGAGCCGAGGGTTGGGCGCCTTGCTCTGTGCTTCTAGGGGTCACAGCCGCTTCTCTCCTAATGGGACAGAGTGGGGCTTGCTGTGCCAAGGCGTCCCGCTGAAACAGTCCCATGGCAGGGGCTCGGCCCTTCGCCCGTCCGTTTCAGGCTGGCCTCCCTGCTCAGGGCGCCCCCCGGAGAGGTGGGCCTGCAGCCCGGCGTCGCCCTCCCGACCTCCCCGCGAGCCGGGTGTGCAGCCCGGTGATCTCTGAACGCCGGCTCCGGTGGGCTCGACTGCAGGCGGGCGCCCGACTCCGTGAAGCGGGGCTGCCGCCAGAAGGCCTCCCGCAGCCTCGGAACGAGTGGGTTTGCTCTGCGGTGGGTCCGGCCGCTCGGTCCCAGCAGAAGCTGCTTCCGATGTCCTCGCGCGTGCTTCGCCGAGGCCGAGGTCGGGGGCCTCCTTCTAGGACGGCCCCCCACCTGAGGCCCGGCTGGCAGCCTTCCTGCGGCTTCCGCCCCACCCTGCCGCGGCCCAGCTTGCCCCTTCGCCAAGGAGGCCTGCACGCGGAAGGCAGCTCGGCTTCAGGCTTGCCTCTCCGAGGGAAGGCTGTGGTGCTCGCTCGAGGTGAACAGGCCTCGCGCTGAGAAGGCCTCCTTCTCCGTGCAGCGACGTGTTTGCGGACGTGGACGGGGATGGCCTTCCACCCTGCCTTGTCTCTCCCAGGGAGGTCGAGGGGCTTGACCTACGGCGTCCCCACCCACGGCGAGTCAGCCAACCGCTTCCCCGGGGAGGACGCGAGGCGCCGGCCCAGGAGAAGCCGGCCCCACGGCCCGGGCGCTCGGGCCTCACGAAGCGCGCCCTTCCTCTCTCCTGCCCGCTTCTCTCTTCGCACTCGTCTTTCCCTTAGCCGGCGTTCTCCCCCGGAGCGCACCGTGGCTCGGCCTGGAGGGACCTGCTGTCTCCTTCGGTTTTGAGGCCCAGGCGTGTGACCGCCTTGACTCCCCGAAGGCGCTGTCGGCCCCGAGGTGCTGGCGGCACCCGCAGGTCCCTGGGGTGGAGGCCCCAGCCGGCAGGGTGTTTGCATCGCTTTCCGCATCTGAGAGCAGGCATGGGGCTTTCGGGGAAGGGGGAGCTGACAGAGCTCCCTCCGGGAAGCGCGTGCCAGAGCCGAGGGTTGGGCGCCTTGCTCCGTGCTTCTAGGGGTCACAGCCACTTCTCTCCTAATGGGACAGAGTGGGGCTTGCTGTGCCAAGGCGTCCCGCTGAAACAGTCCCATGGCAGGGGCTCGGCCCTTCGCCCGTCCGTTTCAGGCTGGCCTCCCTGCTCAGGGCGCCCCCCGGAGAGGTGGGCCTGCAGGCCGGCGTCGCCCTCCCGACCTCCCCGCGAGCCGGGTGTGCAGCCCGGTGCCCTCTGAACGCCGGCTCCGGTGGGCTCGACTGCAGGCGGGCGCCCGGCTCCGTGAAGCGGGGCTGCCGCCAGAAGGCCTCCCGCAGCCTCGGAACGAGTGGGTTTGCTCTGCGGTGGGTCTGGCCGCTCGGTCCCAGCAGAAGCTGCTTCCGATGTCCTCGCGCGTGCTTCGCCGAGGCCGAGGTCGGGGGCCTCCTTCTAGGACGGCCCCCCACCTGAGGCCCGGCTGGCAGCCTTCCTGCGGCTACCGCCCCACCCTGCCGCGGCCCAGCTTGCCCCTTCGCCAAGGAGGCCTGCACGCGGAAGGCAGCTCGGCTTCAGGCTTGCCTCTCGGATGGAAGGCTGTGGTGCTCGCTCGAGGTGAACAGGCTTCGCGCTGAGAAGGCCTCCTTCTCTGTGCAGCGACGTGTGTGCGGACGTGGACGGGGATGGCCTTCCACCCTGCCTTGTCTCTCCCAGGGAGGTCGAGGGGCTTGACCTACGGCGTCCCCACCCACGGCGAGTAAGCCAACCGCTTCCCCGGGGAGGACGCGAGGCGCCGGCCCGGGAGAAGCCGTCCCCACGGCCCGGGCGCTCGGGCCTCACGAAGCGCGCCCTTCCTCTCTCCTGCCTGCTTCTCTCTTCGCACTCGTCTTTCCCTGGGCCGACGTTCACCCCCGGAGCGCACCGTGGCTCGGCCTGGAGGGACCTGCTGTCTCCTTCGGTTTTGAGGCCCAGGCGTGTGACCGCCTTGACTCCCCGAAGGCGCTGTCGGCCCCGAGGTGCTGGCGGCACCCGCAGGTCCCTGGGGTGGAGGCCCCAGCCGGCAGGGTGTTTGCATCGCTTTCCGCATCTGAGAGCAGGCGTGGTGCTTTCGGGGAAGGGGTAGCTGACAGAGCTCCCTCCGGGAAGCGCGTGCCAGAGCCGAGGGTTGGGCGCCTTGCTCTGTGCTTCTAGGGGTCACAGCCGCTTCTCTCCTAATGGGACGGAGTGGGGCTTGCTGGGTCAAGGCGTCCCCCTGAAACAGTCCCATGGCAGGGGCTCGGCCCTTCGCCCGTCCGTTTCAGGCTGGCCTCCCTGCTCAGGGCGCCCCCCGGAGAGGTGGGCCTGCAGGCCGGCGTCGCCCTCCCGACCTGCCCGCGAGCCGGGTGTGCAGCCCGGTGCCCTCTGAACGCCGGCTCCGGTGGGCTCGACTGCAGGCGGGCGCCCGGCTCCGTGAAGCGGGGCTGCCGCCAGAAGGCCTCCCGCAGCCTCGGAACGAGTGGGTTTGCTCTGCGGTGGGTCCGGCCGCTCGGTCCCAGCAGAAGCTGCTTCCGATGTCCTCGCGCGTGCTTCGCCGAGGCCGAGGTCGGGGGCCTCCTTCTAGGACGGCCCCCCACCTGAGGCCCGGCTGGCAGCCTTCCTGCGGCTACCGCCCCACCCTGCCGCGGCCCAGCTTGCCCCTTCGCCAAGGAGGCCTGCACGCGGAAGGCAGCTCGGCTTCAGGCTTGCCTCTCGGATGGAAGGCTGTGGTGCTCGCTCGAGGTGAACAGGCTTCGCGCTGAGAAGGCCTCCTTCTCCGTGCAGCGACGTGTGTGCGGACGTGGACGGGGATGGCCTTCCACCCTGCCTTGTCTCTCCCAGGGAGGTCGAGGGGCTTGACCTACGGCGACCCCACCCACGGCGAGTAAGCCAACCGCTTCCCCGGGGAGGACGCGAGGCGCCGGCCCGGGAGAAGCCGTCCCCACGGCCCGGGCGCTCGGGCCTCACGAAGCGCGCCCTTCCTCTCTCCTGCCTGCTTCTCTCTTCGCACTCGTCTTTCCCTGGGCCGACGTTCACCCCCGGAGCGCACCGTGGCTCGGCCTGGAGGGACCTGCTGTCTCCTTCGGTTTTGAGGCCCAGGCGTGTGACCGCCTTGACTCCCCGAAGGCGCTGTCGGCCCCGAGGTGCTGGCGGCACCCGCAGGTCCCTGGGGTGGAGGCCCCAGCCGGCAGGGTGTTTGCATCGCTTTCCGCATCTGAGAGCAGGCGTGGTGCTTTCGGGGAAGGGGGAGCTGACAGAGCTCCCTCCGGGAAGCGCGTGCCAGAGCCGAGGGTTGGGCGCCTTGCTCTGTGCTTCTAGGGGTCACAGCCGCTTCTCTCCTAATGGGACAGAGTGGGGCTTGCTGTGCCAAGGCGTCCCGCTGAAACAGTCCCATGGCAGGGGCTCGGCCCTTCGCCCATCCGTTTCAGGCTGGCCTCCCTGCTCAGGGCGCCCCCCGGAGAGGTGGGCCTGCAGGCCGGCGTCGCCCTCCCGACCTCCCCGCGAGCCGGGTGTGCAGCCCGGTGCCCTCTGAACGCCGGCTCCGGTGGGCTCGACTGCAGGCGGGCGCCCGGCTCCGTGAAGCGGGGCTGCCGCCAGAAGGCCTCCCGCAGCCTCGGAACGAGTGGGTTTGCTCTGCGGTGGGTCCGGCCGCTCGGTCCCAGCAGAAGCTGCTTCCGATGTCCTCGCGCGTGCTTCGCCGAGGCCGAGGTCGGGGGCCTCCTTCTAGGACGGCCCCCCACCTGAGGCCCGGCTGGCAGCCTTCCTGCGGCTTCCGCCCCACCCTGCCGCGGCCCAGCTTGCCCCTTCGCCAAGGAGGCCTGCACGCGGAGGCAGCTCGGCTTCAGGCTTGCCTCTCCGAGGGAAGGCTGTGGTGCTCACTCGAGGTGAACAGGCCTCGCGCTGAGAAGGCCTCCTTCTCCGTGCAGCGACGTGTTTGCGGACGTGGACGGGGATGGCCTTCCACTCTGCCTGTCTCTCCCAGGGAGGTCGAGGGGCTTGACCTACGGCGTCCCCACCCACGGCGAGTCAGCCAACCGCTTCCCCGGGGAGGACGCGAGGCGCCGGCCCGGGAGAAGCCGGCCCCACGGCCCGGGCGCTCGGGCCTCACGAAGCGCGCCCTTCCTCTCTCCTGCCCGCTTCTCTCTTCGCACTCGTCTTTCCCTGGGCCGACGTTCTCCCCCGGAGCGCACCGTGGCTCGGCCTGGAGGGACCTGCTGTCTCCTTCGGTTTTGAGGCCCAGGCGTGCGACCGCCTTGACTGCCCGAAGCCGCTGTCGGCCCCGAGGTGCTGGCGGCACCCGCAGGTCCCTGGGGTGGAGGCCCCAGCCGGCAGGGTGTTTGCATCGCTTTCCGCATCTGAGAGCAGGCGTGGTGCTTTCGGGGAAGGGGGAGCTGAAAGAGCCCCCTCCGGGATGCGTGTTCCAGAGCCGAGGGTTGGGCGGCTTGCGGGGTGCTTCTAGGGTTCACAGCCGCTTCTCTCCTAATGGGACAGAGTGGGGCTTGCTGTGCCAAGGCGTCCCGCTGAAACAGTCCCATGGCAGGGGCTCGGCCCTTCGCCCGTCCGTTTCAGGCTGGCCTCCCTGATCAGGGCGCCCCCCGGAGAGGTGGGCCTGCAGGCCGGCGTCGCCCTCCCGACCTGCCCGCGAGCCGGGTGTGCAACCCGGTGCCCTCTGAACGCCGGCTCCGGTGGGCTCGACTACAGGCGGGCGCCCGGCTCCGTGAAGCGGGGCTGCCGCCAGAAGGCCTCCCGCAGCCTCGGAACGAGTGGGTTTGCTCTGCGGTGGGTCCGGCCGCTCGGTCCCAGCAGAAGCTGCTTCCGATGTCCTCGCGCGTGCTTCGCCGAGGCCGAGGTCGGGGGCCTCCTTCTAGGACGGCCCCCCACCTGAGGCCCGGCTGGCAGCCTTCCTGCGGCTTCCGCCCCACCCTGCCGCGGCCCAGCTTGCCCCTTCGCCAAGGAGGCCTGCACGCGGAAGGCAGCTCGGCTTCAGGCTTGCCTCTCCGAGGGAAGGCTGTGGTGCTCGCTCGAGGTGAACAGGCCTCGCGCTGAGAAGGCCTCCTTCTCCGTGCAGCGACGTGTGTGCGGACGTGGACGGGGATGGCCTTCCACTCTGCCTTGTCTCTCCCAGGGAGGTCGAGGGGCTTGACCTACGGCGTCCCCACTCACGGCGAGTCAGCCAACTGCTTCCCCGGGGAGGACGCGAGGCGCCGGCCCGGGAGAAGCCGGCCCCACGGCCCGGGCGCTCGGGCCTCACGAAGCGCGCCCTTCCTCTCTCCTGCCCGCTTCTCTCTTCGCACTCGTCTTTCCCTTAGCCGGCGTTCTCCCCCGGAGCGCACCGTGGCTCGGCCTGGAGGGACCTGCTGTCTCCTTCGGTTTTGAGGCCCAGGCGTGTGACCGCCTTGACTCCCCGAAGGCGCTGTCGGCCCCGAGGTGCTGGCGGCACCCGCAGGTCCCTGGGGTGGAGGCCCCAGCCGGCAGGGTGTTTGCATCGCTTTCCGCATCTGAGAGCAGGCGTCCTGCTTTCGGGGAAGGGGGAGCTGACAGAGCTCCCTCCGGGAAGCGCGTGCCAGAGCCGAGGGTTGGGCGCCTTGCTCTGTGCTTCTAGGGGTCACAGCCGCTTCTCTCCTAATGGGACAGAGTGGGGCTTGCTGTGCCAAGGCGTCCCGCTGAAACAGTCCCATGGCAGGGGCTCGGCCCTTCGCCCGTCCGTTTCAGGCTGGCCTCCCTGCTCAGGGCGCCCCCCGGAGAGGTGGGCCTGCAGTCCGGCGTCGCCCTCCCGACCTCCCCGCGAGCCGGGTGTGCAGCCCGGTGATCTCTGAACGCCGGCTCCGGTGGGCTCGACTGCAGGCGGGCGCCCGACTCCGTGAAGCGGGGCTGCCGCCAGAAGGCCTCCCGCAGCCTCGGAACGAGTGGGTTTGCTCTGCGGTGGGTCCGGCCGCTCGGTCCCAGCAGAAGCTGCTTCCGATGTCCTCGCGCGTGCTTCGCCGAGGCCGAGGTCGGGGGCCTCCTTCTAGGACGGCCCCCCACCTGAGGCCCGGCTGGCAGCCTTCCTGCGGCTTCCGCCCCACCCTGCCGCGGCCCAGCTTGCCCCTTCGCCAAGGAGGCCTGCACGCGGAAGGCAGCTCGGCTTCAGGCTTGCCTCTCCGAGGGAAGGCTGTGGTGCTCGCTCGAGGTGAACAGGCCTCGCGCTGAGAAGGCCTCCTTCTCCGTGCAGCGACGTGTGTGCGGACGTGGACGGGGATGGCCTTCCACCCTGCCTTGTCTCTCCCAGGGAGGTCGAGGGGCTTGACCTACGGCGTCCCCACCCACGGCGAGTCAGCCAACCGCTTCCCCGGGGAGGACGCGAGGCGCCGGCCCAGGAGAAGCCGGCCCCACGGCCCGGGCGCTCGGGCCTCACGAAGCGCGCCCTTCCTCTCTCCTGCCCGCTTCTCTCTTCGCACTCGTCTTTCCCTTAGCCGGCGTTCTCCCCCGGAGCGCACCGTGGCTCGGCCTGGAGGGACCTGCTGTCTCCTTCGGTTTTGAGGCCCAGGCGTGTGACCGCCTTGACTCCCCGAAGGCGCTGTCGGCCCCGAGGTGCTGGCGGCACCCGCAGGTCCCTGGGGTGGAGGCCCCAGCCGGCAGGGTGTTTGCATCGCTTTCCGCATCTGAGAGCAGGCATGGGGCTTTCGGGGAAGGGGGAGCTGACAGAGCTCCCTCCGGGAAGCGCGTGCCAGAGCCGAGGGTTGGGCGCCTTGCTCCGTGCTTCTAGGGGTCACAGCCACTTCTCTCCTAATGGGACAGAGTGGGGCTTGCTGTGCCAAGGCGTCCCGCTGAAACAGTCCCATGGCAGGGGCTCGGCCCTTCGCCCGTCCGTTTCAGGCTGGCCTCCCTGCTCAGGGCGCCCCCCGGAGAGGTGGGCCTGCAGGCCGGCGTCGCCCTCCCGACCTCCCCGCGAGCCGGGTGTGCAGCCCGGTGCCCTCTGAACGCCGGCTCCGGTGGGCTCGACTGCAGGCGGGCGCCCGGCTCCGTGAAGCGGGGCTGCCGCCAGAAGGCCTCCCGCAGCCTCGGAACGAGTGGGTTTGCTCTGCGGTGGGTCTGGCCGCTCGGTCCCAGCAGAAGCTGCTTCCGATGTCCTCGCGCGTGCTTCGCCGAGGCCGAGGTCGGGGGCCTCCTTCTAGGACGGCCCCCCACCTGAGGCCCGGCTGGCAGCCTTCCTGCGGCTACCGCCCCACCCTGCCGCGGCCCAGCTTGCCCCTTCGCCAAGGAGGCCTGCACGCGGAAGGCAGCTCGGCTTCAGGCTTGCCTCTCGGATGGAAGGCTGTGGTGCTCGCTCGAGGTGAACAGGCTTCGCGCTGAGAAGGCCTCCTTCTCCGTGCAGCGACGTGTGTGCGGACGTGGACGGGGATGGCCTTCCACCCTGCCTTGTCTCTCCCAGGGAGGTCGAGGGGCTTGACCTACGGCGTCCCCTCCCACGGCGAGTAAGCCAACCGCTTCCCCGGGGAGGACGCGAGGCGCCGGCCCGGGAGAAGCCGTCCCCACGGCCCGGGCGCTCGGGCCTCACGAAGCGCGCCCTTCCTCTCTCCTGCCTGCTTCTCTCTTCGCACTCGTCTTTCCCTGGGCCGACGTTCACCCCCGGAGCGCACCGTGGCTCGGCCTGGAGGGACCTGCTGTCTCCTTCGGTTTTGAGGCCCAGGCGTGTGACCGCCTTGACTCCCCGAAGGCGCTGTCGGCCCCGAGGTGCTGGCGGCACCCGCAGGTCCCTGGGGTGGAGGCCCCAGCCGGCAGGGTGTTTGCATCGCTTTCCGCATCTGAGAGCAGGCGTGGTGCTTTCGGGGAAGGGGTAGCTGACAGAGCTCCCTCCGGGAAGCGCGTGCCAGAGCCGAGGGTTGGGCGCCTTGCTCTGTGCTTCTAGGGGTCACAGCCGCTTCTCTCCTAATGGGACGGAGTGGGGCTTGCTGGGTCAAGGCGTCCCCCTGAAACAGTCCCATGGCAGGGGCTCGGCCCTTCGCCCGTCCGTTTCAGGCTGGCCTCCCTGCTCAGGGCGCCCCCCGGAGAGGTGGGCCTGCAGGCCGGCGTCGCCCTCCCGACCTGCCCGCGAGCCGGGTGTGCAGCCCGGTGCCCTCTGAACGCCGGCTCCGGTGGGCTCGACTGCAGGCGGGCGCCCGGCTCCGTGAAGCGGGGCTGCCGCCAGAAGGCCTCCCGCAGCCTCGGAACGAGTGGGTTTGCTCTGCGGTGGGTCCGGCCGCTCGGTCCCAGCAGAAGCTGCTTCCGATGTCCTCGCGCGTGCTTCGCCGAGGCCGAGGTCGGGGGCCTCCTTCTAGGACGGCCCCCCACCTGAGGCCCGGCTGGCAGCCTTCCTGCGGCTACCGCCCCACCCTGCCGCGGCCCAGCTTGCCCCTTCGCCAAGGAGGCCTGCACGCGGAAGGCAGCTCGGCTTCAGGCTTGCCTCTCGGATGGAAGGCTGTGGTGCTCGCTCGAGGTGAACAGGCTTCGCGCTGAGAAGGCCTCCTTCTCCGTGCAGCGACGTGTGTGCGGACGTGGACGGGGATGGCCTTCCACCCTGCCTTGTCTCTCCCAGGGAGGTCGAGGGGCTTGACCTACGGCGTCCCCACCCACGGCGAGTAAGCCAACCGCTTCCCCGGGGAGGACGCGAGGCGCCGGCCCGGGAGAAGCCGTCCCCACGGCCCGGGCGCTCGGGCCTCACGAAGCGCGCCCTTCCTCTCTCCTGCCTGCTTCTCTCTTCGCACTCGTCTTTCCCTGGGCCGACGTTCACCCCCGGAGCGCACCGTGGCTCGGCCTGGAGGGACCTGCTGTCTCCTTCGGTTTTGAGGCCCAGGCGTGTGACCGCCTTGACTCCCCGAAGGCGCTGTCGGCCCCGAGGTGCTGGCGGCACCCGCAGGTCCCTGGGGTGGAGGCCCCAGCCGGCAGGGTGTTTGCATCGCTTTCCGCATCTGAGAGCAGGCGTGGTGCTTTCGGGGAAGGGGGAGCTGACAGAGCTCCCTCCGGGAAGCGCGTGCCAGAGCCGAGGGTTGGGCGCCTTGCTCTGTGCTTCTAGGGGTCACAGCCGCTTCTCTCCTAATGGGACAGAGTGGGGCTTGCTGTGCCAAGGCGTCCCGCTGAAACAGTCCCATGGCAGGGGCTCGGCCCTTCGCCCATCCGTTTCAGGCTGGCCTCCCTGCTCAGGGCGCCCCCCGGAGAGGTGGGCCTGCAGGCCGGCGTCGCCCTCCCGACCTCCCCGCGAGCCGGGTGTGCAGCCCGGTGCCCTCTGAACGCCGGCTCCGGTGGGCTCGACTGCAGGCGGGCGCCCGGCTCCGTGAAGCGGGGCTGCCGCCAGAAGGCCTCCCGCAGCCTCGGAACGAGTGGGTTTGCTCTGCGGTGGGTCCGGCCGCTCGGTCCCAGCAGAAGCTGCTTCCGATGTCCTCGCGCGTGCTTCGCCGAGGCCGAGGTCGGGGGCCTCCTTCTAGGACGGCCCCCCACCTGAGGCCCGGCTGGCAGCCTTCCTGCGGCTTCCGCCCCACCCTGCCGCGGCCCAGCTTGCCCCTTCGCCAAGGAGGCCTGCACGCGGAGGCAGCTCGGCTTCAGGCTTGCCTATTCCGAGGGAAGGCTGTGGTGCTCACTCGAGGTGAACTGGCCTCGCGCTGAGAAGGCCTCCTTCTCCGTGCAGCGACGTGTTTGCGGACGTGGACGGGGATGGCCTTCCACTCTGCCTGTCTCTCCCAGGGAGGTCGAGGGGCTTGACCTACGGCGTCCCCACCCACGGCGAGTCAGCCAACCGCTTCCCCGGGGAGGACGCGAGGCGCCGGCCCGGGAGAAGCCGGCCCCACGGCCCGGGCGCTCGGGCCTCACGAAGCGCGCCCTTCCTCTCTCCTGCCCGCTTCTCTCTTCGCACTCGTCTTTCCCTGGGCCGACGTTCTCCCTCGGAGCGCACCGTGGCTCGGCCTGGAGGGACCTGCTGTCTCCTTCGGTTTTGAGGCCCAGGCGTGCGACCGCCTTGACTGCCCGAAGCCGCTGTCGGCCCCGAGGTGCTGGCGGCACCCGCAGGTCCCTGGGGTGGAGGCCCCAGCCGGCAGGGTGTTTGCATCGCTTTCCGCATCTGAGAGCAGGCGTGGTGCTTTCGGGGAAGGGGGAGCTGAAAGAGCCCCCTCCGGGATGCGTGTTCCAGAGCCGAGGGTTGGGCGGCTTGCGGGGTGCTTCTAGGGTTCACAGCCGCTTCTCTCCTAATGGGACAGAGTGGGGCTTGCTGTGCCAAGGCGTCCCGCTGAAACAGTCCCATGGCAGGGGCTCGGCCCTTCGCCCGTCCATTTCAGGCTGGCCTCCCTGATCAGGGCGCCCCCCGGAGAGGTGGGCCTGCAGGCCGGCGTCGCCCTCCCGACCTGCCCGCGAGCCGGGTGTGCAACCCGGTGCCCTCTGAACGCCGGCTCCGGTGGGCTCGACTACAGGCGGGCGCCCGGCTCCGTGAAGCGGGGCTGCCGCCAGAAGGCCTCCCGCAGCCTCGGAACGAGTGGGTTTGCTCTGCGGTGGGTCCGGCCGCTCGGTCCCAGCAGAAGCTGCTTCCGATGTCCTCGCGCGTGCTTCGCCGAGGCCGAGGTCGGGGGCCTCCTTCTAGGACGGCCCCCCACCTGAGGCCCGGCTGGCAGCCTTCCTGCGGCTTCCGCCCCACCCTGCCGCGGCCCAGCTTGCCCCTTCGCCAAGGAGGCCTGCACGCGGAAGGCAGCTCGGCTTCAGGCTTGCCTCTCGGAGGGAAGGCTGTGGTGCTCGCTCGAGGTGAACAGGCCTCGCGCTGAGAAGGCCTCCTTCTCCGTGCAGCGACGTGTGTGCGGACGTGGACGGGGATGGCCTTCCACTCTGCCTTGTCTCTCCCAGGGAGGTCGAGGGGCTTGACCTACGGCGTCCCCACCCACGGCGAGTCAGCCAACTGCTTCCCCGGGGAGGACGCGAGGCGCCGGCCCGGGAGAAGCCGGCCCCACGGCCCGGGCGCTCGGGCCTCACGAAGCGCGCCCTTCCTCTCTCCTGCCCGCTTCTCTCTTCGCACTCGTCTTTCCCTTAGCCGGCGTTCTCCCCCGGAGCGCACCGTGGCTCGGCCTGGAGGGACCTGCTGTCTCCTTCGGTTTTGAGGCCCAGGCGTGTGACCGCCTTGACTCCCCGAAGGCGCTGTCGGCCCCGAGGTGCTGGCGGCACCCGCAGGTCCCTGGGGTGGAGGCCCCAGCCGGCAGGGTGTTTGCATCGCTTTCCGCATCTGAGAGCAGGCGTCCTGCTTTCGGGGAAGGGGGAGCTGACAGAGCTCCCTCCGGGAAGCGCGTGCCAGAGCCGAGGGTTGGGCGCCTTGCTCTGTGCTTCTAGGGGTCACAGCCGCTTCTCTCCTAATGGGACAGAGTGGGGCTTGCTGTGCCAAGGCGTCCCGCTGAAACAGTCCCATGGCAGGGGCTCGGCCCTTCGCCCGTCCGTTTCAGGCTGGCCTCCCTGCTCAGGGCGCCCCCCGGAGAGGTGGGCCTGCAGCCCGGCGTCGCCCTCCCGACCTCCCCGCGAGCCGGGTGTGCAGCCCGGTGATCTCTGAACGCCGGCTCCGGTGGGCTCGACTGCAGGCGGGCGCCCGACTCCGTGAAGCGGGGCTGCCGCCAGAAGGCCTCCCGCAGCCTCGGAACGAGTGGGTTTGCTCTGCGGTGGGTCCGGCCGCTCGGTCCCAGCAGAAGCTGCTTCCGATGTCCTCGCGCGTGCTTCGCCGAGGCCGAGGTCGGGGGCCTCCTTCTAGGACGGCCCCCCACCTGAGGCCCGGCTGGCAGCCTTCCTGCGGCTTCCGCCCCACCCTGCCGCGGCCCAGCTTGCCCCTTCGCCAAGGAGGCCTGCACGCGGAAGGCAGCTCGGCTTCAGGCTTGCCTCTCCGAGGGAAGGCTGTGGTGCTCGCTCGAGGTGAACAGGCCTCGCGCTGAGAAGGCCTCCTTCTCCGTGCAGCGACGTGTTTGCGGACGTGGACGGGGATGGCCTTCCACCCTGCCTTGTCTCTCCCAGGGAGGTCGAGGGGCTTGACCTACGGCGTCCCCACCCACGGCGAGTCAGCCAACCGCTTCCCCGGGGAGGACGCGAGGCGCCGGCCCAGGAGAAGCCGGCCCCACGGCCCGGGCGCTCGGGCCTCACGAAGCGCGCCCTTCCTCTCTCCTGCCCGCTTCTCTCTTCGCACTCGTCTTTCCCTTAGCCGGCGTTCTCCCCCGGAGCGCACCGTGGCTCGGCCTGGAGGGACCTGCTGTCTCCTTCGGTTTTGAGGCCCAGGCGTGTGACCGCCTTGACTCCCCGAAGGCGCTGTCGGCCCCGAGGTGCTGGCGGCACCCGCAGGTCCCTGGGGTGGAGGCCCCAGCCGGCAGGGTGTTTGCATCGCTTTCCGCATCTGAGAGCAGGCATGGGGCTTTCGGGGAAGGGGGAGCTGACAGAGCTCCCTCCGGGAAGCGCGTGCCAGAGCCGAGGGTTGGGCGCCTTGCTCCGTGCTTCTAGGGGTCACAGCCACTTCTCTCCTAATGGGACAGAGTGGGGCTTGCTGTGCCAAGGCGTCCCGCTGAAACAGTCCCATGGCAGGGGCTCGGCCCTTCGCCCGTCCGTTTCAGGCTGGCCTCCCTGCTCAGGGCGCCCCCCGGAGAGGTGGGCCTGCAGGCCGGCGTCGCCCTCCCGACCTCCCCGCGAGCCGGGTGTGCAGCCCGGTGCCCTCTGAACGCCGGCTCCGGTGGGCTCGACTGCAGGCGGGCGCCCGGCTCCGTGAAGCGGGGCTGCCGCCAGAAGGCCTCCCGCAGCCTCGGAACGAGTGGGTTTGCTCTGCGGTGGGTCTGGCCGCTCGGTCCCAGCAGAAGCTGCTTCCGATGTCCTCGCGCGTGCTTCGCCGAGGCCGAGGTCGGGGGCCTCCTTCTAGGACGGCCCCCCACCTGAGGCCCGGCTGGCAGCCTTCCTGCGGCTACCGCCCCACCCTGCCGCGGCCCAGCTTGCCCCTTCGCCAAGGAGGCCTGCACGCGGAAGGCAGCTCGGCTTCAGGCTTGCCTCTCGGATGGAAGGCTGTGGTGCTCGCTCGAGGTGAACAGGCTTCGCGCTGAGAAGGCCTCCTTCTCTGTGCAGCGACGTGTGTGCGGACGTGGACGGGGATGGCCTTCCACCCTGCCTTGTCTCTCCCAGGGAGGTCGAGGGGCTTGACCTACGGCGTCCCCACCCACGGCGAGTAAGCCAACCGCTTCCCCGGGGAGGACGCGAGGCGCCGGCCCGGGAGAAGCCGTCCCCACGGCCCGGGCGCTCGGGCCTCACGAAGCGCGCCCTTCCTCTCTCCTGCCTGCTTCTCTCTTCGCACTCGTCTTTCCCTGGGCCGACGTTCACCCCCGGAGCGCACCGTGGCTCGGCCTGGAGGGACCTGCTGTCTCCTTCGGTTTTGAGGCCCAGGCGTGTGACCGCCTTGACTCCCCGAAGGCGCTGTCGGCCCCGAGGTGCTGGCGGCACCCGCAGGTCCCTGGGGTGGAGGCCCCAGCCGGCAGGGTGTTTGCATCGCTTTCCGCATCTGAGAGCAGGCGTGGTGCTTTCGGGGAAGGGGTAGCTGACAGAGCTCCCTCCGGGAAGCGCGTGCCAGAGCCGAGGGTTGGGCGCCTTGCTCTGTGCTTCTAGGGGTCACAGCCGCTTCTCTCCTAATGGGACGGAGTGGGGCTTGCTGGGTCAAGGCGTCCCCCTGAAACAGTCCCATGGCAGGGGCTCGGCCCTTCGCCCGTCCGTTTCAGGCTGGCCTCCCTGCTCAGGGCGCCCCCCGGAGAGGTGGGCCTGCAGGCCGGCGTCGCCCTCCCGACCTGCCCGCGAGCCGGGTGTGCAGCCCGGTGCCCTCTGAACGCCGGCTCCGGTGGGCTCGACTGCAGGCGGGCGCCCGGCTCCGTGAAGCGGGGCTGCCGCCAGAAGGCCTCCCGCAGCCTCGGAACGAGTGGGTTTGCTCTGCGGTGGGTCCGGCCGCTCGGTCCCAGCAGAAGCTGCTTCCGATGTCCTCGCGCGTGCTTCGCCGAGGCCGAGGTCGGGGGCCTCCTTCTAGGACGGCCCCCCACCTGAGGCCCGGCTGGCAGCCTTCCTGCGGCTACCGCCCCACCCTGCCGCGGCCCAGCTTGCCCCTTCGCCAAGGAGGCCTGCACGCGGAAGGCAGCTCGGCTTCAGGCTTGCCTCTCGGATGGAAGGCTGTGGTGCTCGCTCGAGGTGAACAGGCTTCGCGCTGAGAAGGCCTCCTTCTCCGTGCAGCGACGTGTGTGCGGACGTGGACGGGGATGGCCTTCCACCCTGCCTTGTCTCTCCCAGGGAGGTCGAGGGGCTTGACCTACGGCGTCCCCACCCACGGCGAGTAAGCCAACCGCTTCCCCGGGGAGGACGCGAGGCGCCGGCCCGGGAGAAGCCGTCCCCACGGCCCGGGCGCTCGGGCCTCACGAAGCGCGCCCTTCCTCTCTCCTGCCTGCTTCTCTCTTCGCACTCGTCTTTCCCTGGGCCGACGTTCACCCCCGGAGCGCACCGTGGCTCGGCCTGGAGGGACCTGCTGTCTCCTTCGGTTTTGAGGCCCAGGCGTGTGACCGCCTTGACTCCCCGAAGGCGCTGTCGGCCCCGAGGTGCTGGCGGCACCCGCAGGTCCCTGGGGTGGAGGCCCCAGCCGGCAGGGTGTTTGCATCGCTTTCCGCATCTGAGAGCAGGCGTGGTGCTTTCGGGGAAGGGGGAGCTGACAGAGCTCCCTCCGGGAAGCGCGTGCCAGAGCCGAGGGTTGGGCGCCTTGCTCTGTGCTTCTAGGGGTCACAGCCGCTTCTCTCCTAATGGGACAGAGTGGGGCTTGCTGTGCCAAGGCGTCCCGCTGAAACAGTCCCATGGCAGGGGCTCGGCCCTTCGCCCATCCGTTTCAGGCTGGCCTCCCTGCTCAGGGCGCCCCCCGGAGAGGTGGGCCTGCAGGCCGGCGTCGCCCTCCCGACCTCCCCGCGAGCCGGGTGTGCAGCCCGGTGCCCTCTGAACGCCGGCTCCGGTGGGCTCGACTGCAGGCGGGCGCCCGGCTCCGTGAAGCGGGGCTGCCGCCAGAAGGCCTCCCGCAGCCTCGGAACGAGTGGGTTTGCTCTGCGGTGGGTCCGGCCGCTCGGTCCCAGCAGAAGCTGCTTCCGATGTCCTCGCGCGTGCTTCGCCGAGGCCGAGGTCGGGGGCCTCCTTCTAGGACGGCCCCCCACCTGAGGCCCGGCTGGCAGCCTTCCTGCGGCTTCCGCCCCACCCTGCCGCGGCCCAGCTTGCCCCTTCGCCAAGGAGGCCTGCACGCGGAGGCAGCTCGGCTTCAGGCTTGCCTCTCCGAGGGAAGGCTGTGGTGCTCACTCGAGGTGAACAGGCCTCGCGCTGAGAAGGCCTCCTTCTCCGTGCAGCGACGTGTTTGCGGACGTGGACGGGGATGGCCTTCCACTCTGCCTGTCTCTCCCAGGGAGGTCGAGGGGCTTGACCTACGGCGTCCCCACCCACGGCGAGTCAGCCAACCGCTTCCCCGGGGAGGACGCGAGGCGCCGGCCCGGGAGAAGCCGGCCCCACGGCCCGGGCGCTCGGGCCTCACGAAGCGCGCCCTTCCTCTCTCCTGCCCGCTTCTCTCTTCGCACTCGTCTTTCCCTGGGCCGACGTTCTCCCCCGGAGCGCACCGTGGCTCGGCCTGGAGGGACCTGCTGTCTCCTTCGGTTTTGAGGCCCAGGCGTGCGACCGCCTTGACTGCCCGAAGCCGCTGTCGGCCCCGAGGTGCTGGCGGCACCCGCAGGTCCCTGGGGTGGAGGCCCCAGCCGGCAGGGTGTTTGCATCGCTTTCCGCATCTGAGAGCAGGCGTGGTGCTTTCGGGGAAGGGGGAGCTGAAAGAGCCCCCTCCGGGATGCGTGTTCCAGAGCCGAGGGTTGGGCGGCTTGCGGGGTGCTTCTAGGGTTCACAGCCGCTTCTCTCCTAATGGGACAGAGTGGGGCTTGCTGTGCCAAGGCGTCCCGCTGAAACAGTCCCATGGCAGGGGCTCGGCCCTTCGCCCGTCCATTTCAGGCTGGCCTCCCTGATCAGGGCGCCCCCCGGAGAGGTGGGCCTGCAGGCCGGCGTCGCCCTCCCGACCTGCCCGCGAGCCGGGTGTGCAACCCGGTGCCCTCTGAACGCCGGCTCCGGTGGGCTCGACTACAGGCGGGCGCCCGGCTCCGTGAAGCGGGGCTGCCGCCAGAAGGCCTCCCGCAGCCTCGGAACGAGTGGGTTTGCTCTGCGGTGGGTCCGGCCGCTCGGTCCCAGCAGAAGCTGCTTCCGATGTCCTCGCGCGTGCTTCGCCGAGGCCGAGGTCGGGGGCCTCCTTCTAGGACGGCCCCCCACCTGAGGCCCGGCTGGCAGCCTTCCTGCGGCTTCCGCCCCACCCTGCCGCGGCCCAGCTTGCCCCTTCGCCAAGGAGGCCTGCACGCGGAAGGCAGCTCGGCTTCAGGCTTGCCTCTCGGAGGGAAGGCTGTGGTGCTCGCTCGAGGTGAACAGGCCTCGCGCTGAGAAGGCCTCCTTCTCCGTGCAGCGACGTGTGTGCGGACGTGGACGGGGATGGCCTTCCACTCTGCCTTGTCTCTCCCAGGGAGGTCGAGGGGCTTGACCTACGGCGTCCCCACTCACGGCGAGTCAGCCAACTGCTTCCCCGGGGAGGACGCGAGGCGCCGGCCCGGGAGAAGCCGGCCCCACGGCCCGGGCGCTCGGGCCTCCCGAAGCGCGCCCTTCCTCTCTCCTGCCCGCTTCTCTCTTCGCACTCGTCTTTCCCTTAGCCGGCGTTCTCCCCCGGAGCGCACCGTGGCTCGGCCTGGAGGGACCTGCTGTCTCCTTCGGTTTTGAGGCCCAGGCGTGTGACCGCCTTGACTCCCCGAAGGCGCTGTCGGCCCCGAGGTGCTGGCGGCACCCGCAGGTCCCTGGGGTGGAGGCCCCAGCCGGCAGGGTGTTTGCATCGCTTTCCGCATCTGAGAGCAGGCGTCCTGCTTTCGGGGAAGGGGGAGCTGACAGAGCTCCCTCCGGGAAGCGCGTGCCAGAGCCGAGGGTTGGGCGCCTTGCTCTGTGCTTCTAGGGGTCACAGCCGCTTCTCTCCTAATGGGACAGAGTGGGGCTTGCTGTGCCAAGGCGTCCCGCTGAAACAGTCCCATGGCAGGGGCTCGGCCCTTCGCCCGTCCGTTTCAGGCTGGCCTCCCTGCTCAGGGCGCCCCCCGGAGAGGTGGGCCTGCAGCCCGGCGTCGCCCTCCCGACCTCCCCGCGAGCCGGGTGTGCAGCCCGGTGATCTCTGAACGCCGGCTCCGGTGGGCTCGACTGCAGGCGGGCGCCCGACTCCGTGAAGCGGGGCTGCCGCCAGAAGGCCTCCCGCAGCCTCGGAACGAGTGGGTTTGCTCTGCGGTGGGTCCGGCCGCTCGGTCCCAGCAGAAGCTGCTTCCGATGTCCTCGCGCGTGCTTCGCCGAGGCCGAGGTCGGGGGCCTCCTTCTAGGACGGCCCCCCACCTGAGGCCCGGCTGGCAGCCTTCCTGCGGCTTCCGCCCCACCCTGCCGCGGCCCAGCTTGCCCCTTCGCCAAGGAGGCCTGCACGCGGAAGGCAGCTCGGCTTCAGGCTTGCCTCTCCGAGGGAAGGCTGTGGTGCTCGCTCGAGGTGAACAGGCCTCGCGCTGAGAAGGCCTCCTTCTCCGTGCAGCGACGTGTTTGCGGACGTGGACGGGGATGGCCTTCCACCCTGCCTTGTCTCTCCCAGGGAGGTCGAGGGGCTTGACCTACGGCGTCCCCACCCACGGCGAGTCAGCCAACCGCTTCCCCGGGGAGGACGCGAGGCGCCGGCCCAGGAGAAGCCGGCCCCACGGCCCGGGCGCTCGGGCCTCACGAAGCGCGCCCTTCCTCTCTCCTGCCCGCTTCTCTCTTCGCACTCGTCTTTCCCTTAGCCGGCGTTCTCCCCCGGAGCGCACCGTGGCTCGGCCTGGAGGGACCTGCTGTCTCCTTCGGTTTTGAGGCCCAGGCGTGTGACCGCCTTGACTCCCCGAAGGCGCTGTCGGCCCCGAGGTGCTGGCGGCACCCGCAGGTCCCTGGGGTGGAGGCCCCAGCCGGCAGGGTGTTTGCATCGCTTTCCGCATCTGAGAGCAGGCATGGGGCTTTCGGGGAAGGGGGAGCTGACAGAGCTCCCTCCGGGAAGCGCGTGCCAGAGCCGAGGGTTGGGCGCCTTGCTCCGTGCTTCTAGGGGTCACAGCCACTTCTCTCCTAATGGGACAGAGTGGGGCTTGCTGTGCCAAGGCGTCCCGCTGAAACAGTCCCATGGCAGGGGCTCGGCCCTTCGCCCGTCCGTTTCAGGCTGGCCTCCCTGCTCAGGGCGCCCCCCGGAGAGGTGGGCCTGCAGGCCGGCGTCGCCCTCCCGACCTCCCCGCGAGCCGGGTGTGCAGCCCGGTGCCCTCTGAACGCCGGCTCCGGTGGGCTCGACTGCAGGCGGGCGCCCGGCTCCGTGAAGCGGGGCTGCCGCCAGAAGGCCTCCCGCAGCCTCGGAACGAGTGGGTTTGCTCTGCGGTGGGTCTGGCCGCTCGGTCCCAGCAGAAGCTGCTTCCGATGTCCTCGCGCGTGCTTCGCCGAGGCCGAGGTCGGGGGCCTCCTTCTAGGACGGCCCCCCACCTGAGGCCCGGCTGGCAGCCTTCCTGCGGCTACCGCCCCACCCTGCCGCGGCCCAGCTTGCCCCTTCGCCAAGGAGGCCTGCACGCGGAAGGCAGCTCGGCTTCAGGCTTGCCTCTCGGATGGAAGGCTGTGGTGCTCGCTCGAGGTGAACAGGCTTCGCGCTGAGAAGGCCTCCTTCTCTGTGCAGCGACGTGTGTGCGGACGTGGACGGGGATGGCCTTCCACCCTGCCTTGTCTCTCCCAGGGAGGTCGAGGGGCTTGACCTACGGCGTCCCCACCCACGGCGAGTAAGCCAACCGCTTCCCCGGGGAGGACGCGAGGCGCCGGCCCGGGAGAAGCCGTCCCCACGGCCCGGGCGCTCGGGCCTCACGAAGCGCGCCCTTCCTCTCTCCTGCCTGCTTCTCTCTTCGCACTCGTCTTTCCCTGGGCCGACGTTCACCCCCGGAGCGCACCGTGGCTCGGCCTGGAGGGACCTGCTGTCTCCTTCGGTTTTGAGGCCCAGGCGTGTGACCGCCTTGACTCCCCGAAGGCGCTGTCGGCCCCGAGGTGCTGGCGGCACCCGCAGGTCCCTGGGGTGGAGGCCCCAGCCGGCAGGGTGTTTGCATCGCTTTCCGCATCTGAGAGCAGGCGTGGTGCTTTCGGGGAAGGGGTAGCTGACAGAGCTCCCTCCGGGAAGCGCGTGCCAGAGCCGAGGGTTGGGCGCCTTGCTCTGTGCTTCTAGGGGTCACAGCCGCTTCTCTCCTAATGGGACGGAGTGGGGCTTGCTGGGTCAAGGCGTCCCCCTGAAACAGTCCCATGGCAGGGGCTCGGCCCTTCGCCCGTCCGTTTCAGGCTGGCCTCCCTGCTCAGGGCGCCCCCCGGAGAGGTGGGCCTGCAGGCCGGCGTCGCCCTCCCGACCTGCCCGCGAGCCGGGTGTGCAGCCCGGTGCCCTCTGAACGCCGGCTCCGGTGGGCTCGACTGCAGGCGGGCGCCCGGCTCCGTGAAGCGGGGCTGCCGCCAGAAGGCCTCCCGCAGCCTCGGAACGAGTGGGTTTGCTCTGCGGTGGGTCCGGCCGCTCGGTCCCAGCAGAAGCTGCTTCCGATGTCCTCGCGCGTGCTTCGCCGAGGCCGAGGTCGGGGGCCTCCTTCTAGGACGGCCCCCCACCTGAGGCCCGGCTGGCAGCCTTCCTGCGGCTACCGCCCCACCCTGCCGCGGCCCAGCTTGCCCCTTCGCCAAGGAGGCCTGCACGCGGAAGGCAGCTCGGCTTCAGGCTTGCCTCTCGGATGGAAGGCTGTGGTGCTCGCTCGAGGTGAACAGGCTTCCCGCTGAGAAGGCCTCCTTCTCCGTGCAGCGACGTGTGTGCGGACGTGGACGGGGATGGCCTTCCACCCTGCCTTGTCTCTCCCAGGGAGGTCGAGGGGCTTGACCTACGGCGTCCCCACCCACGGCGAGTAAGCCAACCGCTTCCCCGGGGAGGACGCGAGGCGCCGGCCCGGGAGAAGCCGTCCCCACGGCCCGGGCGCTCGGGCCTCACGAAGCGCGCCCTTCCTCTCTCCTGCCTGCTTCTCTCTTCGCACTCGTCTTTCCCTGGGCCGACGTTCACCCCCGGAGCGCACCGTGGCTCGGCCTGGAGGGACCTGCTGTCTCCTTCGGTTTTGAGGCCCAGGCGTGTGACCGCCTTGACTCCCCGAAGGCGCTGTCGGCCCCGAGGTGCTGGCGGCACCCGCAGGTCCCTGGGGTGGAGGCCCCAGCCGGCAGGGTGTTTGCATCGCTTTCCGCATCTGAGAGCAGGCGTGGTGCTTTCGGGGAAGGGGGAGCTGACAGAGCTCCCTCCGGGAAGCGCGTGCCAGAGCCGAGGGTTGGGCGCCTTGCTCTGTGCTTCTAGGGGTCACAGCCGCTTCTCTCCTAATGGGACAGAGTGGGGCTTGCTGTGCCAAGGCGTCCCGCTGAAACAGTCCCATGGCAGGGGCTCGGCCCTTCGCCCATCCGTTTCAGGCTGGCCTCCCTGCTCAGGGCGCCCCCCGGAGAGGTGGGCCTGCAGGCCGGCGTCGCCCTCCCGACCTCCCCGCGAGCCGGGTGTGCAGCCCGGTGCCCTCTGAACGCCGGCTCCGGTGGGCTCGACTGCAGGCGGGCGCCCGGCTCCGTGAAGCGGGGCTGCCGCCAGAAGGCCTCCCGCAGCCTCGGAACGAGTGGGTTTGCTCTGCGGTGGGTCCGGCCGCTCGGTCCCAGCAGAAGCTGCTTCCGATGTCCTCGCGCGTGCTTCGCCGAGGCCGAGGTCGGGGGCCTCCTTCTAGGACGGCCCCCCACCTGAGGCCCGGCTGGCAGCCTTCCTGCGGCTTCCGCCCCACCCTGCCGCGGCCCAGCTTGCCCCTTCGCCAAGGAGGCCTGCACGCGGAGGCAGCTCGGCTTCAGGCTTGCCTCTCCGAGGGAAGGCTGTGGTGCTCACTCGAGGTGAACAGGCCTCGCGCTGAGAAGGCCTCCTTCTCCGTGCAGCGACGTGTTTGCGGACGTGGACGGGGATGGCCTTCCACTCTGCCTGTCTCTCCCAGGGAGGTCGAGGGGCTTGACCTACGGCGTCCCCACCCACGGCGAGTCAGCCAACCGCTTCCCCGGGGAGGACGCGAGGCGCCGGCCCGGGAGAAGCCGGCCCCACGGCCCGGGCGCTCGGGCCTCACGAAGCGCGCCCTTCCTCTCTCCTGCCCGCTTCTCTCTTCGCACTCGTCTTTCCCTGGGCCGACGTTCTCCCCCGGAGCGCACCGTGGCTCGGCCTGGAGGGACCTGCTGTCTCCTTCGGTTTTGAGGCCCAGGCGTGCGACCGCCTTGACTGCCCGAAGCCGCTGTCGGCCCCGAGGTGCTGGCGGCACCCGCAGGTCCCTGGGGTGGAGGCCCCAGCCGGCAGGGTGTTTGCATCGCTTTCCGCATCTGAGAGCAGGCGTGGTGCTTTCGGGGAAGGGGGAGCTGAAAGAGCCCCCTCCGGGATGCGTGTTCCAGAGCCGAGGGTTGGGCGGCTTGCGGGGTGCTTCTAGGGTTCACAGCCGCTTCTCTCCTAATGGGACAGAGTGGGGCTTGCTGTGCCAAGGCGTCCCGCTGAAACAGTCCCATGGCAGGGGCTCGGCCCTTCGCCCGTCCGTTTCAGGCTGGCCTCCCTGATCAGGGCGCCCCCCGGAGAGGTGGGCCTGCAGGCCGGCGTCGCCCTCCCGACCTGCCCGCGAGCCGGGTGTGCAACCCGGTGCCCTCTGAACGCCGGCTCCGGTGGGCTCGACTACAGGCGGGCGCCCGGCTCCGTGAAGCGGGGCTGCCGCCAGAAGGCCTCCCGCAGCCTCGGAACGAGTGGGTTTGCTCTGCGGTGGGTCCGGCCGCTCGGTCCCAGCAGAAGCTGCTTCCGATGTCCTCGCGCGTGCTTCGCCGAGGCCGAGGTCGGGGGCCTCCTTCTAGGACGGCCCCCCACCTGAGGCCCGGCTGGCAGCCTTCCTGCGGCTTCCGCCCCACCCTGCCGCGGCCCAGCTTGCCCCTTCGCCAAGGAGGCCTGCACGCGGAAGGCAGCTCGGCTTCAGGCTTGCCTCTCCGAGGGAAGGCTGTGGTGCTCGCTCGAGGTGAACAGGCCTCGCGCTGAGAAGGCCTCCTTCTCCGTGCAGCGACGTGTGTGCGGACGTGGACGGGGATGGCCTTCCACTCTGCCTTGTCTCTCCCAGGGAGGTCGAGGGGCTTGACCTACGGCGTCCCCACTCACGGCGAGTCAGCCAACTGCTTCCCCGGGGAGGACGCGAGGCGCCGGCCCGGGAGAAGCCGGCCCCACGGCCCGGGCGCTCGGGCCTCACGAAGCGCGCCCTTCCTCTCTCCTGCCCGCTTCTCTCTTCGCACTCGTCTTTCCCTTAGCCGGCGTTCTCCCCCGGAGCGCACCGTGGCTCGGCCTGGAGGGACCTGCTGTCTCCTTCGGTTTTGAGGCCCAGGCGTGTGACCGCCTTGACTCCCCGAAGGCGCTGTCGGCCCCGAGGTGCTGGCGGCACCCGCAGGTCCCTGGGGTGGAGGCCCCAGCCGGCAGGGTGTTTGCATCGCTTTCCGCATCTGAGAGCAGGCGTCCTGCTTTCGGGGAAGGGGGAGCTGACAGAGCTCCCTCCGGGAAGCGCGTGCCAGAGCCGAGGGTTGGGCGCCTTGCTCTGTGCTTCTAGGGGTCACAGCCGCTTCTCTCCTAATGGGACAGAGTGGGGCTTGCTGTGCCAAGGCGTCCCGCTGAAACAGTCCCATGGCAGGGGCTCGGCCCTTCGCCCGTCCGTTTCAGGCTGGCCTCCCTGCTCAGGGCGCCCCCCGGAGAGGTGGGCCTGCAGTCCGGCGTCGCCCTCCCGACCTCCCCGCGAGCCGGGTGTGCAGCCCGGTGATCTCTGAACGCCGGCTCCGGTGGGCTCGACTGCAGGCGGGCGCCCGACTCCGTGAAGCGGGGCTGCCGCCAGAAGGCCTCCCGCAGCCTCGGAACGAGTGGGTTTGCTCTGCGGTGGGTCCGGCCGCTCGGTCCCAGCAGAAGCTGCTTCCGATGTCCTCGCGCGTGCTTCGCCGAGGCCGAGGTCGGGGGCCTCCTTCTAGGACGGCCCCCCACCTGAGGCCCGGCTGGCAGCCTTCCTGCGGCTTCCGCCCCACCCTGCCGCGGCCCAGCTTGCCCCTTCGCCAAGGAGGCCTGCACGCGGAAGGCAGCTCGGCTTCAGGCTTGCCTCTCCGAGGGAAGGCTGTGGTGCTCGCTCGAGGTGAACAGGCCTCGCGCTGAGAAGGCCTCCTTCTCCGTGCAGCGACGTGTGTGCGGACGTGGACGGGGATGGCCTTCCACCCTGCCTTGTCTCTCCCAGGGAGGTCGAGGGGCTTGACCTACGGCGTCCCCACCCACGGCGAGTCAGCCAACCGCTTCCCCGGGGAGGACGCGAGGCGCCGGCCCAGGAGAAGCCGGCCCCACGGCCCGGGCGCTCGGGCCTCACGAAGCGCGCCCTTCCTCTCTCCTGCCCGCTTCTCTCTTCGCACTCGTCTTTCCCTTAGCCGGCGTTCTCCCCCGGAGCGCACCGTGGCTCGGCCTGGAGGGACCTGCTGTCTCCTTCGGTTTTGAGGCCCAGGCGTGTGACCGCCTTGACTCCCCGAAGGCGCTGTCGGCCCCGAGGTGCTGGCGGCACCCGCAGGTCCCTGGGGTGGAGGCCCCAGCCGGCAGGGTGTTTGCATCGCTTTCCGCATCTGAGAGCAGGCATGGGGCTTTCGGGGAAGGGGGAGCTGACAGAGCTCCCTCCGGGAAGCGCGTGCCAGAGCCGAGGGTTGGGCGCCTTGCTCCGTGCTTCTAGGGGTCACAGCCACTTCTCTCCTAATGGGACAGAGTGGGGCTTGCTGTGCCAAGGCGTCCCGCTGAAACAGTCCCATGGCAGGGGCTCGGCCCTTCGCCCGTCCGTTTCAGGCTGGCCTCCCTGCTCAGGGCGCCCCCCGGAGAGGTGGGCCTGCAGGCCGGCGTCGGCCTCCCGACCTCCCCGCGAGCCGGGTGTGCAGCCCGGTGATCTCTGAACGCCGGCTCCGGTGGGCTCGACTGCGGGCGGGCGCCCGGCTCCGTGAAGCGGGGCTGCCGCCAGAAGGCCTCCCGCAGCCTCGGAACGAGTGGGTTTGCTCTGGGGTGGGTCTGGCCGCTCGGTTCCAGCAGAAGCTGCTTCCGATGTCCTCGCGCGTGCTTCGCCGAGGCCGAGGTCGGGGGCCTCCTTCTAGGACAGCCCCCCACCTGAGGCCCGGCTGGCAGCCTTCCTGCGGCTTCCGCCCCACCCGGCCGCGGCCCAGCTTGCCCCTTCGCCAAGGAGGCCTGCACGCGGAAGGCAGCTCGGCTTCAGGCTTGCCTCTCGGAGGGAAGGCTGTGGTGCTCGCTCGAGGTGAACAGGCCTCGCGCTGAGAAGGCCTCCTTCTCCGTGCAGCGACGTGTTTGCGGACGTGGACGGGGATGGCCTTCCACTCTGCCTTATCTCTCCCAGGGAGGTCGAGGGGCTTGACCTACGGCGTCCCCACCCACGGCGAGTCAGCCAACCGCTTCCCCGGGGAGGACGCGAGGCGCCGGCCCGGGAGAAGCCGGCCCCACGGCCCGGGCGCTCGGGCCTCACGAAGCGCGCCCTTCCTCTCTCCTGCCCGCTTCTCTCTTCGCACTCGTCTTTCCCTGGGCCGACGTTCTCCCCCGGAGGGCACCGTGGCTCGGCCTGGAGGGACCTGCTGTCTCCTTCGGTTTTGAGGCCCAGGCGTGCGACCGCCTTGACTCCCCGAAGCCGCTGTCGGCTCCGAGGTGCTGGCGGCACCCGCAGGTCCCTGGGGTGGAGGCCCCAGCCGGCAGGGTTTTTGCATCGCTTTCCGCATCTGAGAGCAGGCGTGGTGCTTTCGGGGAAGGGGGAGCTGACAGAGCTCCCTCCGGGAAGCACGTGCCAGAGCCGAGGGTTGGGCGCCTTGCTCCGTGCTTCTAGGGGTCACAGCCGCTTCTCTCCTAATGGGACAGAGTGGGGCTTGCTGTGCCAAGGCGTCCCGCTGAAACAGTCCCATGGCAGGGGCTCGGCCCTTCGCCCGTCCGTTTCAGGCTGGCCTCCCTGATCAGGGCGCCCCCCGGAGAGGTGGGCCTGCAGGCCGGCGTCGCCCTCCCGACCTGCCCGCAAGCCGGGTGTGCAGCCCGGTGCCCTCTGAACGCCGGCTCCGGTGGGCTCGACTGCAGGCGGGCGCCCGGCTCCGTGAAGCGGGGCTGCCTCCAGAAGGCCTCCCGCAGCCTCGGAACGAGTGGGTTTGCTCTGCGGTGGGTCCGGCCGCTCGGTCCCAGCAGAAGCTGCTTCCGATGTCCTCGCGCGTGCTTCGCCGAGGCCGAGGTCGGGGGCCTCCTTCTAGGACGGCCCCCCACCTGAGGCCCGGCTGGCAGCCTTCCTGCGGCCTCCGCCCCACCCTGCCGCGGCCCAGCTTGCCCCTTCGCCAAGGAGGCCTGCACGCGGAGGCAGCTCGGCTTCAGGCTTGCCTCTCGGAGGGAAGGCTGTGGTGCTCGCTCGAGGTAAACAGGCCTCGCGCTGAGAAGGCCTCCTTCTCCGTGCAGCGACGTGTGTGCGGACGTGGACGGGGATGGCCTTCCACTCTGCCTTGTCTCTCCCAGGGAGGTCGAGGGGCTTGACCTACGGCGTCCCCACCCACGGCGAGTCAGCCAACCGCTTCCCCGGGGAGGACGCGAGGCGCCGGCCCGGGAGAAGCCGGCCCCACGGCCCGGGCGCTCGGGCCTCACGAAGCGCGCCCTTCCTCTCTCCTGCCCACTTCTCTCTTCGCACTCGTCTTTCCCTGGGCCGACGTTCTCCCCCGGAGCGCACCGTGGCTCGGCCTGGAGGGACCTGCTGTCTCCTTCGGTTTTGAGGCCCAGGCGTGCGACCGCCTTGACTCCCCGAAGCCGCTGTCGGCCCCGAGGTGCTGGCGGCACCCGCAGGTCCCTGGGGTGGAGGCCCCAGCCGGCAGGGTGTTTGCATCGCTTTCCGCATCTGAGAGCAGGCGTGGTGCTTTCGGGGAAGGGGGAGCTGAAAGAGCCCCCTCCGGGATGCGTGTTCCAGAGCCGAGGGTTGGGCGGCTTGCGGGGTGCTTCTAGGGTTCACAGCCGCTTCTCTCCTAATGGGACAGAGTGGGGCTTGCTGTGCCAAGGCGTCCCGCTGAAACAGTCCCATGGCAGGGGCTCGGCCCTTCGCCCGTCCGTTTCAGGCTGGCCTCCCTGATCAGGGCGCCCCCCGGAGAGGTGGGCCTGCAGGCCGGCGTCGCCCTCCCGACCTGCCCGCGAGCCGGGTGTGCAGCCCGGTGCCCTCTGAACGCCGGCTCCGGTGGGCTCGACTGCAGGCGGGCGCCCGGCTCCGTGAAGCGGGGCTGCCGCCAGAAGGCCTCCCGCAGCCTCGGAACGAGTGGGTTTGCTCTGCGGTGGGTCCGGCCGCTCGGTCCCAGCAGAAGCTGCTTCCGATGTCCTCGCGCGTGCTTCGCCGAGGCCGAGGTCGGGGGCCTCCTTCTAGGACGGCCCCCCACCTGAGGCCCGGCTGGCAGCCTTCCTGCGGCTACCGCCCCACCCTGCCGCGGCCCAGCTTGCCCCTTCGCCAAGGAGGCCTGCACGCGGAAGGCAGCTCGGCTTCAGGCTTGCCTCTCGGATGGAAGGCTGTGGTGCTCGCTCGAGGTGAACAGGCTTCGCGCTGAGAAGGCCTCCTTCTCCGTGCAGCGACGTGTGTGCGGACGTGGACGGGGATGGCCTTCCACCCTGCCTTGTCTCTCCCAGGGAGGTCGAGGGGCTTGACCTACGGCGTCCCCACCCACGGCGAGTAAGCCAACCGCTTCCCCGGGGAGGACGCGAGGCGCCGGCCCGGGAGAAGCCGTCCCCACGGCCCGGGCGCTCGGGCCTCACGAAGCGCGCCCTTCCTCTCTCCTGCCTGCTTCTCTCTTCGCACTCGTCTTTCCCTGGGCCGACGTTCACCCCCGGAGCGCACCGTGGCTCGGCCTGGAGGGACCTGCTGTCTCCTTCGGTTTTGAGGCCCAGGCGTGTGACCGCCTTGACTCCCCGAAGGCGCTGTCGGCCCCGAGGTGCTGGCGGCACCCGCAGGTCCCTGGGGTGGAGGCCCCAGCCGGCAGGGTGTTTGCATCGCTTTCCGCATCTGAGAGCAGGCGTGGTGCTTTCGGGGAAGGGGGAGCTGACAGAGCTCCCTCCGGGAAGCGCGTGCCAGAGCCGAGGGTTGGGCGCCTTGCTCTGTGCTTCTAGGGGTCACAGCCGCTTCTCTCCTAATGGGACAGAGTGGGGCTTGCTGTGCCAAGGCGTCCCGCTGAAACAGTCCCATGGCAGGGGCTCGGCCCTTCGCCCATCCGTTTCAGGCTGGCCTCCCTGCTCAGGGCGCCCCCCGGAGAGGTGGGCCTGCAGGCCGGCGTCGCCCTCCCGACCTCCCCGCGAGCCGGGTGTGCAGCCCGGTGCCCTCTGAACGCCGGCTCCGGTGGGCTCGACTGCAGGCGGGCGCCCGGCTCCGTGAAGCGGGGCTGCCGCCAGAAGGCCTCCCGCAGCCTCGGAACGAGTGGGTTTGCTCTGCGGTGGGTCCGGCCGCTCGGTCCCAGCAGAAGCTGCTTCCGATGTCCTCGCGCGTGCTTCGCCGAGGCCGAGGTCGGGGGCCTCCTTCTAGGACGGCCCCCCACCTGAGGCCCGGCTGGCAGCCTTCCTGCGGCTTCCGCCCCACCCTGCCGCGGCCCAGCTTGCCCCTTCGCCAAGGAGGCCTGCACGCGGAGGCAGCTCGGCTTCAGGCTTGCCTCTCCGAGGGAAGGCTGTGGTGCTCACTCGAGGTGAACAGGCCTCGCGCTGAGAAGGCCTCCTTCTCCGTGCAGCGACGTGTTTGCGGACGTGGACGGGGATGGCCTTCCACTCTGCCTGTCTCTCCCAGGGAGGTCGAGGGGCTTGACCTACGGCGTCCCCACCCACGGCGAGTCAGCCAACCGCTTCCCCGGGGAGGACGCGAGGCGCCGGCCCGGGAGAAGCCGGCCCCACGGCCCGGGCGCTCGGGCCTCACGAAGCGCGCCCTTCCTCTCTCCTGCCCGCTTCTCTCTTCGCACTCGTCTTTCCCTGGGCCGACGTTCTCCCCCGGAGCGCACCGTGGCTCGGCCTGGAGGGACCTGCTGTCTCCTTCGGTTTTGAGGCCCAGGCGTGCGACCGCCTTGACTGCCCGAAGCCGCTGTCGGCCCCGAGGTGCTGGCGGCACCCGCAGGTCCCTGGGGTGGAGGCCCCAGCCGGCAGGGTGTTTGCATCGCTTTCCGCATCTGAGAGCAGGCGTGGTGCTTTCGGGGAAGGGGGAGCTGAAAGAGCCCCCTCCGGGATGCGTGTTCCAGAGCCGAGGGTTGGGCGGCTTGCGGGGTGCTTCTAGGGTTCACAGCCGCTTCTCTCCTAATGGGACAGAGTGGGGCTTGCTGTGCCAAGGCGTCCCGCTGAAACAGTCCCATGGCAGGGGCTCGGCCCTTCGCCCGTCCATTTCAGGCTGGCCTCCCTGATCAGGGCGCCCCCCGGAGAGGTGGGCCTGCAGGCCGGCGTCGCCCTCCCGACCTGCCCGCGAGCCGGGTGTGCAACCCGGTGCCCTCTGAACGCCGGCTCCGGTGGGCTCGACTACAGGCGGGCGCCCGGCTCCGTGAAGCGGGGCTGCCGCCAGAAGGCCTCCCGCAGCCTCGGAACGAGTGGGTTTGCTCTGCGGTGGGTCCGGCCGCTCGGTCCCAGCAGAAGCTGCTTCCGATGTCCTCGCGCGTGCTTCGCCGAGGCCGAGGTCGGGGGCCTCCTTCTAGGACGGCCCCCCACCTGAGGCCCGGCTGGCAGCCTTCCTGCGGCTTCCGCCCCACCCTGCCGCGGCCCAGCTTGCCCCTTCGCCAAGGAGGCCTGCACGCGGAAGGCAGCTCGGCTTCAGGCTTGCCTCTCGGAGGGAAGGCTGTGGTGCTCGCTCGAGGTGAACAGGCCTCGCGCTGAGAAGGCCTCCTTCTCCGTGCAGCGACGTGTGTGCGGACGTGGACGGGGATGGCCTTCCACTCTGCCTTGTCTCTCCCAGGGAGGTCGAGGGGCTTGACCTACGGCGTCCCCACTCACGGCGAGTCAGCCAACTGCTTCCCCGGGGAGGACGCGAGGCGCCGGCCCGGGAGAAGCCGGCCCCACGGCCCGGGCGCTCGGGCCTCACGAAGCGCGCCCTTCCTCTCTCCTGCCCGCTTCTCTCTTCGCACTCGTCTTTCCCTTAGCCGGCGTTCTCCCCCGGAGCGCACCGTGGCTCGGCCTGGAGGGACCTGCTGTCTCCTTCGGTTTTGAGGCCCAGGCGTGTGACCGCCTTGACTCCCCGAAGGCGCTGTCGGCCCCGAGGTGCTGGCGGCACCCGCAGGTCCCTGGGGTGGAGGCCCCAGCCGGCAGGGTGTTTGCATCGCTTTCCGCATCTGAGAGCAGGCGTCCTGCTTTCGGGGAAGGGGGAGCTGACAGAGCTCCCTCCGGGAAGCGCGTGCCAGAGCCGAGGGTTGGGCGCCTTGCTCTGTGCTTCTAGGGGTCACAGCCGCTTCTCTCCTAATGGGACAGAGTGGGGCTTGCTGTGCCAAGGCGTCCCGCTGAAACAGTCCCATGGCAGGGGCTCGGCCCTTCGCCCGTCCGTTTCAGGCTGGCCTCCCTGCTCAGGGCGCCCCCCGGAGAGGTGGGCCTGCAGCCCGGCGTCGCCCTCCCGACCTCCCCGCGAGCCGGGTGTGCAGCCCGGTGATCTCTGAACGCCGGCTCCGGTGGGCTCGACTGCAGGCGGGCGCCCGACTCCGTGAAGCGGGGCTGCCGCCAGAAGGCCTCCCGCAGCCTCGGAACGAGTGGGTTTGCTCTGCGGTGGGTCCGGCCGCTCGGTCCCAGCAGAAGCTGCTTCCGATGTCCTCGCGCGTGCTTCGCCGAGGCCGAGGTCGGGGGCCTCCTTCTAGGACGGCCCCCCACCTGAGGCCCGGCTGGCAGCCTTCCTGCGGCTTCCGCCCCACCCTGCCGCGGCCCAGCTTGCCCCTTCGCCAAGGAGGCCTGCACGCGGAAGGCAGCTCGGCTTCAGGCTTGCCTCTCCGAGGGAAGGCTGTGGTGCTCGCTCGAGGTGAACAGGCCTCGCGCTGAGAAGGCCTCCTTCTCCGTGCAGCGACGTGTTTGCGGACGTGGACGGGGATGGCCTTCCACCCTGCCTTGTCTCTCCCAGGGAGGTCGAGGGGCTTGACCTACGGCGTCCCCACCCACGGCGAGTCAGCCAACCGCTTCCCCGGGGAGGACGCGAGGCGCCGGCCCAGGAGAAGCCGGCCCCACGGCCCGGGCGCTCGGGCCTCACGAAGCGCGCCCTTCCTCTCTCCTGCCCGCTTCTCTCTTCGCACTCGTCTTTCCCTTAGCCGGCGTTCTCCCCCGGAGCGCACCGTGGCTCGGCCTGGAGGGACCTGCTGTCTCCTTCGGTTTTGAGGCCCAGGCGTGTGACCGCCTTGACTCCCCGAAGGCGCTGTCGGCCCCGAGGTGCTGGCGGCACCCGCAGGTCCCTGGGGTGGAGGCCCCAGCCGGCAGGGTGTTTGCATCGCTTTCCGCATCTGAGAGCAGGCATGGGGCTTTCGGGGAAGGGGGAGCTGACAGAGCTCCCTCCGGGAAGCGCGTGCCAGAGCCGAGGGTTGGGCGCCTTGCTCCGTGCTTCTAGGGGTCACAGCCACTTCTCTCCTAATGGGACAGAGTGGGGCTTGCTGTGCCAAGGCGTCCCGCTGAAACAGTCCCATGGCAGGGGCTCGGCCCTTCGCCCGTCCGTTTCAGGCTGGCCTCCCTGCTCAGGGCGCCCCCCGGAGAGGTGGGCCTGCAGGCCGGCGTCGCCCTCCCGACCTCCCCGCGAGCCGGGTGTGCAGCCCGGTGCCCTCTGAACGCCGGCTCCGGTGGGCTCGACTGCAGGCGGGCGCCCGGCTCCGTGAAGCGGGGCTGCCGCCAGAAGGCCTCCCGCAGCCTCGGAACGAGTGGGTTTGCTCTGCGGTGGGTCTGGCCGCTCGGTCCCAGCAGAAGCTGCTTCCGATGTCCTCGCGCGTGCTTCGCCGAGGCCGAGGTCGGGGGCCTCCTTCTAGGACGGCCCCCCACCTGAGGCCCGGCTGGCAGCCTTCCTGCGGCTACCGCCCCACCCTGCCGCGGCCCAGCTTGCCCCTTCGCCAAGGAGGCCTGCACGCGGAAGGCAGCTCGGCTTCAGGCTTGCCTCTCGGATGGAAGGCTGTGGTGCTCGCTCGAGGTGAACAGGCTTCGCGCTGAGAAGGCCTCCTTCTCTGTGCAGCGACGTGTGTGCGGACGTGGACGGGGATGGCCTTCCACCCTGCCTTGTCTCTCCCAGGGAGGTCGAGGGGCTTGACCTACGGCGTCCCCACCCACGGCGAGTAAGCCAACCGCTTCCCCGGGGAGGACGCGAGGCGCCGGCCCGGGAGAAGCCGTCCCCACGGCCCGGGCGCTCGGGCCTCACGAAGCGCGCCCTTCCTCTCTCCTGCCTGCTTCTCTCTTCGCACTCGTCTTTCCCTGGGCCGACGTTCACCCCCGGAGCGCACCGTGGCTCGGCCTGGAGGGACCTGCTGTCTCCTTCGGTTTTGAGGCCCAGGCGTGTGACCGCCTTGACTCCCCGAAGGCGCTGTCGGCCCCGAGGTGCTGGCGGCACCCGCAGGTCCCTGGGGTGGAGGCCCCAGCCGGCAGGGTGTTTGCATCGCTTTCCGCATCTGAGAGCAGGCGTGGTGCTTTCGGGGAAGGGGTAGCTGACAGAGCTCCCTCCGGGAAGCGCGTGCCAGAGCCGAGGGTTGGGCGGCTTGCGGGGTGCTTCTAGGGGTCACAGCCGCTTCTCTCCTAATGGGACGGAGTGGGGCTTGCTGGGTCAAGGCGTCCCCCTGAAACAGTCCCATGGCAGGGGCTCGGCCCTTCGCCCGTCCGTTTCAGGCTGGCCTCCCTGCTCAGGGCGCCCCCCGGAGAGGTGGGCCTGCAGGCCGGCGTCGCCCTCCCGACCTGCCCGCGAGCCGGGTGTGCAGCCCGGTGCCCTCTGAACGCCGGCTCCGGTGGGCTCGACTGCAGGCGGGCGCCCGGCTCCGTGAAGCGGGGCTGCCGCCAGAAGGCCTCCCGCAGCCTCGGAACGAGTGGGTTTGCTCTGCGGTGGGTCCGGCCGCTCGGTCCCAGCAGAAGCTGCTTCCGATGTCCTCGCGCGTGCTTCGCCGAGGCCGAGGTCGGGGGCCTCCTTCTAGGACGGCCCCCCACCTGAGGCCCGGCTGGCAGCCTTCCTGCGGCTACCGCCCCACCCTGCCGCGGCCCAGCTTGCCCCTTCGCCAAGGAGGCCTGCACGCGGAAGGCAGCTCGGCTTCAGGCTTGCCTCTCGGATGGAAGGCTGTGGTGCTCGCTCGAGGTGAACAGGCTCCGCGCTGAGAAGGCCTCCTTCTCCGTGCAGCGACGTGTGTGCGGACGTGGACGGGGATGGCCTTCCACCCTGCCTTGTCTCTCCCAGGGAGGTCGAGGGGCTTGACCTACGGCGTCCCCACCCACGGCGAGTAAGCCAACCGCTTCCCCGGGGAGGACGCGAGGCGCCGGCCCGGGAGAAGCCGTCCCCACGGCCCGGGCGCTCGGGCCTCACGAAGCGCGCCCTTCCTCTCTCCTGCCTGCTTCTCTCTTCGCACTCGTCTTTCCCTGGGCCGACGTTCACCCCCGGAGCGCACCGTGGCTCGGCCTGGAGGGACCTGCTGTCTCCTTCGGTTTTGAGGCCCAGGCGTGTGACCGCCTTGACTCCCCGAAGGCGCTGTCGGCCCCGAGGTGCTGGCGGCACCCGCAGGTCCCTGGGGTGGAGGCCCCAGCCGGCAGGGTGTTTGCATCGCTTTCCGCATCTGAGAGCAGGCGTGGTGCTTTCGGGGAAGGGGGAGCTGACAGAGCTCCCTCCGGGAAGCGCGTGCCAGAGCCGAGGGTTGGGCGCCTTGCTCTGTGCTTCTAGGGGTCACAGCCGCTTCTCTCCTAATGGGACAGAGTGGGGCTTGCTGTGCCAAGGCGTCCCGCTGAAACAGTCCCATGGCAGGGGCTCGGCCCTTCGCCCATCCGTTTCAGGCTGGCCTCCCTGCTCAGGGCGCCCCCCGGAGAGGTGGGCCTGCAGGCCGGCGTCGCCCTCCCGACCTCCCCGCGAGCCGGGTGTGCAGCCCGGTGCCCTCTGAACGCCGGCTCCGGTGGGCTCGACTGCAGGCGGGCGCCCGGCTCCGTGAAGCGGGGCTGCCGCCAGAAGGCCTCCCGCAGCCTCGGAACGAGTGGGTTTGCTCTGCGGTGGGTCCGGCCGCTCGGTCCCAGCAGAAGCTGCTTCCGATGTCCTCGCGCGTGCTTCGCCGAGGCCGAGGTCGGGGGCCTCCTTCTAGGACGGCCCCCCACCTGAGGCCCGGCTGGCAGCCTTCCTGCGGCTTCCGCCCCACCCTGCCGCGGCCCAGCTTGCCCCTTCGCCAAGGAGGCCTGCACGCGGAGGCAGCTCGGCTTCAGGCTTGCCTCTCCGAGGGAAGGCTGTGGTGCTCACTCGAGGTGAACAGGCCTCGCGCTGAGAAGGCCTCCTTCTCCGTGCAGCGACGTGTTTGCGGACGTGGACGGGGATGGCCTTCCACTCTGCCTGTCTCTCCCAGGGAGGTCGAGGGGCTTGACCTACGGCGTCCCCACCCACGGCGAGTCAGCCAACCGCTTCCCCGGGGAGGACGCGAGGCGCCGGCCCGGGAGAAGCCGGCCCCACGGCCCGGGCGCTCGGGCCTCACGAAGCGCGCCCTTCCTCTCTCCTGCCCGCTTCTCTCTTCGCACTCGTCTTTCCCTGGGCCGACGTTCTCCCCCGGAGCGCACCGTGGCTCGGCCTGGAGGGACCTGCTGTCTCCTTCGGTTTTGAGGCCCAGGCGTGCGACCGCCTTGACTGCCCGAAGCCGCTGTCGGCCCCGAGGTGCTGGCGGCACCCGCAGGTCCCTGGGGTGGAGGCCCCAGCCGGCAGGGTGTTTGCATCGCTTTCCGCATCTGAGAGCAGGCGTGGTGCTTTCGGGGAAGGGGGAGCTGAAAGAGCCCCCTCCGGGATGCGTGTTCCAGAGCCGAGGGTTGGGCGGCTTGCGGGGTGCTTCTAGGGTTCACAGCCGCTTCTCTCCTAATGGGACAGAGTGGGGCTTGCTGTGCCAAGGCGTCCCGCTGAAACAGTCCCATGGCAGGGGCTCGGCCCTTCGCCCGTCCGTTTCAGGCTGGCCTCCCTGATCAGGGCGCCCCCCGGAGAGGTGGGCCTGCAGGCCGGCGTCGCCCTCCCGACCTGCCCGCGAGCCGGGTGTGCAACCCGGTGCCCTCTGAACGCCGGCTCCGGTGGGCTCGACTACAGGCGGGCGCCCGGCTCCGTGAAGCGGGGCTGCCGCCAGAAGGCCTCCCGCAGCCTCGGAACGAGTGGGTTTGCTCTGCGGTGGGTCCGGCCGCTCGGTCCCAGCAGAAGCTGCTTCCGATGTCCTCGCGCGTGCTTCGCCGAGGCCGAGGTCGGGGGCCTCCTTCTAGGACGGCCCCCCACCTGAGGCCCGGCTGGCAGCCTTCCTGCGGCTTCCGCCCCACCCTGCCGCGGCCCAGCTTGCCCCTTCGCCAAGGAGGCCTGCACGCGGAAGGCAGCTCGGCTTCAGGCTTGCCTCTCCGAGGGAAGGCTGTGGTGCTCGCTCGAGGTGAACAGGCCTCGCGCTGAGAAGGCCTCCTTCTCCGTGCAGCGACGTGTGTGCGGACGTGGACGGGGATGGCCTTCCACTCTGCCTTGTCTCTCCCAGGGAGGTCGAGGGGCTTGACCTACGGCGTCCCCACTCACGGCGAGTCAGCCAACTGCTTCCCCGGGGAGGACGCGAGGCGCCGGCCCGGGAGAAGCCGGCCCCACGGCCCGGGCGCTCGGGCCTCACGAAGCGCGCCCTTCCTCTCTCCTGCCCGCTTCTCTCTTCGCACTCGTCTTTCCCTTAGCCGGCGTTCTCCCCCGGAGCGCACCGTGGCTCGGCCTGGAGGGACCTGCTGTCTCCTTCGGTTTTGAGGCCCAGGCGTGTGACCGCCTTGACTCCCCGAAGGCGCTGTCGGCCCCGAGGTGCTGGCGGCACCCGCAGGTCCCTGGGGTGGAGGCCCCAGCCGGCAGGGTGTTTGCATCGCTTTCCGCATCTGAGAGCAGGCGTCCTGCTTTCGGGGAAGGGGGAGCTGACAGAGCTCCCTCCGGGAAGCGCGTGCCAGAGCCGAGGGTTGGGCGCCTTGCTCTGTGCTTCTAGGGGTCACAGCCGCTTCTCTCCTAATGGGACAGAGTGGGGCTTGCTGTGCCAAGGCGTCCCGCTGAAACAGTCCCATGGCAGGGGCTCGGCCCTTCGCCCGTCCGTTTCAGGCTGGCCTCCCTGCTCAGGGCGCCCCCCGGAGAGGTGGGCCTGCAGGCCGGCGTCGCCCTCCCGACCTCCCCGCGAGCCGGGTGTGCAGCCCGGTGATCTCTGAACGCCGGCTCCGGTGGGCTCGACTGCAGGCGGGCGCCCGACTCCGTGAAGCGGGGCTACCGCCAGAAGGCCTCCCGCAGCCTCGGAACGAGTGGGTTTGCTCTGCGGTGGGTCCGGCCGCTCGGTCCCAGCAGAAGCTGCTTCCGATGTCCTCGCGCGTGCTTCGCCGAGGCCGAGGTCGGGGGCCTCCTTCTAGGACGGCCCCCCACCTGAGGCCCGGCTGGCAGCCTTCCTGCGGCTTCCGCCCCACCCTGCCGCGGCCCAGCTTGCCCCTTCGCCAAGGAGGCCTGCACGCGGAAGGCAGCTCGGCTTCAGGCTTGCCTCTCCGAGGGAAGGCTGTGGTGCTCGCTCGAGGTGAACAGGCCTCGCGCTGAGAAGGCCTCCTTCTCCGTGCAGCGACGTGTGTGCGGACGTGGACGGGGATGGCCTTCCACCCTGCCTTGTCTCTCCCAGGGAGGTCGAGGGGCTTGACCTACGGCGTCCCCACCCACGGCGAGTCAGCCAACCGCTTCCCCGGGGAGGACGCGAGGCGCCGGCCCAGGAGAAGCCGGCCCCACGGCCCGGGCGCTCGGGCCTCACGAAGCGCGCCCTTCCTCTCTCCTGCCCGCTTCTCTCTTCGCACTCGTCTTTCCCTTAGCCGGCGTTCTCCCCCGGAGCGCACCGTGGCTCGGCCTGGAGGGACCTGCTGTCTCCTTCGGTTTTGAGGCCCAGGCGTGTGACCGCCTTGACTCCCCGAAGGCGCTGTCGGCCCCGAGGTGCTGGCGGCACCCGCAGGTCCCTGGGGTGGAGGCCCCAGCCGGCAGGGTGTTTGCATCGCTTTCCGCATCTGAGAGCAGGCATGGGGCTTTCGGGGAAGGGGGAGCTGACAGAGCTCCCTCCGGGAAGCGCGTGCCAGAGCCGAGGGTTGGGCGCCTTGCTCCGTGCTTCTAGGGGTCACAGCCACTTCTCTCCTAATGGGACAGAGTGGGGCTTGCTGTGCCAAGGCGTCCCGCTGAAACAGTCCCATGGCAGGGGCTCGGCCCTTCGCCCGTCCGTTTCAGGCTGGCCTCCCTGCTCAGGGCGCCCCCCGGAGAGGTGGGCCTGCAGGCCGGCGTCGCCCTCCCGACCTCCCCGCGAGCCGGGTGTGCAGCCCGGTGCCCTCTGAACGCCGGCTCCGGTGGGCTCGACTACAGGCGGGCGCCCGGCTCCGTGAAGCGGGGCTGCCGCCAGAAGGCCTCCCGCAGCCTCGGAACGAGTGGGTTTGCTCTGCGGTGGGTCCGGCCGCTCGGTCCCAGCAGAAGCTGCTTCCGATGTCCTCGCGCGTGCTTCGCCGAGGCCGAGGTCGGGGGCCTCCTTCTAGGACGGCCCCCCACCTGAGGCCCGGCTGGCAGCCTTCCTGCGGCTACCGCCCCACCCGGCCGCGGCCCAGCTTGCCCCTTCGCCAAGGAGGCCTGCACGCGGAAGGCAGCTCGGCTTCAGGCTTGCCTCTCGGATGGAAGGCTGTGGTGCTCGCTCGAGGTGAACAGGACTCGCGCTGAGAAGGCCTCCTTCTCCGTGCAGCGACGTGTGTGCGGACGTGGACGGGGATGGCCTTCCACCCTGCCTTGTCTCTCCCAGGGAGGTCGAGGGGCTTGACCTACGGCGTCCCCACCCACGGCGAGTCAGCCAACCGCTTCCCCGGGGAGGACGCGAGGCGCCGGCCCGGGAGAAGCTGGCCCCACGGCCCGGGCGCTCGGGCCTCACGAAGCGCGCCCTACCTCTCTCCTGCCCGCTTCTCTCTTCGCACTCGTCTTTCCCTTAGCCGACGTTCTCCCCCGGAGGGCACCGTGGCTCGGCCTGGAGGGACCTGCTGTCTCCTTCGGTTTTGAGGCCCAGGCGTGCGACCGCCTTGACTCCCCGAAGCCGCTGTCGGCCCCGAGGTGCTGGTGGCACCCGCAGGTCCCTGGGGTGGAGGCCCCAGCCGGAAGGGTGTTTGCATCGCTATCCGCATCTGAGAGCAGGCGTGGTGCTTTCGGGGAAGGGGGAGCTGACAGAGCTCCCTCCGGGAAGCGCGTGCCAGAGCCGAGGGTTGGGCGCCTTGCTCCGTGCTTCTAGGGGTCACAGCCGCTTCTCTCCTAATGGGACAGAGTGGGGCTTGCTGTGCCAAGGCGTCCCGCTGAAACAGTCCCATGGCAGGGGCTCGGCCCTTCGCCCGTCCGTTTCAGGCTGGCCTCCCTGCTCAGGGCGCCCCCCGGAGAGGTGGGCCTGCAGGCCGGCGTCGGCCTCCCGACCTCCCCGCGAGCCGGGTGTGCAGCCCGGTGATCTCTGAACGCCGGCTCCGGTGGGCTCGACTGCGGGCGGGCGCCCGGCTCCGTGAAGCGGGGCTGCCGCCAGAAGGCCTCCCGCAGCCTCGGAACGAGTGGGTTTGCTCTGGGGTGGGTCTGGCCGCTCGGTCCCAGCAGAAGCTGCTTCCGATGTCCTCGCGCGTGCTTCGCCGAGGCCGAGGTCGGGGGCCTCCTTCTAGGACAGCCCCCCACCTGAGGCCCGGCTGGCAGCCTTCCTGCGGCTTCCGCCCCACCCGGCCGCGGCCCAGCTTGCCCCTTCGCCAAGGAGGCCTGCACGCGGAAGGCAGCTCGGCTTCAGGCTTGCCTCTCGGAGGGAAGGCTGTGGTGCTCGCTCGAGGTGAACAGGCCTCGCGCTGAGAAGGCCTCCTTCTCCGTGCAGCGACGTGTTTGCGGACGTGGACGGGGATGGCCTTCCACTCTGCCTTATCTCTCCCAGGGAGGTCGAGGGGCTTGACCTACGGCGTCCCCACCCACGGCGAGTCAGCCAACCGCTTCCCCGGGGAGGACGCGAGGCGCCGGCCCGGGAGAAGCCGGCCCCACGGCCCGGGCGCTCGGGCCTCACGAAGCGCGCCCTTCCTCTCTCCTGCCCGCTTCTCTCTTCGCACTCGTCTTTCCCTGGGCCGACGTTCTCCCCCGGAGGGCACCGTGGCTCGGCCTGGAGGGACCTGCTGTCTCCTTCGGTTTTGAGGCCCAGGCGTGCGACCGCCTTGACTCCCCGAAGCCGCTGTCGGCTCCGAGGTGCTGGCGGCACCCGCAGGTCCCTGGGGTGGAGGCCCCAGCCGGCAGGGTGTTTGCATCGCTTTCCGCATCTGAGAGCAGGCGTGGTGCTTTCGGGGAAGGGGGAGCTGACAGAGCTCCCTCCGGGAAGCACGTGCCAGAGCCGAGGGTTGGGCGCCTTGCTCCGTGCTTCTAGGGGTCACAGCCGCTTCTCTCCTAATGGGACAGAGTGGGGCTTGCTGTGCCAAGGCGTCCCGCTGAAACAGTCCCATGGCAGGGGCTCGGCCCTTCGCCCGTCCGTTTCAGGCTGGCCTCCCTGATCAGGGCGCCCCCCGGAGAGGTGGGCCTGCAGGCCGGCGTCGCCCTCCCGACCTGCCCGCAAGCCGGGTGTGCAGCCCGGTGCCCTCTGAACGCCGGCTCCGGTGGGCTCGACTGCAGGCGGGCGCCCGGCTCCGTGAAGCGGGGCTGCCTCCAGAAGGCCTCCCGCAGCCTCGGAACGAGTGGGTTTGCTCTGCGGTGGGTCCGGCCGCTCGGTCCCAGCAGAAGCTGCTTCCGATGTCCTCGCGCGTGCTTCGCCGAGGCCGAGGTCGGGGGCCTCCTTCTAGGACGGCCCCCCACCTGAGGCCCGGCTGGCAGCCTTCCTGCGGCCTCCGCCCCACCCTGCCGCGGCCCAGCTTGCCCCTTCGCCAAGGAGGCCTGCACGCGGAGGCAGCTCGGCTTCAGGCTTGCCTCTCGGAGGGAAGGCTGTGGTGCTCGCTCGAGGTAAACAGGCCTCGCGCTGAGAAGGCCTCCTTCTCCGTGCAGCGACGTGTGTGCGGACGTGGACGGGGATGGCCTTCCACTCTGCCTTGTCTCTCCCAGGGAGGTCGAGGGGCTTGACCTACGGCGTCCCCACCCACGGCGAGTCAGCCAACCGCTTCCCCGGGGAGGACGCGAGGCGCCGGCCCGGGAGAAGCCGGCCCCACGGCCCGGGCGCTCGGGCCTCACGAAGCGCGCCCTTCCTCTCTCCTGCCCACTTCTCTCTTCGCACTCGTCTTTCCCTGGGCCGACGTTCTCCCCCGGAGCGCACCGTGGCTCGGCCTGGAGGGACCTGCTGTCTCCTTCGGTTTTGAGGCCCAGGCGTGCGACCGCCTTGACTCCCCGAAGCCGCTGTCGGCCCCGAGGTGCTGGCGGCACCCGCAGGTCCCTGGGGTGGAGGCCCCAGCCGGCAGGGTGTTTGCATCGCTTTCCGCATCTGAGAGCAGGCGTGGTGCTTTCGGGGAAGGGGGAGCTGAAAGAGCCCCCTCCGGGATGCGTGTTCCAGAGCCGAGGGTTGGGCGGCTTGCGGGGTGCTTCTAGGGTTCACAGCCGCTTCTCTCCTAATGGGACAGAGTGGGGCTTGCTGTGCCAAGGCGTCCCGCTGAAACAGTCCCATGGCAGGGGCTCGGCCCTTCGCCCGTCCGTTTCAGGCTGGCCTCCCTGATCAGGGCGCCCCCCGGAGAGGTGGGCCTGCAGGCCGGCGTCGCCCTCCCGACCTGCCCGCGAGCCGGGTGTGCAGCCCGGTGCCCTCTGAACGCCGGCTCCGGTGGGCTCGACTGCAGGCGGGCGCCCGGCTCCGTGAAGCGGGGCTGCCGCCAGAAGGCCTCCCGCAGCCTCGGAACGAGTGGGTTTGCTCTGCGGTGGGTCCGGCCGCTCGGTCCCAGCAGAAGCTGCTTCCGATGTCCTCGCGCGTGCTTCGCCGAGGCCGAGGTCGGGGGCCTCCTTCTAGGACGGCCCCCCACCTGAGGCCCGGCTGGCAGCCTTCCTGCGGCTACCGCCCCACCCTGCCGCGGCCCAGCTTGCCCCTTCGCCAAGGAGGCCTGCACGCGGAAGGCAGCTCGGCTTCAGGCTTGCCTCTCGGATGGAAGGCTGTGGTGCTCGCTCGAGGTGAACAGGCTTCGCGCTGAGAAGGCCTCCTTCTCCGTGCAGCGACGTGTGTGCAGACGTGGACGGGGATGGCCTTCCACCCTGCCTTGTCTCTCCCAGGGAGGTCGAGGGGCTTGACCTACGGCGTCCCCACCCACGGCGAGTAAGCCAACCGCTTCCCCGGGGAGGACGCGAGGCGCCGGCCCGGGAGAAGCCGTCCCCACGGCCCGGGCGCTCGGGCCTCACGAAGCGCGCCCTTCCTCTCTCCTGCCTGCTTCTCTCTTCGCACTCGTCTTTCCCTGGGCCGACGTTCACCCCCGGAGCGCACCGTGGCTCGGCCTGGAGGGACCTGCTGTCTCCTTCGGTTTTGAGGCCCAGGCGTGTGACCGCCTTGACTCCCCGAAGGCGCTGTCGGCCCCGAGGTGCTGGCGGCACCCGCAGGTCCCTGGGGTGGAGGCCCCAGCCGGCAGGGTGTTTGCATCGCTTTCCGCATCTGAGAGCAGGCGTGGGGCTTTCGGGGAAGGGGGAGCTGACAGAGCTCCCTCCGGGAAGCGCGTGCCAGAGCCGAGGGTTGGGCGCCTTGCTCTGTGCTTCTAGGGGTCACAGCCGCTTCTCTCCTAATGGGACGGAGTGGGGCTTGCTGGGTCAAGGCGTCCCCCTGAAACAGTCCCATGGCAGGGGCTCGGCCCTTCGCCCGTCCGTTTCAGGCTGGCCTCCCTGATCAGGGCGCCCCCCGGAGAGGTGGGCCTGCAGGCCGGCGTCGCCCTCCCGACCTCCCCGCGAGCCGGGTGTGCAGCCCGGTGCCCTCTGAACGCCGGCTCCGGTGGGCTCGACTGCAGGCGGGCGCCCGGCTCCGTGAAGCGGGGCTGCCGCCAGAAGGCCTCCCGCAGCCTCGGAACGAGTGGGTTTGCTCTGCGGTGGGTCCGGCCGCTCGGTCCCAGCAGAAGCTGCTTCCGATGTCCTCGCGCGTGCTTCGCCGAGGCCGAGGTCGGGGGCCTCCTTCTAGGACGGCCCCACACCTGAGGCCCGGCTGGCAGCCTTCCTGCGGCTACCGCCCCACCCGGCCGCGGCCCAGCTTGCCCCTTCGCCAAGGAGGCCTGCACGCGGAAGGCAGCTCGGCTTCAGGCTTGCCTCTCGGATGGAAGGCTGTGGTGCTCGCTCGAGGTGAACAGGCTTCGCGCTGAGAAGGCCTCCTTCTCCGTACAGCGACGTGTGTGCGGACGTGGACTTGGATGGCCTTCCACCCTGCCTTGTCTCTCCCAGGGAGGTCGAGGGGCTTGACCTACGGCGTCCCCACCCACGGCGAGTAAGCCAACCGCTTCCCCGGGGAGGACGCGAGGCGCCGGCCCGGGAGAAGCCGTCCCCACGGCCCGGGCGCTCGGGCCTCACGAAGCGCGCCCTTCCTCTCTCCTGCCTGCTTCTCTCTTCGCACTCGTCTTTCCCTGGGCCGACGTTCACCCCCGGAGCGCACCGTGGCTCGGCCTGGAGGGACCTGCTGTCTCCTTCGGTTTTGAGGCCCAGGCGTGTGACCGCCTTGACTCTCCGAAGGCGCTGTCGGCCCCGAGGTGCTGGCGGCACCCGCAGGTCCCTGGGGTGGAGGCCCCAGCCGGCAGGGTGTTTGCATTGCTTTCCGCATCTGAGAGCAGGCGTGGTGCTTTCGGGGAAGGGGGAGCTGACAGAGCTCCCTCCGGGAAGCGCGTGCCAGAGCCGAGGGTTGGGCGCCTTGCTCTGTGCTTCTAGGGGTCACAGCCGCTTCTCTCCTAATGGGACAGAGTGGGGCTTGCTGTGCCAAGGCGTCCCGCTGAAACAGTCCCATGGCAGGGGCTCGGCCCTTCGCCCATCCGTTTCAGGCTGGCCTCCCTGCTCAGGGCGCCCCCCGGAGAGGTGGGCCTGCAGGCCGGCGTCGCCCTCCCGACCTCCCCGCGAGCCGGGTGTGCAGCCCGGTGCCCTCTGAACGCCGGCTCCGGTGGGCTCGACTGCAGGCGGGCGCCTGGCTCCGTGAAGCGGGGCTGCCGCCAGAAGGCCTCCCGCAGCCTCGGAACGAGTGGGTTTGCTCTGCGGTGGGTCCGGCCGCTCGGTCCCAGCAGAAGCTGCTTCCGATGTCCTCGCGCGTGCTTCGCCGAGGCCGAGGTCGGGGGCCTCCTTCTAGGACGGCCCCCCACCTGAGGCCCGGCTGGCAGCCTTCCTGCGGCTTCCGCCCCACCCTGCCGCGGCCCAGCTTGCCCCTTCGCCAAGGAGGCCTGCACGCGGAGGCAGCTCGGCTTCAGGCTTGCGTCTCCGAGGGAAGGCTGTGGTGCTCACTCGAGGTGAACAGGCCTCGCGCTGAGAAGGCCTCCTTCTCCGTGCAGCGACGTGTTTGCGGACGTGGACGGGGATGGCCTTCCACTCTGCCTGTCTCTCCCAGGGAGGTCGAGGGGCTTGACCTACGGCGTCCCCACCCACGGCGAGTCAGCCAACCGCTTCCCCGGGGAGGACGCGAGGCGCCGGCCCGGGAGAAGCCGGCCCCACGGCCCGGGCGCTCGGGCCTCACGAAGCGCGCCCTTCCTCTCTCCTGCCCGCTTCTCTCTTCGCACTCGTCTTTCCCTTAGCCGGCGTTCTCCCCCGGAGCGCACCGTGGCTCGGCCTGGAGGGACCTGCTGTCTCCTTCGGTTTTGAGGCCCAGGCGTGTGACCGCCTTGACTCCCCGAAGGCGCTGTCGGCCCCGAGGTGCTGGCGGCACCCGCAGGTCCCTGGGGTGGAGGCCCCAGCCGGCAGGGTGTTTGCATCGCTTTCCGCATCTGAGAGCAGGCGTCCTGCTTTCGGGGAAGGGGGAGCTGACAGAGCTCCCTCCGGGAAGCGCGTGCCAGAGCCGAGGGTTGGGCGCCTTGCTCTGTGCTTCTAGGGGTCACAGCCGCTTCTCTCCTAATGGGACAGAGTGGGGCTTGCTGTGCCAAGGCGTCCCGCTGAAACAGTCCCATGGCAGGGGCTCGGCCCTTCGCCCGTCCGTTTCAGGCTGGCCTCCCTGCTCAGGGCGCCCCCCGGAGAGGTGGGCCTGCAGGCCGGCGTCGCCCTCCCGACCTCCCCGCGAGCCGGGTGTGCAGCCCGGTGATCTCTGAACGCCGGCTCCGGTGGGCTCGACTGCAGGCGGGCGCCCGACTCCGTGAAGCGGGGCTGCCGCCAGAAGGCCTCCCGCAGCCTCGGAACGAGTGGGTTTGCTCTGCGGTGGGTCCGGCCGCTCGGTCCCAGCAGAAGCTGCTTCCGATGTCCTCGCGCGTGCTTCGCCGAGGCCGAGGTCGGGGGCCTCCTTCTAGGACGGCCCCCCACCTGAGGCCCGGCTGGCAGCCTTCCTGCGGCTTCCGCCCCACCCTGCCGCGGCCCAGCTTGCCCCTTCGCCAAGGAGGCCTGCACGCGGAAGGCAGCTCGGCTTCAGGCTTGCCTCTCCGAGGGAAGGCTGTGGTGCTCGCTCGAGGTGAACAGGCCTCGCGCTGAGAAGGCCTCCTTCTCCGTGCAGCGACGTGTGTGCGGACGTGGACGGGGATGGCCTTCCACCCTGCCTTGTCTCTCCCAGGGAGGTCGAGGGGCTTGACCTACGGCGTCCTCACCCATGGCGAGTCAGCCAACCGCTTCCCCGGGGAAGACGCGAGGCGCCGGCCTGGGAGAAGCCGGCCCCACGGCCCGGGCGCTCGGGCCTCACGAAGCGCGCCCTTCCTCTCTCCTGCCCGCTTCTCTCCTCGCACTCGTCTTTCCCTGGGCCGACGTTCTCCCCCGGAGCGCACCGTGGCTCGGCCTGGAGGGACCTGCTGTCTCCTTCGGTTTTGAGGCCCAGGCATGCGACCGCCTTGACTCCCCGAAGCCGCTGTCGGCCCCGAGGTGCTGGGGGCACCCGCAGGTCCCTGGGCTGGAGGCCCCAGCCGGCAGGGTGTTTGCATCGCTTTCCGTGTCGGAAAGCCGGCGTGGTGCTTTCGGGGAAGGGGGAGCTGAAAGAGCCCCCTCCGGGATGCGTGTTCCAGAGCCGAGGGTTGGGCGGCTTGCGGGGTGCTTCTAGGGTTCACAGCCGCTTCTCTCCTAATGGGACAGAGTGGGGCTTGCTGTGCCAAGGTGTCCCGCTGAAACAGTCCCATGGCAGGGGCTCGGCCCTTCGCCCGTCCGTTTCAGGCTGGCCTCCCTGATCAGGGCGCCCCCCGGAGAGGTGGGCCTGCAGGCCGGCGTCGCCCTCCCGACCTGCCCGCGAGCCGGGTGTGCAGCCCGGTGCCCTCTGAACGCCGGCTCCGGTGGGCTCGACTGCAGGCGGGCGCCCGGCTCCGTGAAGCGGGGCTGCCGCCAGAAGGCCTCCCGCAGCCTCGGAACGAGTGGGTTTGCTCTGCGGTGGGTCCGGCCGCTCGGTCCCAGCAGAAGCTGCTTCCGATGTCCTCGCGCGTGCTTCGCCGAGGCCGAGGTCGGGGGCCTCCTTCTAGGACGGCCCCCCACCTGAGGCCCGGCTGGCAGCCTTCCTGCGGCTTCCGCCCCACCCTGCCGCGGCCCAGCTTGCCCCTTCGCCAAGGAGGCCTGCACGCGGAAGGCAGCTCGGCTTCAGGCTTGCCTCTCCGAGGGAAGGCTGTGGTGCTCGCTCGAGGTGAACAGGCCTCGCGCTGAGAAGGCCTCCTTCTCCGTGCAGCGACGTGTTTGCGGACGTGGACGGGGATGGCCTTCCACCCTGCCTTGTCTCTCCCAGGGAGGTCGAGGGGCTTGACCTACGGCGTCCCCACCCACGGCGAGTCAGCCAACCGCTTCCCCGGGGAGGACGCGAGGCGCCGGCCCAGGAGAAGCCGGCCCCACGGCCCGGGCGCTCGGGCCTCACGAAGCGCGCCCTTCCTCTCTCCTGCCCGCTTCTCTCTTCGCACTCGTCTTTCCCTTAGCCGGCGTTCTCCCCCGGAGCGCACCGTGGCTCGGCCTGGAGGGACCTGCTGTCTCCTTCGGTTTTGAGGCCCAGGCGTGTGACCGCCTTGACTCCCCGAAGGCGCTGTCGGCCCCGAGGTGCTGGCGGCACCCGCAGGTCCCTGGGGTGGAGGCCCCAGCCGGCAGGGTGTTTGCATCGCTTTCCGCATCTGAGAGCAGGCGTGGGGCTTTCGGGGAAGGGGGAGCTGACAGAGCTCCCTCCGGGAAGCGCGTGCCAGAGCCGAGGGTTGGGCGCCTTGCTCCGTGCTTCTAGGGGTCACAGCCACTTCTCTCCTAATGGGACAGAGTGGGGCTTGCTGTGCCAAGGCGTCCCGCTGAAACAGTCCCATGGCAGGGGCTCGGCCCTTCGCCCGTCCGTTTCAGGCTGGCCTCCCTGCTCAGGGCGCCCCCCGGAGAGGTGGGCCTGCAGGCCGGCGTCGCCCTCCCGACCTCCCCGCGAGCCGGGTGTGCAGCCCGGTGCCCTCTGAACGCCGGCTCCGGTGGGCTCGACTGCAGGCGGGCGCCCGGCTCCGTGAAGCGGGGCTGCCGCCAGAAGGCCTCCCGCAGCCTCGGAACGAGTGGGTTTGCTCTGCGGTGGGTCCGGCCGCTCGGTCCCAGCAGAAGCTGCTTCCGATGTCCTCGCGCGTGCTTCGCCGAGGCCGAGGTCGGGGGCCTCCTTCTAGGACGGCCCCCCACCTGAGGCCCGGCTGGCAGCCTTCCTGCGGCTACCGCCCCACCCTGCCGCGGCCCAGCTTGCCCCTTCGCCAAGGAGGCCTGCACGCGGAAGGCAGCTCGGCTTCAGGCTTGCCTCTCGGATGGAAGGCTGTGGTGCTCGCTCGAGGTGAACAGGCTTCGCGCTGAGAAGGCCTCCTTCTCCGTGCAGCGACGTGTGTGCGGACGTGGACGGGGATGGCCTTCCACCCTGCCTTGTCTCTCCCAGGGAGGTCGAGGGGCTTGACCTACGGCGTCCCCACCCACAGCGAGTAAGCCAACCGCTTCCCCGGGGAGGACGCGAGGCGCCGGCCCGGGAGAAGCCGTCCCCACGGCCCGGGCGCTCGGGCCTCACGAAGCGCGCCCTTCCTCTCTCCTGCCTGCTTCTCTCTTCGCACTCGTCTTTCCCTGGGCCGACGTTCACCCCCGGAGCGCACCGTGGCTCGGCCTGGAGGGACCTGCTGTCTCCTTCGGTTTTGAGGCCCAGGCGTGTGACCGCCTTGACTCCCCGAAGGCGCTGTCGGCCCCGAGGTGCTGGCGGCACCCGCAGGTCCCTGGGGTGGAGGCCCCAGCCGGCAGGGTGTTTGCATCGCTTTCCGCATCTGAGAGCAGGCGTCCTGCTTTCGGGGAAGGGGGAGCTGACAGAGCTCCCTCCGGGAAGCGCGTGCCAGAGCCGAGGGTTGGGCGCCTTGCTCTGTGCTTCTAGGGGTCACAGCCGCTTCTCTCCTAATGGGACAGAGTGGGGCTTGCTGTGCCAAGGCGTCCCGCTGAAACAGTCCCATGGCAGGGGCTCGGCCCTTCGCCCGTCCGTTTCAGGCTGGCCTCCCTGCTCAGGGCGCCCCCCGGAGAGGTGGGCCTGCAGGCCGGCGTCGCCCTCCCGACCTCCCCGCGAGCCGGGTGTGCAGCCCGGTGATCTCTGAACGCCGGCTCCGGTGGGCTCGACTGCAGGCGGGCGCCCGACTCCGTGAAGCGGGGCTGCCGCCAGAAGGCCTCCCGCAGCCTCGGAACGAGTGGGTTTGCTCTGCGGTGGGTCCGGCCGCTCGGTCCCAGCAGAAGCTGCTTCCGATGTCCTCGCGCGTGCTTCGCCGAGGCCGAGGTCGGGGGCCTCCTTCTAGGACGGCCCCCCACCTGAGGCCCGGCTGGCAGCCTTCCTGCGGCTTCCGCCCCACCCTGCCGCGGCCCAGCTTGCCCCTTCGCCAAGGAGGCCTGCACGCGGAAGGCAGCTCGGCTTCAGGCTTGCCTCTCCGAGGGAAGGCTGTGGTGCTCGCTCGAGGTGAACAGGCCTCGCGCTGAGAAGGCCTCCTTCTCCGTGCAGCGACGTGTGTGCGGACGTGGACGGGGATGGCCTTCCACCCTGCCTTGTCTCTCCCAGGGAGGTCGAGGGGCTTGACCTACGGCGTCCTCACCCATGGCGAGTCAGCCAACCGCTTCCCCGGGGAAGACGCGAGGCGCCGGCCTGGGAGAAGCCGGCCCCACGGCCCGGGCGCTCGGGCCTCACGAAGCGCGCCCTTCCTCTCTCCTGCCCGCTTCTCTCCTCGCACTCGTCTTTCCCTGGGCCGACGTTCTCCCCCGGAGCGCACCGTGGCTCGGCCTGGAGGGACCTGCTGTCTCCTTCGGTTTTGAGGCCCAGGCATGCGACCGCCTTGACTCCCCGAAGCCGCTGTCGGCCCCGAGGTGCTGGGGGCACCCGCAGGTCCCTGGGCTGGAGGCCCCAGCCGGCAGGGTGTTTGCATCGCTTTCCGTGTCGGAAAGCCGGCGTGGTGCTTTCGGGGAAGGGGGAGCTGAAAGAGCCCCCTCCGGGATGCGTGTTCCAGAGCCGAGGGTTGGGCGGCTTGCGGGGTGCTTCTAGGGTTCACAGCCGCTTCTCTCCTAATGGGACAGAGTGGGGCTTGCTGTGCCAAGGTGTCCCGCTGAAACAGTCCCATGGCAGGGGCTCGGCCCTTCGCCCGTCCGTTTCAGGCTGGCCTCCCTGATCAGGGCGCCCCCCGGAGAGGTGGGCCTGCAGGCCGGCGTCGCCCTCCCGACCTGCCCGCGAGCCGGGTGTGCAGCCCGGTGCCCTCTGAACGCCGGCTCCGGTGGGCTCGACTGCAGGCGGGCGCCCGGCTCCGTGAAGCGGGGCTGCCGCCAGAAGGCCTCCCGCAGCCTCGGAACGAGTGGGTTTGCTCTGCGGTGGGTCCGGCCGCTCGGTCCCAGCAGAAGCTGCTTCCGATGTCCTCGCGCGTGCTTCGCCGAGGCCGAGGTCGGGGGCCTCCTTCTAGGACGGCCCCCCACCTGAGGCCCGGCTGGCAGCCTTCCTGCGGCTTCCGCCCCACCCTGCCGCGGCCCAGCTTGCCCCTTCGCCAAGGAGGCCTGCACGCGGAAGGCAGCTCGGCTTCAGGCTTGCCTCTCCGAGGGAAGGCTGTGGTGCTCGCTCGAGGTGAACAGGCCTCGCGCTGAGAAGGCCTCCTTCTCCGTGCAGCGACGTGTTTGCGGACGTGGACGGGGATGGCCTTCCACCCTGCCTTGTCTCTCCCAGGGAGGTCGAGGGGCTTGACCTACGGCGTCCCCACCCACGGCGAGTCAGCCAACCGCTTCCCCGGGGAGGACGCGAGGCGCCGGCCCAGGAGAAGCCGGCCCCACGGCCCGGGCGCTCGGGCCTCACGAAGCGCGCCCTTCCTCTCTCCTGCCCGCTTCTCTCTTCGCACTCGTCTTTCCCTTAGCCGGCGTTCTCCCCCGGAGCGCACCGTGGCTCGGCCTGGAGGGACCTGCTGTCTCCTTCGGTTTTGAGGCCCAGGCGTGTGACCGCCTTGACTCCCCGAAGGCGCTGTCGGCCCCGAGGTGCTGGCGGCACCCGCAGGTCCCTGGGGTGGAGGCCCCAGCCGGCAGGGTGTTTGCATCGCTTTCCGCATCTGAGAGCAGGCGTGGGGCTTTCGGGGAAGGGGGAGCTGACAGAGCTCCCTCCGGGAAGCGCGTGCCAGAGCCGAGGGTTGGGCGCCTTGCTCCGTGCTTCTAGGGGTCACAGCCACTTCTCTCCTAATGGGACAGAGTGGGGCTTGCTGTGCCAAGGCGTCCCGCTGAAACAGTCCCATGGCAGGGGCTCGGCCCTTCGCCCGTCCGTTTCAGGCTGGCCTCCCTGCTCAGGGCGCCCCCCGGAGAGGTGGGCCTGCAGGCCGGCGTCGCCCTCCCGACCTCCCCGCGAGCCGGGTGTGCAGCCCGGTGCCCTCTGAACGCCGGCTCCGGTGGGCTCGACTGCAGGCGGGCGCCCGGCTCCGTGAAGCGGGGCTGCCGCCAGAAGGCCTCCCGCAGCCTCGGAACGAGTGGGTTTGCTCTGCGGTGGGTCCGGCCGCTCGGTCCCAGCAGAAGCTGCTTCCGATGTCCTCGCGCGTGCTTCGCCGAGGCCGAGGTCGGGGGCCTCCTTCTAGGACGGCCCCCCACCTGAGGCCCGGCTGGCAGCCTTCCTGCGGCTACCGCCCCACCCTGCCGCGGCCCAGCTTGCCCCTTCGCCAAGGAGGCCTGCACGCGGAAGGCAGCTCGGCTTCAGGCTTGCCTCTCGGATGGAAGGCTGTGGTGCTCGCTCGAGGTGAACAGGCTTCGCGCTGAGAAGGCCTCCTTCTCCGTGCAGCGACGTGTGTGCGGACGTGGACGGGGATGGCCTTCCACCCTGCCTTGTCTCTCCCAGGGAGGTCGAGGGGCTTGACCTACGGCGTCCCCACCCACAGCGAGTAAGCCAACCGCTTCCCCGGGGAGGACGCGAGGCGCCGGCCCGGGAGAAGCCGTCCCCACGGCCCGGGCGCTCGGGCCTCACGAAGCGCGCCCTTCCTCTCTCCTGCCTGCTTCTCTCTTCGCACTCGTCTTTCCCTGGGCCGACGTTCACCCCCGGAGCGCACCGTGGCTCGGCCTGGAGGGACCTGCTGTCTCCTTCGGTTTTGAGGCCCAGGCGTGTGACCGCCTTGACTCCCCGAAGGCGCTGTCGGCCCCGAGGTGCTGGCGGCACCCGCAGGTCCCTGGGGTGGAGGCCCCAGCCGGCAGGGTGTTTGCATCGCTTTCCGCATCTGAGAGCAGGCGTGGTGCTTTCGGGGAAGGGGGAGCTGACAGAGCTCCCTCCGGGAAGCGCGTGCCAGAGCCGAGGGTTGGGCGCCTTGCTCTGTGCTTCTAGGGGTCACAGCCGCTTCTCTCCTAATGGGACGGAGTGGGGCTTGCTGGGTCAAGGCGTCCCCCTGAAACAGTCCCATGGCAGGGGCTCGGCCCTTCGCCCGTCCGTTTCAGGCTGGCCTCCCTGATCAGGGCGCCCCCCGGAGAGGTGGGCCTGCAGGCCGGCGTCGCCCTCCCGACCTCCCCGCGAGCCGGGTGTGCAGCCCGGTGCCCTCTGAACGCCGGCTCCGGTGGGCTCGACTGCAGGCGGGCGCCCGGCTCCGTGAAGCGGGGCTGCCGCCAGAAGGCCTCCCGCAGCCTCGGAACGAGTGGGTTTGCTCTGCGGTGGGTCCGGCCGCTCGGTCCCAGCAGAAGCTGCTTCCGATGTCCTCGCGCGTGCTTCGCCGAGGCCGAGGTCGGGGGCCTCCTTCTAGGACGGCCCCCCACCTGAGGCCCGGCTGGCAGCCTTCCTGCGGCTACCGCCCCACCCTGCCGCGGCCCAGCTTGCCCCTTCGCCAAGGAGGCCTGCACGCGGAAGGCAGCTCGGCTTCAGGCTTGCCTCTCGGATGGAAGGCTGTGGTGCTCGCTCGAGGTGAACAGGCTTCGCGCTGAGAAGGCCTCCTTCTCCGTGCAGCGACGTGTGTGCGGACGTGGACTTGGATGGCCTTCCACCCTGCCTTGTCTCTCCCAGGGAGGTCGAGGGGCTTGACCTACGGCGTCCCCACCCACGGCGAGTAAGCCAACCGCTTCCCCGGGGAGGACGCGAGGCGCCGGCCCGGGAGAAGCCGTCCCCACGGCCCGGGCGCTCGGGCCTCACGAAGCGCGCCCTTCCTCTCTCCTGCCTGCTTCTCTCTTCGCACTCGTCTTTCCCTGGGCCGACGTTCACCCCCGGAGCGCACCGTGGCTCGGCCTGGAGGGACCTGCTGTCTCCTTCGGTTTTGAGGCCCAGGCGTGTGACCGCCTTGACTCCCCGAAGGCGCTGTCGGCCCCGAGGTGCTGGCGGCACCCGCAGGTCCCTGGGGTGGAGGCCCCAGCCGGCAGGGTGTTTGCATTGCTTTCCGCATCTGAGAGCAGGCGTGGTGCTTTCGGGGAAGGGGGAGCTGACAGAGCTCCCTCCGGGAAGCGCGTGCCAGAGCCGAGGGTTGGGCGCCTTGCTCTGTGCTTCTAGGGGTCACAGCCGCTTCTCTCCTAATGGGACAGAGTGGGGCTTGCTGTGCCAAGGCGTCCCGCTGAAACAGTCCCATGGCAGGGGCTCGGCCCTTCGCCCATCCGTTTCAGGCTGGCCTCCCTGCTCAGGGCGCCCCCCGGAGAGGTGGGCCTGCAGGCCGGCGTCGCCCTCCCGACCTCCCTGCGAGCCGGGTGTGCAGCCCGGTGCCCTCTGAACGCCGGCTCCGGTGGGCTCGACTGCAGGCGGGCGCCCGGCTCCGTGAAGCGGGGCTGCCGCCAGAAGGCCTCCCGCAGCCTCGGAACGAGTGGGTTTGCTCTGCGGTGGGTCCGGCCGCTCGGTCCCAGCAGAAGCTGCTTCCGATGTCCTCGCGCGTGCTTCGCCGAGGCCGAGGTCGGGGGCCTCCTTCTAGGACGGCCCCCCACCTGAGGCCCGGCTGGCAGCCTTCCTGCGGCTTCCGCCCCACCCTGCCGCGGCCCAGCTTGCCCCTTCGCCAAGGAGGCCTGCACGCGGAGGCAGCTCGGCTTCAGGCTTGCCTCTCCGAGGGAAGGCTGTGGTGCTCACTCGAGGTGAACAGGCCTCGCGCTGAGAAGGCCTCCTTCTCCGTGCAGCGACGTGTTTGCGGACGTGGACGGGGATGGCCTTCCACTCTGCCTGTCTCTCCCAGGGAGGTCGAGGGGCTTGACCTACGGCGTCCCCACCCACGGCGAGTCAGCCAACCGCTTCCCCGGGGAGGACGCGAGGCGCCGGCCCGGGAGAAGCCGGCCCCACGGCCCGGGCGCTCGGGCCTCACGAAGCGCGCCCTTCCTCTCTCCTGCCCGCTTCTCTCTTCGCACTCGTCTTTCCCTGGGCCGACGTTCTCCCCCGGAGCGCACCGTGGCTCGGCCTGGAGGGACCTGCTGTCTCCTTCGGTTTTGAGGCCCAGGCGTGCGACCGCCTTGACTGCCCGAAGCCGCTGTCGGCCCCGAGGTGCTGGCGGCACCCGCAGGTCCCTGGGGTGGAGGCCCCAGCCGGCAGGGTGTTTGCATCGCTTTCCGCATCTGAGAGCAGGCGTGGTGCTTTCGGGGAAGGGGGAGCTGAAAGAGCCCCCTCCGGGATGCGTGTTCCAGAGCCGAGGGTTGGGCGGCTTGCGGGGTGCTTCTAGGGTTCACAGCCGCTTCTCTCCTAATGGGACAGAGTGGGGCTTGCTGTGCCAAGGCGTCCCGCTGAAACAGTCCCATGGCAGGGGCTCGGCCCTTCGCCCGTCCGTTTCAGGCTGGCCTCCCTGATCAGGGCGCCCCCCGGAGAGGTGGGCCTGCAGGCCGGCGTCGCCCTCCCGACCTGCCCGCGAGCCGGGTGTGCAACCCGGTGCCCTCTGAACGCCGGCTCCGGTGGGCTCGACTGCAGGCGGGCGCCCGGCTCCGTGAAGCGGGGCTGCCGCCAGAAGGCCTCCCGCAGCCTCGGAACGAGTGGGTTTGCTCTGCGGTGGGTCCGGCCGCTCGGTCCCAGCAGAAGCTGCTTCCGATGTCCTCGCGCGTGCTTCGCCGAGGCCGAGGTCGGGGGCCTCCTTCTAGGACGGCCCCCCACCTGAGGCCCGGCTGGCAGCCTTCCTGCGGCTTCCGCCCCACCCTGCCGCGGCCCAGCTTGCCCCTTCGCCAAGGAGGCCTGCACGCGGAAGGCAGCTCGGCTTCAGGCTTGCCTCTCGGAGGGAAGGCTGTGGTGCTCGCTCGAGGTGAACAGGCCTCGCGCTGAGAAGGCCTCCTTCTCCGTGCAGCGACGTGTGTGCGGACGTGGACGGGGATGGCCTTCCACTCTGCCTTGTCTCTCCCAGGGAGGTCGAGGGGCTTGACCTACGGCGTCCCCACTCACGGCGAGTCAGCCAACTGCTTCCCCGGGGAGGACGCGAGGCGCCGGCCCGGGAGAAGCCGGCCCCACGGCCCGGGCGCTCGGGCCTCACGAAGCGCGCCCTTCCTCTCTCCTGCCCGCTTCTCTCTTCGCACTCGTCTTTCCCTTAGCCGGCGTTCTCCCCCGGAGCGCACCGTGGCTCGGCCTGGAGGGACCTGCTGTCTCCTTCGGTTTTGAGGCCCAGGCGTGTGACCGCCTTGACTCCCCGAAGGCGCTGTCGGCCCCGAGGTGCTGGCGGCACCCGCAGGTCCCTGGGGTGGAGGCCCCAGCCGGCAGGGTGTTTGCATCGCTTTCCGCATCTGAGAGCAGGCGTCCTGCTTTCGGGGAAGGGGGAGCTGACAGAGCTCCCTCCGGGAAGCGCGTGCCAGAGCCGAGGGTTGGGCGCCTTGCTCTGTGCTTCTAGGGGTCACAGCCGCTTCTCTCCTAATGGGACGGAGTGGGGCTTGCTGTGCCAAGGCGTCCCGCTGAAACAGTCCCATGGCAGGGGCTCGGCCCTTCGCCCGTCCGTTTCAGGCTGGCCTCCCTGCTCAGGGCGCCCCCCGGAGAGGTGGGCCTGCAGGCCGGCGTCGCCCTCCCGACCTCCCCGCGAGCCGGGTGTGCAGCCCGGTGATCTCTGAACGCCGGCTCCGGTGGGCTCGACTGCAGGCGGGCGCCCGACTCCGTGAAGCGGGGCTGCCGCCAGAAGGCCTCCCGCAGCCTCGGAACGAGTGGGTTTGCTCTGGGGTGGGTCCGGCCGCTCGGTCCCAGCAGAAGCTGCTTCCGATGTCCTCGCGCGTGCTTCGCCGAGGCCGAGGTCGGGGGCCTCCTTCTAGGACGGCCCCCCACCTGAGGCCCGGCTGGCAGCCTTCCTGCGGCTTCCGCCCCACCCTGCCGCGGCCCAGCTTGCCCCTTCGCCAAGGAGGCCTGCACGCGGAAGGCAGCTCGGCTTCAGGCTTGCCTCTCGGAGGGAAGGCTGTGGTGCTCGCTCGAGGTGAACAGGCCTCGCGCTGAGAAGGCCTCCTTCTCCGTGCAGCGACGTGTGTGCGGACGTGGACGGGGATGGCCTTCCACCCTGCCTTGTCTCTCCCAGGGAGGTCGAGGGGCTTGACCTACGGCGTCCTCACCCATGGCGAGTCAGCCAACCGCTTCCCCGGGGAAGACGCGAGGCGCCGGCCTGGGAGAAGCCGGCCCCACGGCCCGGGCGCTCGGGCCTCACGAAGCGCGCCCTTCCTCTCTCCTGCCCGCTTCTCTCCTCGCACTCGTCTTTCCCTGGGCCGACGTTCTCCCCCGGAGCGCACCGTGGCTCGGCCTGGAGGGACCTGCTGTCTCCTTCGGTTTTGAGGCCCAGGCATGCGACCGCCTTGACTCCCCGAAGCCGCTGTCGGCCCCGAGGTGCTGGGGGCACCCGCAGGTCCCTGGGCTGGAGGCCCCAGCCGGCAGGGTGTTTGCATCGCTTTCCGTGTCGGAAAGCCGGCGTGGTGCTTTCGGGGAAGGGGGAGCTGAAAGAGCCCCCTCCGGGATGCGTGTTCCAGAGCCGAGGGTTGGGCGGCTTGCGGGGTGCTTCTAGGGTTCACAGCCGCTTCTCTCCTAATGGGACAGAGTGGGGCTTGCTGTGCCAAGGTGTCCCGCTGAAACAGTCCCATGGCAGGGGCTCGGCCCTTCGCCCGTCCGTTTCAGGCTGGCCTCCCTGATCAGGGCGCCCCCCGGAGAGGTGGGCCTGCAGGCCGGCGTCGCCCTCCCGACCTGCCCGCGAGCCGGGTGTGCAGCCCGGTGCCCTCTGAACGCCGGCTCCGGTGGGCTCGACTGCAGGCGGGCGCCCGGCTCCGTGAAGCGGGGCTGCCGCCAGAAGGCCTCCCGCAGCCTCGGAACGAGTGGGTTTGCTCTGCGGTGGGTCCGACCGCTCGGTCCCAGCAGAAGCTGCTTCCGATGTCCTCGCGCGTGCTTCGCCGAGGCCGAGGTCGGGGGCCTCCTTCTAGGACGGCCCCCCACCTGAGGCCCGGCTGGCAGCCTTCCTGCGGCTACCGCCCCACCCTGCCGCGGCCCAGCTTGCCCCTTCGCCAAGGAGGCCTGCACGCGGAAGGCAGCTCGGCTTCAGGCTTGCCTCTCGGAGGGAAGGCTGTGGTGCTCGCTCGAGGTGAACAGGCCTCGCGCTGAGAAGGCCTCCTTCTCCGTGCAGCGACGTGTGTGCGGACGTGGACGGGGATGGCCTTCCACCCTGCCTTGTCTCTCCCAGGGAGGTCGAGGGGCTTGACCTACGGCGTCCCCACCCACGGCGAGTCAGCCAACCGCTTCCCCGGGGAGGACGCGAGGCGCCGGCCCAGGAGAAGCCGGCCCCACGGCCCGGGCGCTCGGGCCTCACGAAGCGCGCCCTTCCTCTCTCCTGCCCGCTTCTCTCTTCGCACTCGTCTTTCCCTTAGCCGGCGTTCTCCCCCGGAGTGCACCGTGGCTCGGCCTGGAGGGACCTGCTGTCTCCTTCGGTTTTGAGGCCCAGGCGTGTGACCGCCTTGACTCCCCGAAGGCGCTGTCGGCCCCGAGGTGCTGGCGGCACCCGCAGGTCCCTGGGGTGGAGGCCCCAGCCGGCAGGGTGTTTGCATCGCTTTCCGCATCTGAGAGCAGGCGTGGGGCTTTCGGGGAAGGGGGAGCTGACAGAGCTCCCTCCGGGAAGCGCGTGCCAGAGCCGAGGGTTGGGCGCCTTGCTCCGTGCTTCTAGGGGTCACAGCCACTTCTCTCCTAATGGGACAGAGTGGGGCTTGCTGTGCCAAGGCGTCCCGCTGAAACAGTCCCATGGCAGGGGCTCGGCCCTTCGCCCGTCCGTTTCAGGCTGGCCTCCCTGCTCAGGGCGCCCCCCGGAGAGGTGGGCCTGCAGGCCGGCGTCGCCCTCCCGACCTGCCCGCGAGCCGGGTGTGCAGCCCGGTGCCCTCTGAACGCCGGCTCCGGTGGGCTCGACTGCAGGCGGGCGCCCGGCTCCGTGAAGCGGGGCTGCCGCCAGAAGGCCTCCCGCAGCCTCGGAACGAGTGGGTTTGCTCTGCGGTGGGTCCGGCCGCTCGGTCCCAGCAGAAGCTGCTTCCGATGTCCTCGCGCGTGCTTCGCCGAGGCCGAGGTCGGGGGCCTCCTTCTAGGACGGCCCCCCACCTGAGGCCCGGCTGGCAGCCTTCCTGCGGCTACCGCCCCACCCTGCCGCGGCCCAGCTTGCCCCTTCGCCAAGGAGGCCTGCACGCGGAAGGCAGCTCGGCTTCAGGCTTGCCTCTCGGATGGAAGGCTGTGGTGCTCGCTCGAGGTGAACAGGCTTCGCGCTGAGAAGGCCTCCTTCTCCGTGCAGCGACGTGTGTGCGGACGTGGACGGGGATGGCCTTCCACCCTGCCTTGTCTCTCCCAGGGAGGTCGAGGGGCTTGACCTACGGCGTCCCCACCCACGGCGAGTAAGCCAACCGCTTCCCCGGGGAGGACGCGAGGCGCCGGCCCGGGAGAAGCCGTCCCCACGGCCCGGGCGCTCGGGCCTCACGAAGCGCGCCCTTCCTCTCTCCTGCCTGCTTCTCTCTTCGCACTCGTCTTTCCCTGGGCCGACGTTCACCCCCGGAGCGCACCGTGGCTCGGCCTGGAGGGACCTGCTGTCTCCTTCGGTTTTGAGGCCCAGGCGTGTGACCGCCTTGACTCCCCGAAGGCGCTGTCGGCCCCGAGGTGCTGGCGGCACCCGCAGGTCCCTGGGGTGGAGGCCCCAGCCGGCAGGGTGTTTGCATCGCTTTCCGCATCTGAGAGCAGGCGTGGTGCTTTCGGGGAAGGGGGAGCTGACAGAGCTCCCTCCGGGAAGCGCGTGCCAGAGCCGAGGGTTGGGCGCCTTGCTCTGTGCTTCTAGGGGTCACAGCCGCTTCTCTCCTAATGGGACGGAGTGGGGCTTGCTGGGTCAAGGCGTCCCCCTGAAACAGTCCCATGGCAGGGGCTCGGCCCTTCGCCCGTCCGTTTCAGGCTGGCCTCCCTGCTCAGGGCGCCCCCCGGAGAGGTGGGCCTGCAGGCCGGCGTCGCCCTCCCGACCTCCCCGCGAGCCGGGTGTGCAGCCCGGTGCCCTCTGAACGCCGGCTCCGGTGGGCTCGACTGCAGGCGGGCGCCCGGCTCCGTGAAGCGGGGCTGCCGCCAGAAGGCCTCCCGCAGCCTCGGAACGAGTGGGTTTGCTCTGCGGTGGGTCCGGCCGCTCGGTCCCAGCAGAAGCTGCTTCCGATGTCCTCGCGCGTGCTTCGCCGAGGCCGAGGTCGGGGGCCTCCTTCTAGGACGGCCCCCCACCTGAGGCCCGGCTGGCAGCCTTCCTGCGGCTACCGCCCCACCCGGCCGCGGCCCAGCTTGCCCCTTCGCCAAGGAGGCCTGCACGCGGAAGGCAGCTCGGCTTCAGGCTTGCCTCTCGGATGGAAGGCTGTGGTGCTCGCTCGAGGTGAACAGGCCTCGCGCTGAGAAGGCCTCCTTCTCCGTGCAGCGACGTGTGTGCGGACGTGGACGGGGATGGCCTTCCACCCTGCCTTGTCTCTCCCAGGGAGGTCGAGGGGCTTGACCTACGGCGTCCCCACCCACGGCGAGTCAGCCAACCGCTTCCCCGGGGAGGACGCGAGGCGCCGGCCCGGGAGAAGCTGGCCCCACGGCCCGGGCGCTCGGGCCTCACGAAGCGCGCCCTACCTCTCTCCTGCCCGCTTCTCTCTTCGCACTCGTCTTTCCCTTAGCCGACGTTCTCCCCCGGAGGGCACCGTGGCTCGGCCTGGAGGGACCTGCTGTCTCCTTCGGTTTTGAGGCCCAGGCGTGCGACCGCCTTGATTCCCCGAAGCCGCTGTCGGCCCCGAGGTGCTGGTGGCACCCGCAGGTCCCTGGGGTGGAGGCCCCAGCCGGAAGGGTGTTTGCATCGCTATCCGCATCTGAGAGCAGGCGTGGTGCTTTCGGGGAAGGGGGAGCTGACAGAGCTCCCTCCGGGAAGCGCGTGCCAGAGCCGAGGGTTGGGCGCCTTGCTCCGTGCTTCTAGGGGTCACAGCCGCTTCTCTCCTAATGGGACAGAGTGGGGCTTGCTGTGCCAAGGCGTCCCGCTGAAACAGTCCCATGGCAGGGGCTCGGCCCTTCGCCCGTCCGTTTCAGGCTGGCCTCCCTGCTCAGGGCGCCCCCCGGAGAGGTGGGCCTGCAGGCCGGCGTCGGCCTCCCGACCTCCCCGCGAGCCGGTTGTGCAGCCCGGTGATCTCTGAACGCCGGCTCCGGTGGGCTCGACTGCGGGCGGGCGCCCGGCTCCGTGAAGCGGGGCTGCCGCCAGATGGCCTCCCGCAGCCTCGGAACGAGTGGGTTTGCTCTGGGGTGGGTCTGGCCGCTCGGTCCCAGCAGAAGCTGCTTCCGATGTCCTCGCGCGTGCTTCGCCAAGGCCGAGGTCGGGGGCCTCCTTCTAGGACAGCCCCCCACCTGAGGCCCGGCTGGCAGCCTTCCTGCGGCTTCCGCCCCACCCGGCCGCGGCCCAGCTTGCCCCTTCGCCAAGGAGGCCTGCACGCGGAAGGCAGCTCGGCTTCAGGCTTGCCTCTCGGAGGGAAGGCTGTGGTGCTCGCTCGAGGTGAACAGGCCTCGCGCTGAGAAGGCCTCCTTCTCCGTGCAGCGACGTGTTTGCGGACGTGGACGGGGATGGCCTTCCACTCTGCCTTATCTCTCCCAGGGAGGTCGAGGGGCTTGACCTACGGCGTCCCCACCCACGGCGAGTCAGCCAACCGCTTCCCCGGGGAGGACGCGAGGCGCCGGCCCGGGAGAAGCCGGCCCCACGGCCCGGGCGCTCGGGCCTCACGAAGCGCGCCCTTCCTCTCTCCTGCCCGCTTCTCTCTTCGCACTCGTCTTTCCCTGGGCCGACGTTCTCCCCCGGAGGGCACCGTGGCTCGGCCTGGAGGGACCTGCTGTCTCCTTCGGTTTTGAGGCCCAGGCGTGCGACCGCCTTGACTCCCCGAAGCCGCTGTCGGCCCCGAGGTGCTGGCGGCACCCGCAGGTCCCTGGGGTGGAGGCCCCAGCCGGCAGGGTGTTTGCATCGCTTTCCGCATCTGAGAGCAGGCGTGGTGCTTTCGGGGAAGGGGGAGCTGACAGAGCTCCCTCCGGGAAGCGCGTGCCAGAGCCGAGGGTTGGGCGCCTTGCTCCGTGCTTCTAGGGGTCACAGCCGCTTCTCTCCTAATGGGACAGAGTGGGGCTTGCTGTGCCAAGGCGTCCCGCTGAAACAGTCCCATGGCAGGGGCTCGGCCCTTCGCCCGTCCGTTTCAGGCTGGCCTCCCTGATCAGGGCGCCCCCCGGAGAGGTGGGCCTGCAGGCCGGCGTCGCCCTCCCGACCTGCCCGCAAGCCGGGTGTGCAGCCCGGTGCCCTCTGAACGCCGGCTCCGGTGGGCTCGACTGCAGGCGGGCGCCCGGCTCCGTGAAGCGGGGCTGCCTCCAGAAGGCCTCCCGCAGCCTCGGAACGAGTGGGTTTGCTCTGCGGTGGGTCCGGCCGCTCGGTCCCAGCAGAAGCTGCTTCCGATGTCCTCGCGCGTGCTTCGCCGAGGCCGAGGTCGGGGGCCTCCTTCTAGGACGGCCCCCCACCTGAGGCCCGGCTGGCAGCCTTCCTGCGGCCTCCGCCCCACCCTGCCGCGGCCCAGCTTGCCCCTTCGCCAAGGAGGCCTGCACGCGGAGGCAGCTCGGCTTCAGGCTTGCCTCTCGGAGGGAAGGCTGAGGTGCTCGCTCGAGGTAAACAGGCCTCGCGCTGAGAAGGCCTCCTTCTCCGTGCAGCGACGTGTGTGCGGACGTGGACGGGGATGGCCTTCCACTCTGCCTTGTCTCTCCCAGGGAGGTCGAGGGGCTTGACCTACGGCGTCCCCACCCACGGCGAGTCAGCCAACCGCTTCCCCGGGGAGGACGCGAGGCGCCGGCCCGGGAGAAGCCGGCCCCACGGCCCGGGCGCTCGGGCCTCACGAAGCGCGCCCTTCCTCTCTCCTGCCCGCTTCTCTCTTCGCACTCGTCTTTCCCTGGGCCGACGTTCTCCCCCGGAGCGCACCGTGGCTCGGCCTGGAGGGACCTGCTGTCTCCTTCGGTTTTGAGGCCCAGGCATGCGACCGCCTTGACTCCCCGAAGCCGCTGTCGGCCCCGAGGTGCTGGGGGCACCCGCAGGTCCCTGGGCTGGAGGCCCCAGCCGGCAGGGTGTTTGCATCGCTTTCCGTGTCGGAAAGCCGGCGTGGTGCTTTCGGGGAAGGGGGAGCTGAAAGAGCCCCCTCCGGGATGCGTGTTCCAGAGCCGAGGGTTGGGCGGCTTGCGGGGTGCTTCTAGGGTTCACAGCCGCTTCTCTCCTAATGGGACAGAGTGGGGCTTGCTGTGCCAAGGTGTCCCGCTGAAACAGTCCCATGGCAGGGGCTCGGCCCTTCGCCCGTCCGTTTCAGGCTGGCCTCCCTGATCAGGGCGCCCCCCGGAGAGGTGGGCCTGCAGGCCGGCGTCGCCCTCCCGACCTGCCCGCGAGCCGGGTGTGCAGCCCGGTGCCCTCTGAACGCCGGCTCCGGTGGGCTCGACTGCAGGCGGGCGCCCGGCTCCGTGAAGCGGGGCTGCCGCCAGAAGGCCTCCCGCAGCCTCGGAACGAGTGGGTTTGCTCTGCGGTGGGTCCGACCGCTCGGTCCCAGCAGAAGCTGCTTCCGATGTCCTCGCGCGTGCTTCGCCGAGGCCGAGGTCGGGGGCCTCCTTCTAGGACGGCCCCCCACCTGAGGCCCGGCTGGCAGCCTTCCTGCGGCTTCCGCCCCACCCTGCCGCGGCCCAGCTTGCCCCTTCGCCAAGGAGGCCTGCACGCGGAAGGCAGCTCGGCTTCAGGCTTGCCTCTCGGAGGGAAGGCTGTGGTGCTCGCTCGAGGTGAACAGGCCTCGCGCTGAGAAGGCCTCCTTCTCCGTGCAGCGACGTGTGTGCGGACGTGGACGGGGATGGCCTTCCACCCTGCCTTGTCTCTCCCAGGGAGGTCGAGGGGCTTGACCTACGGCGTCCCCACCCACGGCGAGTCAGCCAACCGCTTCCCCGGGGAGGACGCGAGGCGCCGGCCCAGGAGAAGCCGGCCCCACGGCCCGGGCGCTCGGGCCTCACGAAGCGCGCCCTTCCTCTCTCCTGCCCGCTTCTCTCTTCGCACTCGTCTTTCCCTTAGCCGGCGTTCTCCCCCGGAGCGCACCGTGGCTCGGCCTGGAGGGACCTGCTGTCTCCTTCGGTTTTGAGGCCCAGGCGTGTGACCGCCTTGACTCCCCGAAGGCGCTGTCGGCCCCGAGGTGCTGGCGGCACCCGCAGGTCCCTGGGGTGGAGGCCCCAGCCGGCAGGGTGTTTGCATCGCTTTCCGCATCTGAGAGCAGGCGTGGTGCTTTCGGGGAAGGGGGAGCTGACAGAGCTCCCTCCGGGAAGCGCGTGCCAGAGCCGAGGGTTGGGCGCCTTGCTCCGTGCTTCTAGGGGTCACAGCCACTTCTCTCCTAATGGGACAGAGTGGGGCTTGCTGTGCCAAGGCGTCCCGCTGAAACAGTCCCATGGCAGGGGCTCGGCCCTTCGCCCGTCCGTTTCAGGCTGGCCTCCCTGCTCAGGGCGCCCCCCGGAGAGGTGGGCCTGCAGGCCGGCGTCGCCCTCCCGACCTGCCCGCGAGCCGGGTGTGCAGCCCGGTGCCCTCTGAACGCCGGCTCCGGTGGGCTCGACTGCAGGCGGGCGCCCGGCTCCGTGAAGCGGGGCTGCCGCCAGAAGGCCTCCCGCAGCCTCGGAACGAGTGGGTTTGCTCTGCGGTGGGTCCGGCCGCTCGGTCCCAGCAGAAGCTGCTTCCGATGTCCTCGCGCGTGCTTCGCCGAGGCCGAGGTCGGGGGCCTCCTTCTAGGACGGCCCCCCACCTGAGGCCCGGCTGGCAGCCTTCCTGCGGCTACCGCCCCACCCTGCCGCGGCCCAGCTTGCCCCTTCGCCAAGGAGGCCTGCACGCGGAGGCAGCTCGGCTTCAGGCTTGCCTCTCGGAGGGAAGGCTGTGGTGCTCGCTCGAGGTAAACAGGCCTCGCGCTGAGAAGGCCTCCTTCTCCGTGCAGCGACGTGTGTGCGGACGTGGACGGGGATGGCCTTCCACCCTGCCTTGTCTCTCCCAGGGAGGTCGAGGGGCTTGACCTACGGCGTCCCCACCCACGGCGAGTCAGCCAACCGCTTCCCCGGGGAGGACGCGAGGCGCCGGCCCGGGAGAAGCCGGCCCCCTTGCCCGGGCGCTCGGGCCTCACGAAGCGCGCCCTTCCTCTCTCCTGCCCGCTTCTCTCTTCGCACTCGTCTTTCCCTGGGCCGACGTTCTCCCCCGGAGCGCACCGTGGCTCGGCCTGGAGGGACCTGCTGTCTCCTTCGGTTTTGAGGCCCAGGCATGCGACCGCCTTGACTCCCCGAAGCCGCTGTCGGCCCCGAGGTGCTGGGGGCACCCGCAGGTCCCTGGGCTGGAGGCCCCAGCCGGCAGGGTGTTTGCATCGCTTTCCGTGTCGGAAAGCCGGCGTGGTGCTTTCGGGGAAGGGGGAGCTGAAAGAGCCCCCTCCGGGATGCGTGTTCCAGAGCCGAGGGTTGGGCGGCTTGCGGGGTGCTTCTAGGGTTCACAGCCGCTTCTCTCCTAATGGGACAGAGTGGGGCTTGCTGTGCCAAGGTGTCCCGCTGAAACAGTCCCATGGCTGGGGCTCGGCCCTTCGCCCGTCCGTTTCAGGCTGGCCTCCCTGATCAGGGCGCCCCCCGGAGAGGTGGGCCTGCAGGCCGGCGTCGCCCTCCCGACCTGCCCGCGAGCCGGGTGTGCAGCCCGGTGCCCTCTGAACGCCGGCTCCGGTGGGCTCGACTGCAGGCGGGCGCCCGGCTCCGTGAAGCGGGGCTGCCGCCAGAAGGCCTCCCGCAGCCTCGGAACGAGTGGGTTTGCTCTGCGGTGGGTCCGACCGCTCGGTCCCAGCAGAAGCTGCTTCCGATGTCCTCGCGCGTGCTTCGCCGAGGCCGAGGTCGGGGGCCTCCTTCTAGGACGGCCCCCCACCTGAGGCCCGGCTGGCAGCCTTCCTGCGGCTTCCGCCCCACCCTGCCGCGGCCCAGCTTGCCCCTTCGCCAAGGAGGCCTGCACGCGGAAGGCAGCTCGGCTTCAGGCTTGCCTCTCGGAGGGAAGGCTGTGGTGCTCGCTCGAGGTGAACAGGCCTCGCGCTGAGAAGGCCTCCTTCTCCGTGCAGCGACGTGTGTGCGGACGTGGACGGGGATGGCCTTCCACCCTGCCTTGTCTCTCCCAGGGAGGTCGAGGGGCTTGACCTACGGCGTCCCCACCCACGGCGAGTCAGCCAACCGCTTCCCCGGGGAGGACGCGAGGCGCCGGCCCAGGAGAAGCCGGCCCCACGGCCCGGGCGCTCGGGCCTCACGAAGCGCGCCCTTCCTCTCTCCTGCCCGCTTCTCTCTTCGCACTCGTCTTTCCCTTAGCCGGCGTTCTCCCCCGGAGCGCACCGTGGCTCGGCCTGGAGGGACCTGCTGTCTCCTTCGGTTTTGAGGCCCAGGCGTGTGACCGCCTTGACTCCCCGAAGGCGCTGTCGGCCCCGAGGTGCTGGCGGCACCCGCAGGTCCCTGGGGTGGAGGCCCCAGCCGGCAGGGTGTTTGCATCGCTTTCCGCATCTGAGAGCAGGCGTGGTGCTTTCGGGGAAGGGGGAGCTGACAGAGCTCCCTCCGGGAAGCGCGTGCCAGAGCCGAGGGTTGGGCGCCTTGCTCTGTGCTTCTAGGGGTCACAGCCGCTTCTCTCCTAATGGGACGGAGTGGGGCTTGCTGGGTCAAGGCGTCCCCCTGAAACAGTCCCATGGCAGGGGCTCGGCCCTTCGCCCGTCCGTTTCAGGCTGGCCTCCCTGATCAGGGCGCCCCCCGGAGAGGTGGGCCTGCAGGCCGGCGTCGCCCTCCCGACCTCCCCGCGAGCCGGGTGTGCAGCCCGGTGCCCTCTGAACGCCGGCTCCGGTGGGCTCGACTGCAGGCGGGCGCCCGGCTCCGTGAAGCGGGGCTGCCGCCAGAAGGCCTCCCGCAGCCTCGGAACGAGTGGGTTTGCTCTGCGGTGGGTCCGGCCGCTCGGTCCCAGCAGAAGCTGCTTCCGATGTCCTCGCGCGTGCTTCGCCGAGGCCGAGGTCGGGGGCCTCCTTCTAGGACGGCCCCCCACCTGAGGCCCGGCTGGCAGCCTTCCTGCGGCTACCGCCCCACCCGGCCGCGGCCCAGCTTGCCCCTTCGCCAAGGAGGCCTGCACGCGGAAGGCAGCTCGGCTTCAGGCTTGCCTCTCGGATGGAAGGCTGTGGTGCTCGCTCGAGGTGAACAGGCTTCGCGCTGAGAAGGCCTCCTTCTCCGTACAGCGACGTGTGTGCGGACGTGGACTTGGATGGCCTTCCACCCTGCCTTGTCTCTCCCAGGGAGGTCGAGGGGCTTGACCTACGGCGTCCCCACCCACGGCGAGTAAGCCAACCGCTTCCCCGGGGAGGACGCGAGGCGCCGGCCCGGGAGAAGCCGTCCCCACGGCCCGGGCGCTCGGGCCTCACGAAGCGCGCCCTTCCTCCCTCCTGCCTGCTTCTCTCTTCGCACTCGTCTTTCCCTGGGCCGACGTTCACCCCCGGAGCGCACCGTGGCTCGGCCTGGAGGGACCTGCTGTCTCCTTCGGTTTTGAGGCCCAGGCGTGTGACCGCCTTGACTCCCCGAAGGCGCTGTCGGCCCCGAGGTGCTGGCGGCACCCGCAGGTCCCTGGGGTGGAGGCCCCAGCCGGCAGGGTGTTTGCATTGCTTTCCGCATCTGAGAGCAGGCGTGGTGCTTTCGGGGAAGGGGGAGCTGACAGAGCTCCCTCCGGGAAGCGCGTGCCAGAGCCGAGGGTTGGGCGCCTTGCTCTGTGCTTCTAGGGGTCACAGCCGCTTCTCTCCTAATGGGACAGAGTGGGGCTTGCTGTGCCAAGGCGTCCCGCTGAAACAGTCCCATGGCAGGGGCTCGGCCCTTCGCCCGTCCGTTTCAGGCTGGCCTCCCTGCTCAGGGCGCCCCCCGGAGAGGTGGGCCTGCAGGCCGGCGTCGCCCTCCCGACCTCCCCGCGAGCCGGGTGTGCAGCCCGGTGCCCTCTGAACGCCGGCTCCGGTGGGCTCGACTGCAGGCGGGCGCCCGGCTCCGTGAAGCGGGGCTGCCGCCAGAAGGCCTCCCGCAGCCTCGGAACGAGTGGGTTTGCTCTGCGGTGGGTCCGGCCGCTCGGTCCCAGCAGAAGCTGCTTCCGATGTCCTCGCGCGTGCTTCGCCGAGGCCGAGGTCGGGGGCCTCCTTCTAGGACGGCCCCCCACCTGAGGCCCGGCTGGCAGCCTTCCTGCGGCTTCCGCCCCACCCTGCCGCGGCCCAGCTTGCCCCTTCGCCAAGGAGGCCTGCACGCGGAGGCAGCTCGGCTTCAGGCTTGCCTCTCCGAGGGAAGGCTGTGGTGCTCGCTCGAGGTGAACAGGCCTCGCGCTGAGAAGGCCTCCTTCTCCGTGCAGCGACGTGTGTGCGGACGTGGACGGGGATGGCCTTCCACCCTGCCTTGTCTCTCCCAGGGAGGTCGAGGGGCTTGACCTACGGCGTCCTCACCCATGGCGAGTCAGCCAACCGCTTCCCCGGGGAAGACGCGAGGCGCCGGCCTGGGAGAAGCCGGCCCCACGGCCCGGGCGCTCGGGCCTCACGAAGCGCGCCCTTCCTCTCTCCTGCCCGCTTCTCTCCTCGCACTCGTCTTTCCCTGGGCCGACGTTCTCCCCCGGAGCGCACCGTGGCTCGGCCTGGAGGGACCTGCTGTCTCCTTCGGTTTTGAGGCCCAGGCATGCGACCGCCTTGACTCCCCGAAGCCGCTGTCGGCCCCGAGGTGCTGGGGGCACCCGCAGGTCCCTGGGCTGGAGGCCCCAGCCGGCAGGGTGTTTGCATCGCTTTCCGTGTCGGAAAGCCGGCGTGGTGCTTTCGGGGAAGGGGGAGCTGAAAGAGCCCCCTCCGGGATGCGTGTTCCAGAGCCGAGGGTTGGGCGGCTTGCGGGGTGCTTCTAGGGTTCACAGCCGCTTCTCTCCTAATGGGACAGAGTGGGGCTTGCTGTGCCAAGGTGTCCCGCTGAAACAGTCCCATGGCAGGGGCTCGGCCCTTCGCCCGTCCGTTTCAGGCTGGCCTCCCTGATCAGGGCGCCCCCCGGAGAGGTGGGCCTGCAGGCCGGCGTCGCCCTCCCGACCTGCCCGCGAGCCGGGTGTGCAGCCCGGTGCCCTCTGAACGCCGGCTCCGGTGGGCTCGACTGCAGGCGGGCGCCCGGCTCCGTGAAGCGGGGCTGCCGCCAGAAGGCCTCCCGCAGCCTCGGAACGAGTGGGTTTGCTCTGCGGTGGGTCCGGCCGCTCGGTCCCAGCAGAAGCTGCTTCCGATGTCCTCGCGCGTGCTTCGCCGAGGCCGAGGTCGGGGGCCTCCTTCTAGGACGGCCCCCCACCTGAGGCCCGGCTGGCAGCCTTCCTGCGGCTTCCGCCCCACCCTGCCGCGGCCCAGCTTGCCCCTTCGCCAAGGAGGCCTGCACGCGGAAGGCAGCTCGGCTTCAGGCTTGCCTCTCCGAGGGAAGGCTGTGGTGCTCGCTCGAGGTGAACAGGCCTCGCGCTGAGAAGGCCTCCTTCTCCGTGCAGCGACGTGTGTGCGGACGTGGACGGGGATGGCCTTCCACTCTGCCTTGTCTCTCCCAGGGAGGTCGAGGGGCTTGACCTACGGCGTCCCCACTCACGGCGAGTCAGCCAACTGCTTCCCCGGGGAGGACGCGAGGCGCCGGCCCGGGAGAAGCCGGCCCCACGGCCCGGGCGCTCGGGCCTCACGAAGCGCGCCCTTCCTCTCTCCTGCCCGCTTCTCTCTTCGCACTCGTCTTTCCCTTAGCCGGCGTTCTCCCCCGGAGCGCACCGTGGCTCGGCCTGGAGGGACCTGCTGTCTCCTTCGGTTTTGAGGCCCAGGCGTGTGACCGCCTTGACTCCCCGAAGGCGCTGTCGGCCCCGAGGTGCTGGCGGCACCCGCAGGTCCCTGGGGTGGAGGCCCCAGCCGGCAGGGTGTTTGCATCGCTTTCCGCATCTGAGAGCAGGCGTCCTGCTTTCGGGGAAGGGGGAGCTGACAGAGCTCCCTCCGGGAAGCGCGTGCCAGAGCCGAGGGTTGGGCGCCTTGCTCTGTGCTTCTAGGGGTCACAGCCGCTTCTCTCCTAATGGGACGGAGTGGGGCTTGCTGTGCCAAGGCGTCCCGCTGAAACAGTCCCATGGCAGGGGCTCGGCCCTTCGCCCGTCCGTTTCAGGCTGGCCTCCCTGCTCAGGGCGCCCCCCGGAGAGGTGGGCCTGCAGGCCGGCGTCGCCCTCCCGACCTCCCCGCGAGCCGGGTGTGCAGCCCGGTGATCTCTGAACGCCGGCTCCGGTGGGCTCGACTGCAGGTGGGCGCCCGACTCCGTGAAGCGGGGCTGCCGCCAGAAGGCCTCCCGCAGCCTCGGAACGAGTGGGTTTGCTCTGGGGTGGGTCCGGCCGCTCGGTCCCAGCAGAAGCTGCTTCCGATGTCCTCGCGCGTGCTTCGCCGAGGCCGAGGTCGGGGGCCTCCTTCTAGGACGGCCCCCCACCTGAGGCCCGGCTGGCAGCCTTCCTGCGGCTTCCGCCCCACCCTGCCGCGGCCCAGCTTGCCCCTTCGCCAAGGAGGCCTGCACGCGGAAGGCAGCTCGGCTTCAGGCTTGCCTCTCCGAGGGAAGGCTGTGGTGCTCGCTCGAGGTGAACAGGCCTCGCGCTGAGAAGGCCTCCTTCTCCGTGCAGCGACGTGTGTGCGGACGTGGACGGGGATGGCCTTCCACCCTGCCTTGTCTCTCCCAGGGAGGTCGAGGGGCTTGACCTACGGCGTCCTCACCCATGGCGAGTCAGCCAACCGCTTCCCCGGGGAAGACGCGAGGCGCCGGCCTGGGAGAAGCCGGCCCCACGGCCCGGGCGCTCGGGCCTCACGAAGCGCGCCCTTCCTCTCTCCTGCCCGCTTCTCTCCTCGCACTCGTCTTTCCCTGGGCCGACGTTCTCCCCCGGAGCGCACCGTGGCTCGGCCTGGAGGGACCTGCTGTCTCCTTCGGTTTTGAGGCCCAGGCATGCGACCGCCTTGACTCCCCGAAGCCGCTGTCGGCCCCGAGGTGCTGGGGGCACCCGCAGGTCCCTGGGCTGGAGGCCCCAGCCGGCAGGGTGTTTGCATCGCTTTCCGTGTCGGAAAGCCGGCGTGGTGCTTTCGGGGAAGGGGGAGCTGAAAGAGCCCCCTCCGGGATGCGTGTTCCAGAGCCGAGGGTTGGGCGGCTTGCGGGGTGCTTCTAGGGTTCACAGCCGCTTCTCTCCTAATGGGACAGAGTGGGGCTTGCTGTGCCAAGGTGTCCCGCTGAAACAGTCCCATGGCAGGGGCTCGGCCCTTCGCCCGTCCGTTTCAGGCTGGCCTCCCTGATCAGGGCGCCCCCCGGAGAGGTGGGCCTGCAGGCCGGCGTCGCCCTCCCGACCTGCCCGCGAGCCGGGTGTGCAGCCCGGTGCCCTCTGAACGCCGGCTCCGGTGGGCTCGACTGCAGGCGGGCGCCCGGCTCCGTGAAGCGGGGCTGCCGCCAGAAGGCCTCCCGCAGCCTCGGAACGAGTGGGTTTGCTCTGCGGTGGGTCCGACCGCTCGGTCCCAGCAGAAGCTGCTTCCGATGTCCTCGCGCGTGCTTCGCCGAGGCCGAGGTCGGGGGCCTCCTTCTAGGACGGCCCCCCACCTGAGGCCCGGCTGGCAGCCTTCCTGCGGCTTCCGCCCCACCCTGCCGCGGCCCAGCTTGCCCCTTCGCCAAGGAGGCCTGCACGCGGAAGGCAGCTCGGCTTCAGGCTTGCCTCTCGGAGGGAAGGCTGTGGTGCTCGCTCGAGGTGAACAGGCCTCGCGCTGAGAAGGCCTCCTTCTCCGTGCAGCGACGTGTGTGCGGACGTGGACGGGGATGGCCTTCCACCCTGCCTTGTCTCTCCCAGGGAGGTCGAGGGGCTTGACCTACGGCGTCCCCACCCACGGCGAGTCAGCCAACCGCTTCCCCGGGGAGGACGCGAGGCGCCGGCCCGGGAGAAGCCGGCCCCACGGCCCGGGCGCTCGGGCCTCACGAAGCGCGCCCTTCCTCTCTCCTGCCCGCTTCTCTCTTCGCACTCGTCTTTCCCTTAGCCGGCGTTCTCCCCCGGAGCGCACCGTGGCTCGGCCTGGAGGGACCTGCTGTCTCCTTCGGTTTTGAGGCCCAGGCGTGTGACCGCCTTGACTCCCCGAAGGCGCTGTCGGCCCCGAGGTGCTGGCGGCACCCGCAGGTCCCTGGGGTGGAGGCCCCAGCCGGCAGGGTGTTTGCATCGCTTTCCGCATCTGAGAGCAGGCGTGGGGCTTTCGGGGAAGGGGGAGCTGACAGAGCTCCCTCCGGGAAGCGCGTGCCAGAGCCGAGGGTTGGGCGCCTTGCTCCGTGCTTCTAGGGGTCACAGCCACTTCTCTCCTAATGGGACAGAGTGGGGCTTGCTGTGCCAAGGCGTCCCGCTGAAACAGTCCCATGGCAGGGGCTCGGCCCTTCGCCCGTCCGTTTCAGGCTGGCCTCCCTGCTCAGGGCGCCCCCCGGAGAGGTGGGCCTGCAGGCCGGCGTCGCCCTCCCGACCTGCCCGCGAGCCGGGTGTGCAGCCCGGTGCCCTCTGAACGCCGGCTCCGGTGGGCTCGACTGCAGGCGGGCGCCCGGCTCCGTGAAGCGGGGCTGCCGCCAGAAGGCCTCCCGCAGCCTCGGAACGAGTGGGTTTGCTCTGCGGTGGGTCCGGCCGCTCGGTCCCAGCAGAAGCTGCTTCCGATGTCCTCGCGCGTGCTTCGCCGAGGCCGAGGTCGGGGGCCTCCTTCTAGGACGGCCCCCCACCTGAGGCCCGGCTGGCAGCCTTCCTGCGGCTACCGCCCCACCCTGCCGCGGCCCAGCTTGCCCCTTCGCCAAGGAGGCCTGCACGCGGAAGGCAGCTCGGCTTCAGGCTTGCCTCTCGGATGGAAGGCTGTGGTGCTCGCTCGAGGTGAACAGGCTTCGCGCTGAGAAGGCCTCCTTCTCCGTGCAGCGACGTGTGTGCGGACGTGGACGGGGATGGCCTTCCACCCTGCCTTGTCTCTCCCAGGGAGGTCGAGGGGCTTGACCTACGGCGTCCCCACCCACGGCGAGTAAGCCAACCGCTTCCCCGGGGAGGACGCGAGGCGCCGGCCCGGGAGAAGCCGTCCCCACGGCCCGGGCGCTCGGGCCTCACGAAGCGCGCCCTTCCTCTCTCCTGCCTGCTTCTCTCTTCGCACTCGTCTTTCCCTGGGCCGACGTTCACCCCCGGAGCGCACCGTGGCTCGGCCTGGAGGGACCTGCTGTCTCCTTCGGTTTTGAGGCCCAGGCGTGTGACCGCCTTGACTCCCCGAAGGCGCTGTCGGCCCCGAGGTGCTGGCGGCACCCGCAGGTCCCTGGGGTGGAGGCCCCAGCCGGCAGGGTGTTTGCATCGCTTTCCGCATCTGAGAGCAGGCGTGGTGCTTTCGGGGAAGGGGGAGCTGACAGAGCTCCCTCCGGGAAGCGCGTGCCAGAGCCGAGGGTTGGGCGCCTTGCTCTGTGCTTCTAGGGGTCACAGCCGCTTCTCTCCTAATGGGACGGAGTGGGGCTTGCTGGGTCAAGGCGTCCCCCTGAAACAGTCCCATGGCAGGGGCTCGGCCCTTCGCCCGTCCGTTTCAGGCTGGCCTCCCTGATCAGGGCGCCCCCCGGAGAGGTGGGCCTGCAGGCCGGCGTCGCCCTCCCGACCTCCCCGCGAGCCGGGTGTGCAGCCCGGTGCCCTCTGAACGCCGGCTCCGGTGGGCTCGACTGCAGGCGGGCGCCCGGCTCCGTGAAGCGGGGCTGCCGCCAGAAGGCCTCCCGCAGCCTCGGAACGAGTGGGTTTGCTCTGCGGTGGGTCCGGCCGCTCGGTCCCAGCAGAAGCTGCTTCCGATGTCCTCGCGCGTGCTTCGCCGAGGCCGAGGTCGGGGGCCTCCTTCTAGGACGGCCCCCCACCTGAGGCCCGGCTGGCAGCCTTCCTGCGGCTACCGCCCCACCCGGCCGCGGCCCAGCTTGCCCCTTCGCCAAGGAGGCCTGCACGCGGAAGGCAGCTCGGCTTCAGGCTTGCCTCTCGGATGGAAGGCTGTGGTGCTCGCTCGAGGTGAACAGGCTTCGCGCTGAGAAGGCCTCCTTCTCCGTACAGCGACGTGTGTGCGGACGTGGACTTGGATGGCCTTCCACCCTGCCTTGTCTCTCCCAGGGAGGTCGAGGGGCTTGACCTACGGCGTCCCCACCCACGGCGAGTAAGCCAACCGCTTCCCCGGGGAGGACGCGAGGCGCCGGCCCGGGAGAAGCCGTCCCCACGGCCCGGGCGCTCGGGCCTCACGAAGCGCGCCCTTCCTCCCTCCTGCCTGCTTCTCTCTTCGCACTCGTCTTTCCCTGGGCCGACGTTCACCCCCGGAGCGCACCGTGGCTCGGCCTGGAGGGACCTGCTGTCTCCTTCGGTTTTGAGGCCCAGGCGTGTGACCGCCTTGACTCCCCGAAGGCGCTGTCGGCCCCGAGGTGCTGGCGGCACCCGCAGGTCCCTGGGGTGGAGGCCCCAGCCGGCAGGGTGTTTGCATTGCTTTCCGCATCTGAGAGCAGGCGTGGTGCTTTCGGGGAAGGGGGAGCTGACAGAGCTCCCTCCGGGAAGCGCGTGCCAGAGCCGAGGGTTGGGCGCCTTGCTCTGTGCTTCTAGGGGTCACAGCCGCTTCTCTCCTAATGGGACAGAGTGGGGCTTGCTGTGCCAAGGCGTCCCGCTGAAACAGTCCCATGGCAGGGGCTCGGCCCTTCGCCCGTCCGTTTCAGGCTGGCCTCCCTGCTCAGGGCGCCCCCCGGAGAGGTGGGCCTGCAGGCCGGCGTCGCCCTCCCGACCTGCCCGCGAGCCGGGTGTGCAGCCCGGTGCCCTCTGAACGCCGGCTCCGGTGGGCTCGACTGCAGGCGGGCGCCCGGCTCCGTGAAGCGGGGCTGCCGCCAGAAGGCCTCCCGCAGCCTCGGAACGAGTGGGTTTGCTCTGCGGTGGGTCCGGCCGCTCGGTCCCAGCAGAAGCTGCTTCCGATGTCCTCGCGCGTGCTTCGCCGAGGCCGAGGTCGGGGGCCTCCTTCTAGGACGGCCCCCCACCTGAGGCCCGGCTGGCAGCCTTCCTGCGGCTACCGCCCCACCCTGCCGCGGCCCAGCTTGCCCCTTCGCCAAGGAGGCCTGCACGCGGAAGGCAGCTCGGCTTCAGGCTTGCCTCTCGGATGGAAGGCTGTGGTGCTCGCTCGAGGTGAATAGGCTTCGCGCTGAGAAGGCCTCCTTCTCCGTGCAGCGACGTGTGTGCGGACGTGGACGGGGATGGCCTTCCACCCTGCCTTGTCTCTCCCAGGGAGGTCGAGGGGCTTGACCTACGGCGTCCCCACCCACGGCGAGTAAGCCAACCGCTTCCCCGGGGAGGACGCGAGGCGCCGGCCCGGGAGAAGCCGTCCCCACGGCCCGGGCGCTCGGGCCTCACGAAGCGCGCCCTTCCTCCCTCCTGCCTGCTTCTCTCTTCGCACTCGTCTTTCCCTGGGCCGACGTTCACCCCCGGAGCGCACCGTGGCTCGGCCTGGAGGGACCTGCTGTCTCCTTCGGTTTTGAGGCCCAGGCGTGTGACCGCCTTGACTCCCCGAAGGCGCTGTCGGCCCCGAGGTGCTGGCGGCACCCGCAGGTCCCTGGGGTGGAGGCCCCAGCCGGCAGGGTGTTTGCATTGCTTTCCGCATCTGAGAGCAGGCGTGGTGCTTTCGGGGAAGGGGGAGCTGACAGAGCTCCCTCCGGGAAGCGCGTGCCAGAGCCGAGGGTTGGGCGCCTTGCTCTGTGCTTCTAGGGGTCACAGCCGCTTCTCTCCTAATGGGACAGAGTGGGGCTTGCTGTGCCAAGGCGTCCCGCTGAAACAGTCCCATGGCAGGGGCTCGGCCCTTCGCCCATCCGTTTCAGGCTGGCCTCCCTGCTCAGGGCGCCCCCCGGAGAGGTGGGCCTGCAGGCCGGCGTCGCCCTCCCGACCTCCCCGCGAGCCGGGTGTGCAGCCCGGTGCCCTCTGAACGCCGGCTCCGGTGGGCTCGACTGCAGGCGGGCGCCCGGCTCCGTGAAGCGGGGCTGCCGCCAGAAGGCCTCCCGCAGCCTCGGAACGAGTGGGTTTGCTCTGCGGTGGGTCCGGCCGCTCGGTCCCAGCAGAAGCTGCTTCCGATGTCCTCGCGCGTGCTTCGCCGAGGCCGAGGTCGGGGGCCTCCTTCTAGGACGGCCCCCCACCTGAGGCCCGGCTGGCAGCCTTCCTGCGGCTTCCGCCCCACCCTGCCGCGGCCCAGCTTGCCCCTTCGCCAAGGAGGCCTGCACGCGGAGGCAGCTCGGCTTCAGGCTTGCCTCTCCGAGGGAAGGCTGTGGTGCTCGCTCGAGGTGAACAGGCCTCGCGCTGAGAAGGCCTCCTTCTCCGTGCAGCGACGTGTGTGCGGACGTGGACGGGGATGGCCTTCCACCCTGCCTTGTCTCTCCCAGGGAGGTCGAGGGGCTTGACCTACGGCGTCCTCACCCATGGCGAGTCAGCCAACCGCTTCCCCGGGGAAGACGCGAGGCGCCGGCCTGGGAGAAGCCGGCCCCACGGCCCGGGCGCTCGGGCCTCACGAAGCGCGCCCTTCCTCTCTCCTGCCCGCTTCTCTCCTCGCACTCGTCTTTCCCTGGGCCGACGTTCTCCCCCGGAGCGCACCGTGGCTCGGCCTGGAGGGACCTGCTGTCTCCTTCGGTTTTGAGGCCCAGGCATGCGACCGCCTTGACTCCCCGAAGCCGCTGTCGGCCCCGAGGTGCTGGGGGCACCCGCAGGTCCCTGGGCTGGAGGCCCCAGCCGGCAGGGTGTTTGCATCGCTTTCCGTGTCGGAAAGCCGGCGTGGTGCTTTCGGGGAAGGGGGAGCTGAAAGAGCCCCCTCCGGGATGCGTGTTCCAGAGCCGAGGGTTGGGCGGCTTGCGGGGTGCTTCTAGGGTTCACAGCCGCTTCTCTCCTAATGGGACAGAGTGGGGCTTGCTGTGCCAAGGTGTCCCGCTGAAACAGTCCCATGGCAGGGGCTCGGCCCTTCGCCCGTCCGTTTCAGGCTGGCCTCCCTGATCAGGGCGCCCCCCGGAGAGGTGGGCCTGCAGGCCGGCGTCGCCCTCCCGACCTGCCCGCGAGCCGGGTGTGCAGCCCGGTGCCCTCTGAACGCCGGCTCCGGTGGGCTCGACTGCAGGCGGGCGCCCGGCTCCGTGAAGCGGGGCTGCCGCCAGAAGGCCTCCCGCAGCCTCGGAACGAGTGGGTTTGCTCTGCGGTGGGTCCGGCCGCTCGGTCCCAGCAGAAGCTGCTTCCGATGTCCTCGCGCGTGCTTCGCCGAGGCCGAGGTCGGGGGCCTCCTTCTAGGACGGCCCCCCACCTGAGGCCCGGCTGGCAGCCTTCCTGCGGCTTCCGCCCCACCCTGCCGCGGCCCAGCTTGCCCCTTCGCCAAGGAGGCCTGCACGCGGAAGGCAGCTCGGCTTCAGGCTTGCCTCTCCGAGGGAAGGCTGTGGTGCTCGCTCGAGGTGAACAGGCCTCGCGCTGAGAAGGCCTCCTTCTCCGTGCAGCGACGTGTTTGCGGACGTGGACGGGGATGGCCTTCCACCCTGCCTTGTCTCTCCCAGGGAGGTCGAGGGGCTTGACCTACGGCGTCCCCACCCACGGCGAGTCAGCCAACCGCTTCCCCGGGGAGGACGCGAGGCGCCGGCCCAGGAGAAGCCGGCCCCACGGCCCGGGCGCTCGGGCCTCACGAAGCGCGCCCTTCCTCTCTCCTGCCCGCTTCTCTCTTCGCACTCGTCTTTCCCTTAGCCGGCGTTCTCCCCCGGAGCGCACCGTGGCTCGGCCTGGAGGGACCTGCTGTCTCCTTCGGTTTTGAGGCCCAGGCGTGTGACCGCCTTGACTCCCCGAAGGCGCTGTCGGCCCCGAGGTGCTGGCGGCACCCGCAGGTCCCTGGGGTGGAGGCCCCAGCCGGCAGGGTGTTTGCATCGCTTTCCGCATCTGAGAGCAGGCGTGGGGCTTTCGGGGAAGGGGGAGCTGACAGAGCTCCCTCCGGGAAGCGCGTGCCAGAGCCGAGGGTTGGGCGCCTTGCTCCGTGCTTCTAGGGGTCACAGCCACTTCTCTCCTAATGGGACAGAGTGGGGCTTGCTGTGCCAAGGCGTCCCGCTGAAACAGTCCCATGGCAGGGGCTCGGCCCTTCGCCCGTCCGTTTCAGGCTGGCCTCCCTGCTCAGGGCGCCCCCCGGAGAGGTGGGCCTGCAGGCCGGCGTCGCCCTCCCGACCTGCCCGCGAGCCGGGTGTGCAGCCCGGTCCCCTCTGAACGCCGGCTCCGGTGGGCTCGACTGCAGGCGGGCGCCCGGCTCCGTGAAGCGGGGCTGCCGCCAGAAGGCCTCCCGCAGCCTCGGAACGAGTGGGTTTGCTCTGCGGTGGGTCCGGCCGCTCGGTCCCAGCAGAAGCTGCTTCCGATGTCCTCGCGCGTGCTTCGCCGAGGCCGAGGTCGGGGGCCTCCTTCTAGGACGGCCCCCCACCTGAGGCCCGGCTGGCAGCCTTCCTGCGGCTACCGCCCCACCCTGCCGCGGCCCAGCTTGCCCCTTCGCCAAGGAGGCCTGCACGCGGAAGGCAGCTCGGCTTCAGGCTTGCCTCTCGGATGGAAGGCTGTGGTGCTCGCTCGAGGTGAACAGGCTTCGCGCTGAGAAGGCCTCCTTCTCCGTGCAGCGACGTGTGTGCGGACGTGGACGGGGATGGCCTTCCACCCTGCCTTGTCTCTCCCAGGGAGGTCGAGGGGCTTGACCTACGGCGTCCCCACCCACGGCGAGTAAGCCAACCGCTTCCCCGGGGAGGACGCGAGGCGCCGGCCCGGGAGAAGCCGTCCCCACGGCCCGGGCGCTCGGGCCTCACGAAGCGCGCCCTTCCTCTCTCCTGCCTGCTTCTCTCTTCGCACTCGTCTTTCCCTGGGCCGACGTTCACCCCCGGAGCGCACCGTGGCTCGGCCTGGAGGGACCTGCTGTCTCCTTCGGTTTTGAGGCCCAGGCGTGTGACCGCCTTGACTCCCCGAAGGCGCTGTCGGCCCCGAGGTGCTGGCGGCACCCGCAGGTCCCTGGGGTGGAGGCCCCAGCCGGCAGGGTGTTTGCATCGCTTTCCGCATCTGAGAGCAGGCGTGGTGCTTTCGGGGAAGGGGGAGCTGACAGAGCTCCCTCCGGGAAGCGCGTGCCAGAGCCGAGGGTTGGGCGCCTTGCTCTGTGCTTCTAGGGGTCACAGCCGCTTCTCTCCTAATGGGACGGAGTGGGGCTTGCTGGGTCAAGGCGTCCCCCTGAAACAGTCCCATGGCAGGGGCTCGGCCCTTCGCCCGTCCGTTTCAGGCTGGCCTCCCTGATCAGGGCGCCCCCCGGAGAGGTGGGCCTGCAGGCCGGCGTCGCCCTCCCGACCTCCCCGCGAGCCGGGTGTGCAGCCCGGTGCCCTCTGAACGCCGGCTCCGGTGGGCTCGACTGCAGGCGGGCGCCCGGCTCCGTGAAGCGGGGCTGCCGCCAGAAGGCCTCCCGCAGCCTCGGAACGAGTGGGTTTGCTCTGCGGTGGGTCCGGCCGCTCGGTCCCAGCAGAAGCTGCTTCCGATGTCCTCGCGCGTGCTTCGCCGAGGCCGAGGTCGGGGGCCTCCTTCTAGGACGGCCCCCCACCTGAGGCCCGGCTGGCAGCCTTCCTGCGGCTACCGCCCCACCCGGCCGCGGCCCAGCTTGCCCCTTCGCCAAGGAGGCCTGCACGCGGAAGGCAGCTCGGCTTCAGGCTTGCCTCTCGGATGGAAGGCTGTGGTGCTCGCTCGAGGTGAACAGGCTTCGCGCTGAGAAGGCCTCCTTCTCCGTGCAGCGACGTGTGTGCGGACGTGGACGGGGATGGCCTTCCACCCTGCCTTGTCTCTCCCAGGGAGGTCGAGGGGCTTGACCTACGGCGTCCCCACCCACGGCGAGTAAGCCAACCGCTTCCCCGGGGAGGACGCGAGGCGCCGGCCCGGGAGAAGCCGTCCCCACGGCCCGGGCGCTCGGGCCTCACGAAGCGCGCCCTTCCTCTCTCCTGCCTGCTTCTCTCTTCGCACTCGTCTTTCCCTGGGCCGACGTTCACCCCCGGAGCGCACCGTGGCTCGGCCTGGAGGGACCTGCTGTCTCCTTCGGTTTTGAGGCCCAGGCGTGTGACCGCCTTGACTCCCCGAAGGCGCTGTCGGCCCCGAGGTGCTGGCGGCACCCGCAGGTCCCTGGGGTGGAGGCCCCAGCCGGCAGGGTGTTTGCATCGCTTTCCGCATCTGAGAGCAGGCGTGGTGCTTTCGGGGAAGGGGGAGCTGACAGAGCTCCCTCCGGGAAGCGCGTGCCAGAGCCGAGGGTTGGGCGCCTTGCTCTGTGCTTCTAGGGGTCACAGCCGCTTCTCTCCTAATGGGACGGAGTGGGGCTTGCTGGGTCAAGGCGTCCCCCTGAAACAGTCCCATGGCAGGGGCTCGGCCCTTCGCCCGTCCGTTTCAGGCTGGCCTCCCTGATCAGGGCGCCCCCCGGAGAGGTGGGCCTGCAGGCCGGCGTCGCCCTCCCGACCTCCCCGCGAGCCGGGTGTGCAGCCCGGTGCCCTCTGAACGCCGGCTCCGGTGGGCTCGACTGCAGGCGGGCGCCCGGCTCCGTGAAGCGGGGCTGCCGCCAGAAGGCCTCCCGCAGCCTCGGAACGAGTGGGTTTGCTCTGCGGTGGGTCCGGCCGCTCGGTCCCAGCAGAAGCTGCTTCCGATGTCCTCGCGCGTGCTTCGCCGAGGCCGAGGTCGGGGGCCTCCTTCTAGGACGGCCCCCCACCTGAGGCCCGGCTGGCAGCCTTCCTGCGGCTACCGCCCCACCCGGCCGCGGCCCAGCTTGCCCCTTCGCCAAGGAGGCCTGCACGCGGAAGGCAGCTCGGCTTCAGGCTTGCCTCTCGGATGGAAGGCTGTGGTGCTCGCTCGAGGTGAACAGGCTTCGCGCTGAGAAGGCCTCCTTCTCCGTACAGCGACGTGTGTGCGGACGTGGACTTGGATGGCCTTCCACCCTGCCTTGTCTCTCCCAGGGAGGTCGAGGGGCTTGACCTACGGCGTCCCCACCCACGGCGAGTAAGCCAACCGCTTCCCCGGGGAGGACGCGAGGCGCCGGCCCGGGAGAAGCCGTCCCCACGGCCCGGGCGCTCGGGCCTCACGAAGCGCGCCCTTCCTCCCTCCTGCCTGCTTCTCTCTTCGCACTCGTCTTTCCCTGGGCCGACGTTCACCCCCGGAGCGCACCGTGGCTCGGCCTGGAGGGACCTGCTGTCTCCTTCGGTTTTGAGGCCCAGGCGTGTGACCGCCTTGACTCCCCGAAGGCGCTGTCGGCCCCGAGGTGCTGGCGGCACCCGCAGGTCCCTGGGGTGGAGGCCCCAGCCGGCAGGGTGTTTGCATTGCTTTCCGCATCTGAGAGCAGGCGTGGTGCTTTCGGGGAAGGGGGAGCTGACAGAGCTCCCTCCGGGAAGCGCGTGCCAGAGCCGAGGGTTGGGCGCCTTGCTCTGTGCTTCTAGGGGTCACAGCCGCTTCTCTCCTAATGGGACAGAGTGGGGCTTGCTGTGCCAAGGCGTCCCGCTGAAACAGTCCCATGGCAGGGGCTCGGCCCTTCGCCCGTCCGTTTCAGGCTGGCCTCCCTGCTCAGGGCGCCCCCCGGAGAGGTGGGCCTGCAGGCCGGCGTCGCCCTCCCGACCTGCCCGCGAGCCGGGTGTGCAGCCCGGTGCCCTCTGAACGCCGGCTCCGGTGGGCTCGACTGCAGGCGGGCGCCCGGCTCCGTGAAGCGGGGCTGCCGCCAGAAGGCCTCCCGCAGCCTCGGAACGAGTGGGTTTGCTCTGCGGTGGGTCCGGCCGCTCGGTCCCAGCAGAAGCTGCTTCCGATGTCCTCGCGCGTGCTTCGCCGAGGCCGAGGTCGGGGGCCTCCTTCTAGGACGGCCCCCCACCTGAGGCCCGGCTGGCAGCCTTCCTGCGGCTACCGCCCCACCCTGCCGCGGCCCAGCTTGCCCCTTCGCCAAGGAGGCCTGCACGCGGAAGGCAGCTCGGCTTCAGGCTTGCCTCTCGGATGGAAGGCTGTGGTGCTCGCTCGAGGTGAATAGGCTTCGCGCTGAGAAGGCCTCCTTCTCCGTGCAGCGACGTGTGTGCGGACGTGGACGGGGATGGCCTTCCACCCTGCCTTGTCTCTCCCAGGGAGGTCGAGGGGCTTGACCTACGGCGTCCCCACCCACGGCGAGTAAGCCAACCGCTTCCCCGGGGAGGACGCGAGGCGCCGGCCCGGGAGAAGCCGTCCCCACGGCCCGGGCGCTCGGGCCTCACGAAGCGCGCCCTTCCTCCCTCCTGCCTGCTTCTCTCTTCGCACTCGTCTTTCCCTGGGCCGACGTTCACCCCCGGAGCGCACCGTGGCTCGGCCTGGAGGGACCTGCTGTCTCCTTCGGTTTTGAGGCCCAGGCGTGTGACCGCCTTGACTCCCCGAAGGCGCTGTCGGCCCCGAGGTGCTGGCGGCACCCGCAGGTCCCTGGGGTGGAGGCCCCAGCCGGCAGGGTGTTTGCATTGCTTTCCGCATCTGAGAGCAGGCGTGGTGCTTTCGGGGAAGGGGGAGCTGACAGAGCTCCCTCCGGGAAGCGCGTGCCAGAGCCGAGGGTTGGGCGCCTTGCTCTGTGCTTCTAGGGGTCACAGCCGCTTCTCTCCTAATGGGACAGAGTGGGGCTTGCTGTGCCAAGGCGTCCCGCTGAAACAGTCCCATGGCAGGGGCTCGGCCCTTCGCCCATCCGTTTCAGGCTGGCCTCCCTGCTCAGGGCGCCCCCCGGAGAGGTGGGCCTGCAGGCCGGCGTCGCCCTCCCGACCTCCCCGCGAGCCGGGTGTGCAGCCCGGTGCCCTCTGAACGCCGGCTCCGGTGGGCTCGACTGCAGGCGGGCGCCCGGCTCCGTGAAGCGGGGCTGCCGCCAGAAGGCCTCCCGCAGCCTCGGAACGAGTGGGTTTGCTCTGCGGTGGGTCCGGCCGCTCGGTCCCAGCAGAAGCTGCTTCCGATGTCCTCGCGCGTGCTTCGCCGAGGCCGAGGTCGGGGGCCTCCTTCTAGGACGGCCCCCCACCTGAGGCCCGGCTGGCAGCCTTCCTGCGGCTTCCGCCCCACCCTGCCGCGGCCCAGCTTGCCCCTTCGCCAAGGAGGCCTGCACGCGGAGGCAGCTCGGCTTCAGGCTTGCCTCTCCGAGGGAAGGCTGTGGTGCTCGCTCGAGGTGAACAGGCCTCGCGCTGAGAAGGCCTCCTTCTCCGTGCAGCGACGTGTGTGCGGACGTGGACGGGGATGGCCTTCCACCCTGCCTTGTCTCTCCCAGGGAGGTCGAGGGGCTTGACCTACGGCGTCCTCACCCATGGCGAGTCAGCCAACCGCTTCCCCGGGGAAGACGCGAGGCGCCGGCCTGGGAGAAGCCGGCCCCACGGCCCGGGCGCTCGGGCCTCACGAAGCGCGCCCTTCCTCTCTCCTGCCCGCTTCTCTCCTCGCACTCGTCTTTCCCTGGGCCGACGTTCTCCCCCGGAGCGCACCGTGGCTCGGCCTGGAGGGACCTGCTGTCTCCTTCGGTTTTGAGGCCCAGGCATGCGACCGCCTTGACTCCCCGAAGCCGCTGTCGGCCCCGAGGTGCTGGGGGCACCCGCAGGTCCCTGGGCTGGAGGCCCCAGCCGGCAGGGTGTTTGCATCGCTTTCCGTGTCGGAAAGCCGGCGTGGTGCTTTCGGGGAAGGGGGAGCTGAAAGAGCCCCCTCCGGGATGCGTGTTCCAGAGCCGAGGGTTGGGCGGCTTGCGGGGTGCTTCTAGGGTTCACAGCCGCTTCTCTCCTAATGGGACAGAGTGGGGCTTGCTGTGCCAAGGTGTCCCGCTGAAACAGTCCCATGGCAGGGGCTCGGCCCTTCGCCCGTCCGTTTCAGGCTGGCCTCCCTGATCAGGGCGCCCCCCGGAGAGGTGGGCCTGCAGGCCGGCGTCGCCCTCCCGACCTGCCCGCGAGCCGGGTGTGCAGCCCGGTGCCCTCTGAACGCCGGCTCCGGTGGGCTCGACTGCAGGCGGGCGCCCGGCTCCGTGAAGCGGGGCTGCCGCCAGAAGGCCTCCCGCAGCCTCGGAACGAGTGGGTTTGCTCTGCGGTGGGTCCGGCCGCTCGGTCCCAGCAGAAGCTGCTTCCGATGTCCTCGCGCGTGCTTCGCCGAGGCCGAGGTCGGGGGCCTCCTTCTAGGACGGCCCCCCACCTGAGGCCCGGCTGGCAGCCTTCCTGCGGCTTCCGCCCCACCCTGCCGCGGCCCAGCTTGCCCCTTCGCCAAGGAGGCCTGCACGCGGAAGGCAGCTCGGCTTCAGGCTTGCCTCTCCGAGGGAAGGCTGTGGTGCTCGCTCGAGGTGAACAGGCCTCGCGCTGAGAAGGCCTCCTTCTCCGTGCAGCGACGTGTTTGCGGACGTGGACGGGGATGGCCTTCCACCCTGCCTTGTCTCTCCCAGGGAGGTCGAGGGGCTTGACCTACGGCGTCCCCACCCACGGCGAGTCAGCCAACCGCTTCCCCGGGGAGGACGCGAGGCGCCGGCCCAGGAGAAGCCGGCCCCACGGCCCGGGCGCTCGGGCCTCACGAAGCGCGCCCTTCCTCTCTCCTGCCCGCTTCTCTCTTCGCACTCGTCTTTCCCTTAGCCGGCGTTCTCCCCCGGAGCGCACCGTGGCTCGGCCTGGAGGGACCTGCTGTCTCCTTCGGTTTTGAGGCCCAGGCGTGTGACCGCCTTGACTCCCCGAAGGCGCTGTCGGCCCCGAGGTGCTGGCGGCACCCGCAGGTCCCTGGGGTGGAGGCCCCAGCCGGCAGGGTGTTTGCATCGCTTTCCGCATCTGAGAGCAGGCGTGGGGCTTTCGGGGAAGGGGGAGCTGACAGAGCTCCCTCCGGGAAGCGCGTGCCAGAGCCGAGGGTTGGGCGCCTTGCTCCGTGCTTCTAGGGGTCACAGCCACTTCTCTCCTAATGGGACAGAGTGGGGCTTGCTGTGCCAAGGCGTCCCGCTGAAACAGTCCCATGGCAGGGGCTCGGCCCTTCGCCCGTCCGTTTCAGGCTGGCCTCCCTGCTCAGGGCGCCCCCCGGAGAGGTGGGCCTGCAGGCCGGCGTCGCCCTCCCGACCTGCCCGCGAGCCGGGTGTGCAGCCCGGTCCCCTCTGAACGCCGGCTCCGGTGGGCTCGACTGCAGGCGGGCGCCCGGCTCCGTGAAGCGGGGCTGCCGCCAGAAGGCCTCCCGCAGCCTCGGAACGAGTGGGTTTGCTCTGCGGTGGGTCCGGCCGCTCGGTCCCAGCAGAAGCTGCTTCCGATGTCCTCGCGCGTGCTTCGCCGAGGCCGAGGTCGGGGGCCTCCTTCTAGGACGGCCCCCCACCTGAGGCCCGGCTGGCAGCCTTCCTGCGGCTACCGCCCCACCCTGCCGCGGCCCAGCTTGCCCCTTCGCCAAGGAGGCCTGCACGCGGAAGGCAGCTCGGCTTCAGGCTTGCCTCTCGGATGGAAGGCTGTGGTGCTCGCTCGAGGTGAACAGGCTTCGCGCTGAGAAGGCCTCCTTCTCCGTGCAGCGACGTGTGTGCGGACGTGGACGGGGATGGCCTTCCACCCTGCCTTGTCTCTCCCAGGGAGGTCGAGGGGCTTGACCTACGGCGTCCCCACCCACGGCGAGTAAGCCAACCGCTTCCCCGGGGAGGACGCGAGGCGCCGGCCCGGGAGAAGCCGTCCCCACGGCCCGGGCGCTCGGGCCTCACGAAGCGCGCCCTTCCTCTCTCCTGCCTGCTTCTCTCTTCGCACTCGTCTTTCCCTGGGCCGACGTTCACCCCCGGAGCGCACCGTGGCTCGGCCTGGAGGGACCTGCTGTCTCCTTCGGTTTTGAGGCCCAGGCGTGTGACCGCCTTGACTCCCCGAAGGCGCTGTCGGCCCCGAGGTGCTGGCGGCACCCGCAGGTCCCTGGGGTGGAGGCCCCAGCCGGCAGGGTGTTTGCATCGCTTTCCGCATCTGAGAGCAGGCGTGGTGCTTTCGGGGAAGGGGGAGCTGACAGAGCTCCCTCCGGGAAGCGCGTGCCAGAGCCGAGGGTTGGGCGCCTTGCTCTGTGCTTCTAGGGGTCACAGCCGCTTCTCTCCTAATGGGACGGAGTGGGGCTTGCTGGGTCAAGGCGTCCCCCTGAAACAGTCCCATGGCAGGGGCTCGGCCCTTCGCCCGTCCGTTTCAGGCTGGCCTCCCTGATCAGGGCGCCCCCCGGAGAGGTGGGCCTGCAGGCCGGCGTCGCCCTCCCGACCTCCCCGCGAGCCGGGTGTGCAGCCCGGTGCCCTCTGAACGCCGGCTCCGGTGGGCTCGACTGCAGGCGGGCGCCCGGCTCCGTGAAGCGGGGCTGCCGCCAGAAGGCCTCCCGCAGCCTCGGAACGAGTGGGTTTGCTCTGCGGTGGGTCCGGCCGCTCGGTCCCAGCAGAAGCTGCTTCCGATGTCCTCGCGCGTGCTTCGCCGAGGCCGAGGTCGGGGGCCTCCTTCTAGGACGGCCCCCCACCTGAGGCCCGGCTGGCAGCCTTCCTGCGGCTACCGCCCCACCCGGCCGCGGCCCAGCTTGCCCCTTCGCCAAGGAGGCCTGCACGCGGAAGGCAGCTCGGCTTCAGGCTTGCCTCTCGGATGGAAGGCTGTGGTGCTCGCTCGAGGTGAACAGGCTTCGCGCTGAGAAGGCCTCCTTCTCCGTACAGCGACGTGTGTGCGGACGTGGACTTGGATGGCCTTCCACCCTGCCTTGTCTCTCCCAGGGAGGTCGAGGGGCTTGACCTACGGCGTCCCCACCCACGGCGAGTAAGCCAACCGCTTCCCCGGGGAGGACGCGAGGCGCCGGCCCGGGAGAAGCCGTCCCCACGGCCCGGGCGCTCGGGCCTCACGAAGCGCGCCCTTCCTCCCTCCTGCCTGCTTCTCTCTTCGCACTCGTCTTTCCCTGGGCCGACGTTCACCCCCGGAGCGCACCGTGGCTCGGCCTGGAGGGACCTGCTGTCTCCTTCGGTTTTGAGGCCCAGGCGTGTGACCGCCTTGACTCCCCGAAGGCGCTGTCGGCCCCGAGGTGCTGGCGGCACCCGCAGGTCCCTGGGGTGGAGGCCCCAGCCGGCAGGGTGTTTGCATTGCTTTCCGCATCTGAGAGCAGGCGTGGTGCTTTCGGGGAAGGGGGAGCTGACAGAGCTCCCTCCGGGAAGCGCGTGCCAGAGCCGAGGGTTGGGCGCCTTGCTCTGTGCTTCTAGGGGTCACAGCCGCTTCTCTCCTAATGGGACAGAGTGGGGCTTGCTGTGCCAAGGCGTCCCGCTGAAACAGTCCCATGGCAGGGGCTCGGCCCTTCGCCCATCCGTTTCAGGCTGGCCTCCCTGCTCAGGGCGCCCCCCGGAGAGGTGGGCCTGCAGGCCGGCGTCGCCCTCCCGACCTCCCCGCGAGCCGGGTGTGCAGCCCGGTGCCCTCTGAACGCCGGCTCCGGTGGGCTCGACTGCAGGCGGGCGCCCGGCTCCGTGAAGCGGGGCTGCCGCCAGAAGGCCTCCCGCAGCCTCGGAACGAGTGGGTTTGCTCTGCGGTGGGTCCGGCCGCTCGGTCCCAGCAGAAGCTGCTTCCGATGTCCTCGCGCGTGCTTCGCCGAGGCCGAGGTCGGGGGCCTCCTTCTAGGACGGCCCCCCACCTGAGGCCCGGCTGGCAGCCTTCCTGCGGCTTCCGCCCCACCCTGCCGCGGCCCAGCTTGCCCCTTCGCCAAGGAGGCCTGCACGCGGAGGCAGCTCGGCTTCAGGCTTGCCTCTCCGAGGGAAGGCTGTGGTGCTCGCTCGAGGTGAACAGGCCTCGCGCTGAGAAGGCCTCCTTCTCCGTGCAGCGACGTGTGTGCGGACGTGGACGGGGATGGCCTTCCACCCTGCCTTGTCTCTCCCAGGGAGGTCGAGGGGCTTGACCTACGGCGTCCTCACCCATGGCGAGTCAGCCAACCGCTTCCCCGGGGAAGACGCGAGGCGCCGGCCCGGGAGAAGCCGTCCCCACGGCCCGGGCGCTCGGGCCTCACGAAGCGCGCCCTTCCTCTCTCCTGCCTGCTTCTCTCTTCGCACTCGTCTTTCCCTGGGCCGACGTTCACCCCCGGAGCGCACCGTGGCTCGGCCTGGAGGGACCTGCTGTCTCCTTCGGTTTTGAGGCCCAGGCGTGTGACCGCCTTGACTCCCCGAAGCCGCTGTCGGCCCCGAGGTGCTGGCGGCACCCGCAGGTCCCTGGGGTGGAGGCCCCAGCCGGCAGGGTGTTTGCATCGCTTTCCGCGTCTGAGAGCAGGCGTGGTGCTTTCGGGGAAGGGGGAGCTGACAGAGCTCCCTCCGGGAAGCGCGTGCCAGAGCCGAGGGTTGGGCGCCTTGCTCTGTGCTTCTAGGGGTCACAGCCGCTTCTCTCCTAATGGGACGGAGTGGGGCTTGCTGGGTCAAGGCGTCCCCCTGAAACAGTCCCATGGCAGGGGCTCGGCCCTTCGCCCGTCCGTTTCAGGCTGGCCTCCCTGATCAGGGCGCCCCCCGGAGAGGTGGGCCTGCAGGCCGGCGTCGCCCTCCCGACCTCCCCGCGAGCCGGGTGTGCAGCCCGGTGCCCTCTGAACGCCGGCTCCGGTGGGCTCGACTGCAGGCGGGCGCCCGGCTCCGTGAAGCGGGGCTGCCGCCAGAAGGCCTCCCGCAGCCTCGGAACGAGTGGGTTTGCTCTGCGGTGGGTCCGGCCGCTCGGTCCCAGCAGAAGCTGCTTCCGATGTCCTCGCGCGTGCTTCGCCGAGGCCGAGGTCGGGGGCCTCCTTCTAGGACGGCCCCCCACCTGAGGCCCGGCTGGCAGCCTTCCTGCGGCTACCGCCCCACCCTGCCGCGGCCCAGCTTGCCCCTTCGCCAAGGAGGCCTGCACGCGGAAGGCAGCTCGGCTTCAGGCTTGCCTCTCGGATGGAAGGCTGTGGTGCTCGCTCGAGGTGAACAGGCTTCGCGCTGAGAAGGCCTCCTTCTCCGTGCAGCGACGTGTGTGCGGACGTGGACTTGGATGGCCTTCCACCCTGCCTTGTCTCTCCCAGGGAGGTCGAGGGGCTTGACCTACGGCGTCCCCACCCACGGCGAGTCAGCCAACCGCTTCCCCGGGGAGGACGCGAGGCGCCGGCCCGGGAGAAGCCGTCCCCACGGCCCGGGCGCTCGGGCCTCACGAAGCGCGCCCTTCCTCTCTCCTGCCTGCTTCTCTCTTCGCACTCGTCTTTCCCTGGGCCGACGTTCACCCCCGGAGCGCACCGTGGCTCGGCCTGGAGGGACCTGCTGTCTCCTTCGGTTTTGAGGCCCAGGCGTGTGACCGCCTTGACTCCCCGAAGGCGCTGTCGGCCCCGAGGTGCTGGCGGCACCCGCAGGTCCCTGGGGTGGAGGCCCCAGCCGGCAGGGTGTTTGCATTGCTTTCCGCATCTGAGAGCAGGCGTGGTGCTTTCGGGGAAGGGGGAGCTGACAGAGCTCCCTCCGGGAAGCGCGTGCCAGAGCCGAGGGTTGGGCGCCTTGCTCTGTGCTTCTAGGGGTCACAGCCGCTTCTCTCCTAATGGGACAGAGTGGGGCTTGCTGTGCCAAGGCGTCCCGCTGAAACAGTCCCATGGCAGGGGCTCGGCCCTTCGCCCATCCGTTTCAGGCTGGCCTCCCTGCTCAGGGCGCCCCCCGGAGAGGTGGGCCTGCAGGCCGGCGTCGCCCTCCCGACCTCCCTGCGAGCCGGGTGTGCAGCCCGGTGCCCTCTGAACGCCGGCTCCGGTGGGCTCGACTGCAGGCGGGCGCCCGGCTCCGTGAAGCGGGGCTGCCGCCAGAAGGCCTCCCGCAGCCTCGGAACGAGTGGGTTTGCTCTGCGGTGGGTCCGGCCGCTCGGTCCCAGCAGAAGCTGCTTCCGATGTCCTCGCGCGTGCTTCGCCGAGGCCGAGGTCGGGGGCCTCCTTCTAGGACGGCCCCCCACCTGAGGCCCGGCTGGCAGCCTTCCTGCGGCTTCCGCCCCACCCTGCCGCGGCCCAGCTTGCCCCTTCGCCAAGGAGGCCTGCACGCGGAGGCAGCTCGGCTTCAGGCTTGCCTCTCCGAGGGAAGGCTGTGGTGCTCACTCGAGGTGAACAGGCCTCGCGCTGAGAAGGCCTCCTTCTCCGTGCAGCGACGTGTTTGCGGACGTGGACGGGGATGGCCTTCCACTCTGCCTGTCTCTCCCAGGGAGGTCGAGGGGCTTGACCTACGGCGTCCCCACCCACGGCGAGTCAGCCAACCGCTTCCCCGGGGAGGACGCGAGGCGCCGGCCCGGGAGAAGCCGGCCCCACGGCCCGGGCGCTCGGGCCTCACGAAGCGCGCCCTTCCTCTCTCCTGCCCGCTTCTCTCTTCGCACTCGTCTTTCCCTGGGCCGACGTTCTCCCCCGGAGCGCACCGTGGCTCGGCCTGGAGGGACCTGCTGTCTCCTTCGGTTTTGAGGCCCAGGCGTGCGACCGCCTTGACTGCCCGAAGCCGCTGTCGGCCCCGAGGTGCTGGCGGCACCCGCAGGTCCCTGGGGTGGAGGCCCCAGCCGGCAGGGTGTTTGCATCGCTTTCCGCATCTGAGAGCAGGCGTGGTGCTTTCGGGGAAGGGGGAGCTGAAAGAGCCCCCTCCGGGATGCGTGTTCCAGAGCCGAGGGTTGGGCGGCTTGCGGGGTGCTTCTAGGGTTCACAGCCGCTTCTCTCCTAATGGGACAGAGTGGGGCTTGCTGTGCCAAGGCGTCCCGCTGAAACAGTCCCATGGCAGGGGCTCGGCCCTTCGCCCGTCCGTTTCAGGCTGGCCTCCCTGATCAGGGCGCCCCCCGGAGAGGTGGGCCTGCAGGCCGGCGTCGCCCTCCCGACCTGCCCGCGAGCCGGGTGTGCAACCCGGTGCCCTCTGAACGCCGGCTCCGGTGGGCTCGACTGCAGGCGGGCGCCCGGCTCCGTGAAGCGGGGCTGCCGCCAGAAGGCCTCCCGCAGCCTCGGAACGAGTGGGTTTGCTCTGCGGTGGGTCCGGCCGCTCGGTCCCAGCAGAAGCTGCTTCCGATGTCCTCGCGCGTGCTTCGCCGAGGCCGAGGTCGGGGGCCTCCTTCTAGGACGGCCCCCCACCTGAGGCCCGGCTGGCAGCCTTCCTGCGGCTTCCGCCCCACCCTGCCGCGGCCCAGCTTGCCCCTTCGCCAAGGAGGCCTGCACGCGGAAGGCAGCTCGGCTTCAGGCTTGCCTCTCGGAGGGAAGGCTGTGGTGCTCGCTCGAGGTGAACAGGCCTCGCGCTGAGAAGGCCTCCTTCTCCGTGCAGCGACGTGTGTGCGGACGTGGACGGGGATGGCCTTCCACTCTGCCTTGTCTCTCCCAGGGAGGTCGAGGGGCTTGACCTACGGCGTCCCCACTCACGGCGAGTCAGCCAACTGCTTCCCCGGGGAGGACGCGAGGCGCCGGCCCGGGAGAAGCCGGCCCCACGGCCCGGGCGCTCGGGCCTCACGAAGCGCGCCCTTCCTCTCTCCTGCCCGCTTCTCTCTTCGCACTCGTCTTTCCCTTAGCCGGCGTTCTCCCCCGGAGCGCACCGTGGCTCGGCCTGGAGGGACCTGCTGTCTCCTTCGGTTTTGAGGCCCAGGCGTGTGACCGCCTTGACTCCCCGAAGGCGCTGTCGGCCCCGAGGTGCTGGCGGCACCCGCAGGTCCCTGGGGTGGAGGCCCCAGCCGGCAGGGTGTTTGCATTGCTTTCCGCATCTGAGAGCAGGCGTGGTGCTTTCGGGGAAGGGGGAGCTGACAGAGCTCCCTCCGGGAAGCGCGTGCCAGAGCCGAGGGTTGGGCGCCTTGCTCTGTGCTTCTAGGGGTCACAGCCGCTTCTCTCCTAATGGGACAGAGTGGGGCTTGCTGTGCCAAGGCGTCCCGCTGAAACAGTCCCATGGCAGGGGCTCGGCCCTTCGCCCATCCGTTTCAGGCTGGCCTCCCTGCTCAGGGCGCCCCCCGGAGAGGTGGGCCTGCAGGCCGGCGTCGCCCTCCCGACCTCCCCGCGAGCCGGGTGTGCAGCCCGGTGCCCTCTGAACGCCGGCTCCGGTGGGCTCGACTGCAGGCGGGCGCCCGGCTCCGTGAAGCGGGGCTGCCGCCAGAAGGCCTCCCGCAGCCTCGGAACGAGTGGGTTTGCTCTGCGGTGGGTCCGGCCGCTCGGTCCCAGCAGAAGCTGCTTCCGATGTCCTCGCGCGTGCTTCGCCGAGGCCGAGGTCGGGGGCCTCCTTCTAGGACGGCCCCCCACCTGAGGCCCGGCTGGCAGCCTTCCTGCGGCTTCCGCCCCACCCTGCCGCGGCCCAGCTTGCCCCTTCGCCAAGGAGGCCTGCACGCGGAGGCAGCTCGGCTTCAGGCTTGCCTCTCCGAGGGAAGGCTGTGGTGCTCGCTCGAGGTGAACAGGCCTCGCGCTGAGAAGGCCTCCTTCTCCGTGCAGCGACGTGTGTGCGGACGTGGACGGGGATGGCCTTCCACCCTGCCTTGTCTCTCCCAGGGAGGTCGAGGGGCTTGACCTACGGCGTCCTCACCCATGGCGAGTCAGCCAACCGCTTCCCCGGGGAAGACGCGAGGCGCCGGCCTGGGAGAAGCCGGCCCCACGGCCCGGGCGCTCGGGCCTCACGAAGCGCGCCCTTCCTCTCTCCTGCCCGCTTCTCTCCTCGCACTCGTCTTTCCCTGGGCCGACGTTCTCCCCCGGAGCGCACCGTGGCTCGGCCTGGAGGGACCTGCTGTCTCCTTCGGTTTTGAGGCCCAGGCATGCGACCGCCTTGACTCCCCGAAGCCGCTGTCGGCCCCGAGGTGCTGGGGGCACCCGCAGGTCCCTGGGCTGGAGGCCCCAGCCGGCAGGGTGTTTGCATCGCTTTCCGTGTCGGAAAGCCGGCGTGGTGCTTTCGGGGAAGGGGGAGCTGAAAGAGCCCCCTCCGGGATGCGTGTTCCAGAGCCGAGGGTTGGGCGGCTTGCGGGGTGCTTCTAGGGTTCACAGCCGCTTCTCTCCTAATGGGACAGAGTGGGGCTTGCTGTGCCAAGGTGTCCCGCTGAAACAGTCCCATGGCAGGGGCTCGGCCCTTCGCCCGTCCGTTTCAGGCTGGCCTCCCTGATCAGGGCGCCCCCCGGAGAGGTGGGCCTGCAGGCCGGCGTCGCCCTCCCGACCTGCCCGCGAGCCGGGTGTGCAGCCCGGTGCCCTCTGAACGCCGGCTCCGGTGGGCTCGACTGCAGGCGGGCGCCCGGCTCCGTGAAGCGGGGCTGCCGCCAGAAGGCCTCCCGCAGCCTCGGAACGAGTGGGTTTGCTCTGCGGTGGGTCCGGCCGCTCGGTCCCAGCAGAAGCTGCTTCCGATGTCCTCGCGCGTGCTTCGCCGAGGCCGAGGTCGGGGGCCTCCTTCTAGGACGGCCCCCCACCTGAGGCCCGGCTGGCAGCCTTCCTGCGGCTTCCGCCCCACCCTGCCGCGGCCCAGCTTGCCCCTTCGCCAAGGAGGCCTGCACGCGGAAGGCAGCTCGGCTTCAGGCTTGCCTCTCCGAGGGAAGGCTGTGGTGCTCGCTCGAGGTGAACAGGCCTCGCGCTGAGAAGGCCTCCTTCTCCGTGCAGCGACGTGTTTGCGGACGTGGACGGGGATGGCCTTCCACCCTGCCTTGTCTCTCCCAGGGAGGTCGAGGGGCTTGACCTACGGCGTCCCCACCCACGGCGAGTCAGCCAACCGCTTCCCCGGGGAGGACGCGAGGCGCCGGCCCAGGAGAAGCCGGCCCCACGGCCCGGGCGCTCGGGCCTCACGAAGCGCGCCCTTCCTCTCTCCTGCCCGCTTCTCTCTTCGCACTCGTCTTTCCCTTAGCCGGCGTTCTCCCCCGGAGCGCACCGTGGCTCGGCCTGGAGGGACCTGCTGTCTCCTTCGGTTTTGAGGCCCAGGCGTGTGACCGCCTTGACTCCCCGAAGGCGCTGTCGGCCCCGAGGTGCTGGCGGCACCCGCAGGTCCCTGGGGTGGAGGCCCCAGCCGGCAGGGTGTTTGCATCGCTTTCCGCATCTGAGAGCAGGCGTGGGGCTTTCGGGGAAGGGGGAGCTGACAGAGCTCCCTGCGGGAAGCGCGTGCCAGAGCCGAGGGTTGGGCGCCTTGCTCCGTGCTTCTAGGGGTCACAGCCACTTCTCTCCTAATGGGACAGAGTGGGGCTTGCTGTGCCAAGGCGTCCCGCTGAAACAGTCCCATGGCAGGGGCTCGGCCCTTCGCCCGTCCGTTTCAGGCTGGCCTCCCTGCTCAGGGCGCCCCCCGGAGAGGTGGGCCTGCAGGCCGGCGTCGCCCTCCCGACCTGCCCGCGAGCCGGGTGTGCAGCCCGGTGCCCTCTGAACGCCGGCTCCGGTGGGCTCGACTGCAGGCGGGCGCCCGGCTCCGTGAAGCGGGGCTGCCGCCAGAAGGCCTCCCGCAGCCTCGGAACGAGTGGGTTTGCTCTGCGGTGGGTCCGGCCGCTCGGTCCCAGCAGAAGCTGCTTCCGATGTCCTCGCGCGTGCTTCGCCGAGGCCGAGGTCGGGGGCCTCCTTCTAGGACGGCCCCCCACCTGAGGCCCGGCTGGCAGCCTTCCTGCGGCTACCGCCCCACCCTGCCGCGGCCCAGCTTGCCCCTTCGCCAAGGAGGCCTGCACGCGGAAGGCAGCTCGGCTTCAGGCTTGCCTCTCGGATGGAAGGCTGTGGTGCTCGCTCGAGGTGAACAGGCTTCGCGCTGAGAAGGCCTCCTTCTCCGTGCAGCGACGAGTGTGCGGACGTGGACGGGGATGGCCTTCCACCCTGCCTTGTCTCTCCCAGGGAGGTCGAGGGGCTTGACCTACGGCGTCCCCACCCACGGCGAGTAAGCCAACCGCTTCCCCGGGGAGGACGCGAGGCGCCGGCCCGGGAGAAGCCGTCCCCACGGCCCGGGCGCTCGGGCCTCACGAAGCGCGCCCTTCCTCTCTCCTGCCTGCTTCTCTCTTCGCACTCGTCTTTCCCTGGGCCGACGTTCACCCCCGGAGCGCACCGTGGCTCTGCCTGGAGGGACCTGCTGTCTCCTTCGGTTTTGAGGCCCAGGCGTGTGACCGCCTTGACTCCCCGAAGGCGCTGTCGGCCCCGAGGTGCTGGCGGCACCCGCAGGTCCCTGGGGTGGAGGCCCCAGCCGGCAGGGTGTTTGCATCGCTTTCCGCATCTGAGAGCAGGCGTGGTGCTTTCGGGGAAGGGGGAGCTGACAGAGCTCCCTCCGGGAAGCGCGTGCCAGAGCCGAGGGTTGGGCGCCTTGCTCTGTGCTTCTAGGGGTCACAGCCGCTTCTCTCCTAATGGGACGGAGTGGGGCTTGCTGGGTCAAGGCGTCCCCCTGAAACAGTCCCATGGCAGGGGCTCGGCCCTTCGCCCGTCCGTTTCAGGCTGGCCTCCCTGATCAGGGCGCCCCCCGGAGAGGTGGGCCTGCAGGCCGGCGTCGCCCTCCCGACCTCCCCGCGAGCCGGGTGTGCAGCCCGGTGCCCTCTGAACGCCGGCTCCGGTGGGCTCGACTGCAGGCGGGCGCCCGGCTCCGTGAAGCGGGGCTGCCGCCAGAAGGCCTCCCGCAGCCTCGGAACGAGTGGGTTTGCTCTGCGGTGGGTCCGGCCGCTCGGTCCCAGCAGAAGCTGCTTCCGATGTCCTCGCGCGTGCTTCGCCGAGGCCGAGGTCGGGGGCCTCCTTCTAGGACGGCCCCCCACCTGAGGCCCGGCTGGCAGCCTTCCTGCGGCTACCGCCCCACCCGGCCGCGGCCCAGCTTGCCCCTTCGCCAAGGAGGCTTGCACGCGGAAGGCAGCTCGGCTTCAGGCTTGCCTCTCGGATGGAAGGCTGTGGTGCTCGCTCGAGGTGAACAGGCTTCGCGCTGAGAAGGCCTCCTTCTCCGTACAGCGACGTGTGTGCGGACGTGGACTTGGATGGCCTTCCACCCTGCCTTGTCTCTCCCAGGGAGGTCGAGGGGCTTGACCTACGGCGTCCCCACCCACGGCGAGTAAGCCAACCGCTTCCCCGTGGAGGACGCGAGGCGCCGGCCCGGGAGAAGCCGTCCCCACGGCCCGGGCGCTCGGGCCTCACGAAGCGCGCCCTTCCTCTCTCCTGCCTGCTTCTCTCTTCGCACTCGTCTTTCCCTGGGCCGACGTTCACCCCCGGAGCGCACCGTGGCTCTGCCTGGAGGGACCTGCTGTCTCCTTCGGTTTTGAGGCCCAGGCGTGTGACCGCCTTGACTCCCCGAAGGCGCTGTCGGCCCCGAGGTGCTGGCGGCACCCGCAGGTCCCTGGGGTGGAGGCCCCAGCCGGCAGGGTGTTTGCATCGCTTTCCGCATCTGAGAGCAGGCGTGGTGCTTTCGGGGAAGGGGGAGCTGACAGAGCTCCCTCCGGGAAGCGCGTGCCAGAGCCGAGGGTTGGGCGGCTTGCGGGGTGCTTCTAGGGGTCACAGCCGCTTCTCTCCTAATGGGACAGAGTGGGGCTTGCTGTGCCAAGGCGTCCCGCTGAAACAGTCCCATGGCAGGGGCTCGGCCCTTCGCCCGTCCGTTTCAGGCTGGCCTCCCTGATCAGGGCGCCCCCCGGAGAGGTGGGCCTGCAGGCCGGCGTCGCCCTCCCGACCTGCCCGCGAGCCGGGTGTGCAGCCCGGTGCCCTCTGAACGCCGGCTCCGGTGGGCTCGACTGCAGGCGGGCGCCCGGCTCCGTGAAGCGGGGCTGCCGCCAGAAGGCCTCCCGCAGCCTCGGAACGAGTGGGTTTGCTCTGCGGTGGGTCCGGCCGCTCGGTCCCAGCAGAAGCTGCTTCCGATGTCCTCGCGCGTGCTTCGCCGAGGCCGAGGTCGGGGGCCTCCTTCTAGGACGGCCCCCCACCTGAGGCCCGGCTGGCAGCCTTCCTGCGGCTTCCGCCCCACCCTGCCGCGGCCCAGCTTGCCCCTTCGCCAAGGAGGCCTGCACGCGGAAGGCAGCTCGGCTTCAGGCTTGCCTCTCCGAGGGAAGGCTGTGGTGCTCGCTCGAGGTGAACAGGCCTCGCGCTGAGAAGGCCTCCTTCTCCGTGCAGCGACGTGTGTGCGGACGTGGACGGGGATGGCCTTCCACCCTGCCTTGTCTCTCCCAGGGAGGTCGAGGGGCTTGACCTACGGCGTCCCCACCCACGGCGAGTCAGCCAACCGCTTCCCCGGGGAGGACGCGAGGCGCCGGCCCGGGAGAAGCCGGCCCCACGGCCCGGGCGCTCGGGCCTCACGAAGCGCGCCCTTCCTCTCTCCTGCCCGCTTCTCTCTTCGCACTCGTCTTTCCCTTAGCCGGCGTTCTCCCCCGGAGCGCACCGTGGCTCGGCCTGGAGGGACCTGCTGTCTCCTTCGGTTTTGAGGCCCAGGCGTGTGACCGCCTTGACTCCCCGAAGGCGCTGTCGGCCCCGAGGTGCTGGCGGCACCCGCAGGTCCCTGGGGTGGAGGCCCCAGCCGGCAGGGTGTTTGCATCGCTTTCCGCATCTGAGAGCAGGCGTGGGGCTTTCGCGGAAGGGGGAGCTGACAGAGCTCCCTGCGGGAAGCGCGTGCCAGAGCCGAGGGTTGGGCGCCTTGCTCCGTGCTTCTAGGGGTCACAGCCACTTCTCTCCTAATGGGACAGAGTGGGGCTTGCTGTGCCAAGGCGTCCCGCTGAAACAGTCCCATGGCAGGGGCTCGGCCCTTCGCCCGTCCGTTTCAGGCTGGCCTCCCTGCTCAGGGCGCCCCCCGGAGAGGTGGGCCTGCAGGCCGGCGTCGCCCTCCCGACCTGCCCGCGAGCCGGGTGTGCAGCCCGGTGCCCTCTGAACGCCGGCTCCGGTGGGCTCGACTGCAGGCGGGCGCCCGGCTCCGTGAAGCGGGGCTGCCGCCAGAAGGCCTCCCGCAGCCTCGGAACGAGTGGGTTTGCTCTGCGGTGGGTCCGGCCGCTCGGTCCCAGCAGAAGCTGCTTCCGATGTCCTCGCGCGTGCTTCGCCGAGGCCGAGGTCGGGGGCCTCCTTCTAGGACGGCCCCCCACCTGAGGCCCGGCTGGCAGCCTTCCTGCGGCTACCGCCCCACCCTGCCGCGGCCCAGCTTGCCCCTTCGCCAAGGAGGCCTGCACGCGGAAGGCAGCTCGGCTTCAGGCTTGCCTCTCGGATGGAAGGCTGTGGTGCTCGCTCGAGGTGAACAGGCTTCGCGCTGAGAAGGCCTCCTTCTCCGTGCAGCGACGTGTGTGCGGACGTGGACGGGGATGGCCTTCCACCCTGCCTTGTCTCTCCCAGGGAGGTCGAGGGGCTTGACCTACGGCGTCCCCACCCACGGCGAGTAAGCCAACCGCTTCCCCGGGGAGGACGCGAGGCGCCGGCCCGGGAGAAGCCGTCCCCACGGCCCGGGCGCTCGGGCCTCACGAAGCGCGCCCTTCCTCTCTCCTGCCTGCTTCTCTCTTCGCACTCGTCTTTCCCTGGGCCGACGTTCACCCCCGGAGCGCACCGTGGCTCGGCCTGGAGGGACCTGCTGTCTCCTTCGGTTTTGAGGCCCAGGCGTGTGACCGCCTTGACTCCCCGAAGGCGCTGTCGGCCCCGAGGTGCTGGCGGCACCCGCAGGTCCCTGGGGTGGAGGCCCCAGCCGGCAGGGTGTTTGCATCGCTTTCCGCATCTGAGAGCAGGCGTGGTGCTTTCGGGGAAGGGGGAGCTGACAGAGCTCCCTCCGGGAAGCGCGTGCCAGAGCCGAGGGTTGGGCGCCTTGCTCTGTGCTTCTAGGGGTCACAGCCGCTTCTCTCCTAATGGGACGGAGTGGGGCTTGCTGGGTCAAGGCGTCCCCCTGAAACAGTCCCATGGCAGGGGCTCGGCCCTTCGCCCGTCCGTTTCAGGCTGGCCTCCCTGATCAGGGCGCCCCCCGGAGAGGTGGGCCTGCAGGCCGGCGTCGCCCTCCCGACCTCCCCGCGAGCCGGGTGTGCAGCCCGGTGCCCTCTGAACGCCGGCTCCGGTGGGCTCGACTGCAGGCGGGCGCCCGGCTCCGTGAAGCGGGGCTGCCGCCAGAAGGCCTCCCGCAGCCTCGGAACGAGTGGGTTTGCTCTGCGGTGGGTCCGGCCGCTCGGTCCCAGCAGAAGCTGCTTCCGATGTCCTCGCGCGTGCTTCGCCGAGGCCGAGGTCGGGGGCCTCCTTCTAGGACGGCCCCCCACCTGAGGCCCGGCTGGCAGCCTTCCTGCGGCTACCGCCCCACCCGGCCGCGGCCCAGCTTGCCCCTTCGCCAAGGAGGCCTGCACGCGGAAGGCAGCTCGGCTTCAGGCTTGCCTCTCGGATGGAAGGCTGTGGTGCTCGCTCGAGGTGAACAGGCTTCGCGCTGAGAAGGCCTCCTTCTCCGTACAGCGACGTGTGTGCGGACGTGGACTTGGATGGCCTTCCACCCTGCCTTGTCTCTCCCAGGGAGGTCGAGGGGCTTGACCTACGGCGTCCCCACCCACGGCGAGTAAGCCAACCGCTTCCCCGTGGAGGACGCGAGGCGCCGGCCCGGGAGAAGCCGTCCCCACGGCCCGGGCGCTCGGGCCTCACGAAGCGCGCCCTTCCTCTCTCCTGCCTGCTTCTCTCTTCGCACTCGTCTTTCCCTGGGCCGACGTTCACCCCCGGAGCGCACCGTGGCTCGGCCTGGAGGGACCTGCTGTCTCCTTCGGTTTTGAGGCCCAGGCGTGTGACCGCCTTGACTCCCCGAAGGCGCTGTCGGCCCCGAGGTGCTGGCGGCACCCGCAGGTCCCTGGGGTGGAGGCCCCAGCCGGCAGGGTGTTTGCATCGCTTTCCGCATCTGAGAGCAGGCGTCCTGCTTTCGGGGAAGGGGGAGCTGACAGAGCTCCCTCCGGGAAGCGCGTGCCAGAGCCGAGGGTTGGGCGCCTTGCTCTGTGCTTCTAGGGGTCACAGCCGCTTCTCTCCTAATGGGACAGAGTGGGGCTTGCTGTGCCAAGGCGTCCCGCTGAAACAGTCCCATGGCAGGGGCTCGGCCCTTCGCCCGTCCGTTTCAGGCTGGCCTCCCTGCTCAGGGCGCCCCCCGGAGAGGTGGGCCTGCAGGCCGGCGTCGCCCTCCCGACCTGCCCGCGAGCCGGGTGTGCAGCCCGGTGCTCTCTGAACGCCGGCTCCGGTGGGCTCGACTGCAGGCGGGCGCCCGGCTCCGTGAAGCGGGGCTGCCGCCAGAAGGCCTCCCGCAGCCTCGGAACGAGTGGGTTTGCTCTGCGGTGGGTCCGGCCGCTCGGTCCCAGCAGAAGCTGCTTCCGATGTCCTCGCGCGTGCTTCGCCGAGGCCGAGGTCGGGGGCCTCCTTCTAGGACGGCCCCCCACCTGAGGCCCGGCTGGCAGCCTTCCTGCGGCTTCCGCCCCACCCTGCCGCGGCCCAGCTTGCCCCTTCGCCACGGAGGCCTGCACGCGGAGGCAGCTAGGCTTCAGGCTTGCCTCTCCGAGGGAAGGCTGTGGTGCTCACTCGAGGTGAACAGGCCTCGCGCTGAGAAGGCCTCCTTCTCCGTGCAGCGACGTGTTTGCGGACGTGGACGGGGATGGCCTTCCACTCTGCCTGTCTCTCCCAGGGAGGTCGAGGGGCTTGACCTACGGCGTCCCCACCCACGGCGAGTCAGCCAACCGCTTCCCCGGGGAGGACGCGAGGCGCCGGCCCGGGAGAAGCCGGCCCCACGGCCCGGGCGCTCGGGCCTCACGAAGCGCGCCCTTCCTCTCTCCTGCCCGCTTCTCTCTTCGCACTCGTCTTTCCCTGGGCCGACGTTCTCCCCCGGAGCGCACCGTGGCTCGGCCTGGAGGGACCTGCTGTCTCCTTCGGTTTTGAGGCCCAGGCGTGCGACCGCCTTGACTCCCCGAAGCCGCTGTCGGCCCCGAGGTGCTGGCGGCACCCGCAGGTCCCTGGGGTGGAGGCCCCAGCCGGCAGGGTGTTTGCATCGCTTTCCGCATCTGAGAGCAGGCGTGGTGCTTTCGGGGAAGGGGGAGCTGAAAGAGCCCCCTCCGGGATGCGTGTTCCAGAGCCGAGGGTTGGGCGGCTTGCGGGGTGCTTCTAGGGTTCACAGCCGCTTCTCTCCTAATGGGACAGAGTGGGGCTTGCTGTGCCAAGGCGTCCCGCTGAAACAGTCCCATGGCAGGGGCTCGGCCCTTCGCCCGTCCGTTTCAGGCTGGCCTCCCTGATCAGGGCGCCCCCCGGAGAGGTGGGCCTGCAGGCCGGCGTCGCCCTCCCGACCTGCCCGCGAGCCGGGTGTGCAGCCCGGTGCCCTCTGAACGCCGGCTCCGGTGGGCTCGACTGCAGGCGGGCGCCCGGCTCCGTGAAGCGGGGCTGCCGCCAGAAGGCCTCCCGCAGCCTCGGAACGAGTGGGTTTGCTCTGCGGTGGGTCCGGCCGCTCGGTCCCAGCAGAAGCTGCTTCCGATGTCCTCGCGCGTGCTTCGCCGAGGCCGAGGTCGGGGGCCTCCTTCTAGGACGGCCCCCCACCTGAGGCCCGGCTGGCAGCCTTCCTGCGGCTTCCGCCCCACCCTGCCGCGGCCCAGCTTGCCCCTTCGCCAAGGAGGCCTGCACGCGGAAGGCAGCTCGGCTTCAGGCTTGCCTCTCCGAGGGAAGGCTGTGGTGCTCGCTCGAGGTGAACAGGCCTCGCGCTGAGAAGGCCTCCTTCTCCGTGCAGCGACGTGTGTGCGGACGTGGACGGGGATGGCCTTCCACCCTGCCTTGTCTCTCCCAGGGAGGTCGAGGGGCTTGACCTACGGCGTCCCCACCCACGGCGAGTCAGCCAACCGCTTCCCCGGGGAGGACGCGAGGCGCCGGCCCTGGAGAAGCCGGCCCCACGGCCCGGGCGCTCGGGCCTCACGAAGCGCGCCCTTCCTCTCTCCTGCCCGCTTCTCTCTTCGCACTCGTCTTTCCCTGGGCCGACGTTCACCCCCGGAGCGCACCGTGGCTCGGCCTGGAGGGACCTGCTGTCTCCTTCGGTTTTGAGGCCCAGGCGTGTGACCGCCTTGACTCCCCGAAGGCGCTGTCGGCCCCGAGGTGCTGGCGGCACCCGCAGGTCCCTGGGGTGGAGGCCCCAGCCGGCAGGGTGTTTGCATCGCTTTCCGCATCTGAGAGCAGGCGTGGTGCTTTCGGGGAAGGGGGAGCTGACAGAGCTCCCTCCGGGAAGCGCGTGCCAGAGCCGAGGGTTGGGCGCCTTGCTCTGTGCTTCTAGGGGTCACAGCCGCTTCTCTCCTAATGGGACGGAGTGGGGCTTGCTGGGTCAAGGCGTCCCCCTGAAACAGTCCCATGGCAGGGGCTCGGCCCTTCGCCCGTCCGTTTCAGGCTGGCCTCCCTGATCAGGGCGCCCCCCGGAGAGGTGGGCCTGCAGGCCGGCGTCGCCCTCCCGACCTCCCCGCGAGCCGGGTGTGCAGCCCGGTGCCCTCTGAACGCCGGCTCCGGTGGGCTCGACTGCAGGCGGGCGCCCGGCTCCGTGAAGCGGGGCTGCCGCCAGAAGGCCTCCCGCAGCCTCGGAACGAGTGGGTTTGCTCTGCGGTGGGTCCGGCCGCTCGGTCCCAGCAGAAGCTGCTTCCGATGTCCTCGCGCGTGCTTCGCCGAGGCCGAGGTCGGGGGCCTCCTTCTAGGACGGCCCCCCACCTGAGGCCCGGCTGGCAGCCTTCCTGCGGCTACCGCCCCACCCGGCCGCGGCCCAGCTTGCCCCTTCGCCAAGGAGGCCTGCACGCGGAAGGCAGCTCGGCTTCAGGCTTGCCTCTCGGATGGAAGGCTGTGGTGCTCGCTCGAGGTGAACAGGCTTCGCGCTGAGAAGGCCTCCTTCTCCGTACAGCGACGTGTGTGCGGACGTGGACTTGGATGGCCTTCCACCCTGCCTTGTCTCTCCCAGGGAGGTCGAGGGGCTTGACCTACGGCGTCCCCACCCACGGCGAGTAAGCCAACCGCTTCCCCGTGGAGGACGCGAGGCGCCGGCCCGGGAGAAGCCGTCCCCACGGCCCGGGCGCTCGGGCCTCACGAAGCGCGCCCTTCCTCTCTCCTGCCCGCTTCTCTCTTCGCACTCGTCTTTCCCTTAGCCGGCGTTCTCCCCCGGAGCGCACCGTGGCTCGGCCTGGAGGGACCTGCTGTCTCCTTCGGTTTTGAGGCCCAGGCGTGTGACCGCCTTGACTCCCCGAAGGCGCTGTCGGCCCCGAGGTGCTGGCGGCACCCGCAGGTCCCTGGGGTGGAGGCCCCAGCCGGCAGGGTGTTTGCATCGCTTTCCGCATCTGAGAGCAGGCGTCCTGCTTTCGGGGAAGGGGGAGCTGACAGAGCTCCCTCCGGGAAGCGCGTGCCAGAGCCGAGGGTTGGGCGCCTTGCTCTGTGCTTCTAGGGGTCACAGCCGCTTCTCTCCTAATGGGACGGAGTGGGGCTTGCTGTGCCAAGGCGTCCCGCTGAAACAGTCCCATGGCAGGGGCTCGGCCCTTCGCCCGTCCGTTTCAGGCTGGCCTCCCTGCTCAGGGCGCCCCCCGGAGAGGTGGGCCTGCAGGCCGGCGTCGCCCTCCCGACCTCCCCGCGAGCCGGGTGTGCAGCCCGGTGATCTCTGAACGCCGGCTCCGGTGGGCTCGACTGCAGGCGGGCGCCCGACTCCGTGAAGCGGGGCTGCCGCCAGAAGGCCTCCCGCAGCCTCGGAACGAGTGGGTTTGCTCTGGGGTGGGTCCGGCCGCTCGGTCCCAGCAGAAGCTGCTTCCGATGTCCTCGCGCGTGCTTCGCCGAGGCCGAGGTCGGGGGCCTCCTTCTAGGACGGCCCCCCACCTGAGGCCCGGCTGGCAGCCTTCCTGCGGCTTCCGCCCCACCCTGCCGCGGCCCAGCTTGCCCCTTCGCCAAGGAGGCCTGCACGCGGAAGGCAGCTCGGCTTCAGGCTTGCCTCTCCGAGGGAAGGCTGTGGTGCTCGCTCGAGGTGAACAGGCCTCGCGCTGAGAAGGCCTCCTTCTCCGTGCAGCGACGTGTGTGCGGACGTGGACGGGGATGGCCTTCCACCCTGCCTTGTCTCTCCCAGGGAGGTCGAGGGGCTTGACCTACGGCGTCCTCACCCATGGCGAGTCAGCCAACCGCTTCCCCGGGGAAGACGCGAGGCGCCGGCCTGGGAGAAGCCGGCCCCACGGCCCGGGCGCTCGGGCCTCACGAAGCGCGCCCTTCCTTCTCCTGCCCGCTTCTCTCCTCGCACTCGTCTTTCCCTGGGCCGACGTTCTCCCCCGGAGCGCACCGTGGCTCGGCCTGGAGGGACCTGCTGTCTCCTTCGGTTTTGAGGCCCAGGCATGCGACCGCCTTGACTCCCCGAAGCCGCTGTCGGCCCCGAGGTGCTGGGGGCACCCGCAGGTCCCTGGGCTGGAGGCCCCAGCCGGCAGGGTGTTTGCATCGCTTTCCGTGTCGGAAAGCCGGCGTGGTGCTTTCGGGGAAGGGGGAGCTGAAAGAGCCCCCTCCGGGATGCGTGTTCCAGAGCCGAGGGTTGGGCGGCTTGCGGGGTGCTTCTAGGGTTCACAGCCGCTTCTCTCCTAATGGGACAGAGTGGGGCTTGCTGTGCCAAGGTGTCCCGCTGAAACAGTCCCATGGCAGGGGCTCGGCCCTTCGCCCGTCCGTTTCAGGCTGGCCTCCCTGATCAGGGCGCCCCCCGGAGAGGTGGGCCTGCAGGCCGGCGTCGCCCTCCCGACCTGCCCGCGAGCCGGGTGTGCAGCCCGGTGCCCTCTGAACGCCGGCTCCGGTGGGCTCGACTGCAGGCGGGCGCCCGGCTCCGTGAAGCGGGGCTGCCGCCAGAAGGCCTCCCGCAGCCTCGGAACGAGTGGGTTTGCTCTGCGGTGGGTCCGACCGCTCGGTCCCAGCAGAAGCTGCTTCCGATGTCCTCGCGCGTGCTTCGCCGAGGCCGAGGTCGGGGGCCTCCTTCTAGGACGGCCCCCCACCTGAGGCCCGGCTGGCAGCCTTCCTGCGGCTTCCGCCCCACCCTGCCGCGGCCCAGCTTGCCCCTTCGCCAAGGAGGCCTGCACGCGGAAGGCAGTTCGGCTTCAGGCTTGCCTCTCGGAGGGAAGGCTGTGGTGCTCGCTCGAGGTGAACAGGCCTCGCGCTGAGAAGGCCTCCTTCTCCGTGCAGCGACGTGTGTGCGGACGTGGACGGGGATGGCCTTCCACCCTGCCTTGTCTCTCCCAGGGAGGTCGAGGGGCTTGACCTACGGCGTCCCCACCCACGGCGAGTCAGCCAACCGCTTCCCCGGGGAGGACGCGAGGCGCCGGCCCAGGAGAAGCCGGCCCCACGGCCCGGGCGCTCGGGCCTCACGAAGCGCGCCCTTCCTCTCTCCTGCCCGCTTCTCTCTTCGCACTCGTCTTTCCCTTAGCCGGCGTTCTCCCCCGGAGCGCACCGTGGCTCGGCCTGGAGGGACCTGCTGTCTCCTTCGGTTTTGAGGCCCAGGCGTGTGACCGCCTTGACTCCCCGAAGGCGCTGTCGGCCCCGAGGTGCTGGCGGCACCCGCAGGTCCCTGGGGTGGAGGCCCCAGCCGGCAGGGTGTTTGCATCGCTTTCCGCATCTGAGAGCAGGCGTGGGGCTTTCGGGGAAGGGGGAGCTGACAGAGCTCCCTCCGGGAAGCGCGTGCCAGAGCCGAGGGTTGGGCGCCTTGCTCCGTGCTTCTAGGGGTCACAGCCACTTCTCTCCTAATGGGACAGAGTGGGGCTTGCTGTGCCAAGGCGTCCCGCTGAAACAGTCCCATGGCAGGGGCTCGGCCCTTCGCCCGTCCGTTTCAGGCTGGCCTCCCTGCTCAGGGCGCCCCCCGGAGAGGTGGGCCTGCAGGCCGGCGTCGCCCTCCCGACCTGCCCGCGAGCCGGGTGTGCAGCCCGGTGCCCTCTGAACGCCGGCTCCGGTGGGCTCGACTGCAGGCGGGCGCCCGGCTCCGTGAAGCGGGGCTGCCGCCAGAAGGCCTCCCGCAGCCTCGGAACGAGTGGGTTTGCTCTGCGGTGGGTCCGGCCGCTCGGTCCCAGCAGAAGCTGCTTCCGATGTCCTCGCGCGTGCTTCGCCGAGGCCGAGGTCGGGGGCCTCCTTCTAGGACGGCCCCCCACCTGAGGCCCGGCTGGCAGCCTTCCTGCGGCTACCGCCCCACCCTGCCGCGGCCCAGCTTGCCCCTTCGCCAAGGAGGCCTGCACGCGGAAGGCAGCTCGGCTTCAGGCTTGCCTCTCGGATGGAAGGCTGTGGTGCTCGCTCGAGGTGAACAGGCTTCGCGCTGAGAAGGCCTCCTTCTCCGTGCAGCGACGTGTGTGCGGACGTGGACGGGGATGGCCTTCCACCCTGCCTTGTCTCTCCCAGGGAGGTCGAGGGGCTTGACCTACGGCGTCCCCACCCACGGCGAGTAAGCCAACCGCTTCCCCGGGGAGGACGCGAGGCGCCGGCCCGGGAGAAGCCGTCCCCACGGCCCGGGCGCTCGGGCCTCACGAAGCGCGCCCTTCCTCTCTCCTGCCTGCTTCTCTCTTCGCACTCGTCTTTCCCTGGGCCGACGTTCACCCCCGGAGCGCACCGTGGCTCGGCCTGGAGGGACCTGCTGTCTCCTTCGGTTTTGAGGCCCAGGCGTGTGACCGCCTTGACTCCCCGAAGCCGCTGTCGGCCCCGAGGTGCTGGCGGCACCCGCAGGTCCCTGGGGTGGAGGCCCCAGCCGGCAGGGTGTTTGCATCGCTTTCCGCATCTGAGAGCAGGCGTGGTGCTTTCGGGGAAGGGGGAGCTGACAGAGCTCCCTCCGGGAAGCGCGTGCCAGAGCCGAGGGTTGGGCGCCTTGCTCTGTGCTTCTAGGGGTCACAGCCGCTTCTCTCCTAATGGGACGGAGTGGGGCTTGCTGGGTCAAGGCGTCCCCCTGAAACAGTCCCATGGCAGGGGCTCGGCCCTTCGCCCGTCCGTTTCAGGCTGGCATCCCTGATCAGGGCGCCCCCCGGAGAGGTGGGCCTGCAGGCCGGCGTCGCCCTCCCGACCTCCCCGCGAGCCGGGTGTGCAGCCCGGTGCCCTCTGAACGCCGGCTCCGGTGGGCTCGACTGCAGGCGGGCGCCCGGCTCCGTGAAGCGGGGCTGCCGCCAGAAGGCCTCCCGCAGCCTCGGAACGAGTGGGTTTGCTCTGCGGTGGGTCCGGCCGCTCGGTCCCAGCAGAAGCTGCTTCCGATGTCCTCGCGCGTGCTTCGCCGAGGCCGAGGTCGGGGGCCTCCTTCTAGGACGGCCCCCCACCTGAGGCCCTGCTGGCAGCCTTCCTGCGGCTACCGCCACACCCGGCCGCGGCCCAGCTTGCCCCTTCGCCAAGGAGGCCTGCACGCGGAAGGCAGCTCGGCTTCAGGCTTGCCTCTCGGATGGAAGGCTGTGGTGCTCGCTCGAGGTGAACAGGCTTCGCGCTGAGAAGGCCTCCTTCTCCGTACAGCGACGTGTGTGCGGACGTGGACTTGGATGGCCTTCCACCCTGCCTTGTCTCTCCCAGGGAGGTCGAGGGGCTTGACCTACGGCGTCCCCACCCACGGCGAGTAAGCCAACCGCTTCCCCGGGGAGGACGCGAGGCGCCGGCCCGGGAGAAGCCGTCCCCACGGCCCGGGCGCTCGGGCCTCACGAAGCGCGCCCTTCCTCCCTCCTGCCTGCTTCTCTCTTCGCACTCGTCTTTCCCTGGGCCGACGTTCACCCCCGGAGCGCACCGTGGCTCGGCCTGGAGGGACCTGCTGTCTCCTTCGGTTTTGAGGCCCAGGCGTGTGACCGCCTTGACTCCCCGAAGGCGCTGTCGGCCCCGAGGTGCTGGCGGCACCCGCAGGTCCCTGGGGTGGAGGCCCCAGCCGGCAGGGTGTTTGCATTGCTTTCCGCATCTGAGAGCAGGCGTGGTGCTTTCGGGGAAGGGGGAGCTGACAGAGCTCCCTCCGGGAAGCGCGTGCCAGAGCCGAGGGTTGGGCGCCTTGCTCTGTGCTTCTAGGGGTCACAGCCGCTTCTCTCCTAATGGGACAGAGTGGGGCTTGCTGTGCCAAGGCGTCCCGCTGAAACAGTCCCATGGCAGGGGCTCGGCCCTTCGCCCGTCCGTTTCAGGCTGGCCTCCCTGCTCAGGGCGCCCCCCGGAGAGGTGGGCCTGCAGGCCGGCGTCGCCCTCCCGACCTCCCCGCGAGCCGGGTGTGCAGCCCGGTGCCCTCTGAACGCCGGCTCCGGTGGGCTCGACTGCAGGCGGGCGCCCGGCTCCGTGAAGCGGGGCTGCCGCCAGAAGGCCTCCCGCAGCCTCGGAACGAGTGGGTTTGCTCTGCGGTGGGTCCGGCCGCTCGGTCCCAGCAGAAGCTGCTTCCGATGTCCTCGCGCGTGCTTCGCCGAGGCCGAGGTCGGGGGCCTCCTTCTAGGACGGCCCCCCACCTGAGGCCCGGCAGGCAGCCTTCCTGCGGCTTCCGCCCCACCCTGCCGCGGCCCAGCTTGCCCCTTCGCCAAGGAGGCCTGCACGCGGAGGCAGCTCGGCTTCAGGCTTGCCTCTCCGAGGGAAGGCTGTGGTGCTCACTCGAGGTGAACAGGCCTCGCGCTGAGAAGGCCTCCTTCTCCGTGCAGCGACGTGTTTGCGGACGTGGACGGGGATGGCCTTCCACTCTGCCTGTCTCTCCCAGGGAGGTCGAGGGGCTTGACCTACGGCGTCCCCACCCACGGCGAGTCAGCCAACCGCTTCCCCGAGGAGGACGCGAGGCGCCGGCCCGGGAGAAGCCGGCCCCACGGCCCGGGCGCTCGGGCCTCACGAAGCGCGCCCTTCCTCTCTCCTGCCCGCTTCTCTCTTCGCACTCGTCTTTCCCTTAGCCGGCGTTCTCCCCCGGAGCGCACAGTGGCTCGGCCTGGAGGGACCTGCTGTCTCCTTCGGTTTTGAGGCCCAGGCGTGTGACCGCCTTGACTCCCCGAAGGCGCTGTCGGCCCCGAGGTGCTGGCGGCACCCGCAGGTCCCTGGGGTGGAGGCCCCAGCCGGCAGGGTGTTTGCATCGCTTTCCGCATCTGAGAGCAGGCGTCCTGCTTTCGGGGAAGGGGGAGCTGACAGAGCTCCCTCCGGGAAGCGCGTGCCAGAGCCGAGGGTTGGGCGCCTTGCTCTGTGCTTCTAGGGGTCACAGCCGCTTCTCTCCTAATGGGACAGAGTGGGGCTTGCTGTGCCAAGGCGTCCCGCTGAAACAGTCCCATGGCAGGGGCTCGGCCCTTCGCCCGTCCGTTTCAGGCTGGCCTCCCTGCTCAGGGCGCCCCCCGGAGAGGTGGGCCTGCAGGCCGGCGTCGCCCTCCCGACCTCCCCGCGAGCCGGGTGTGCAGCCCGGTGATCTCTGAACGCCGGCTCCGGTGGGCTCGACTGCAGGCGGGCGCCCGACTCCGTGAAGCGGGGCTGCCGCCAGAAGGCCTCCCGCAGCCTCGGAACGAGTGGGTTTGCTCTGCGGTGGGTCCGGCCGCTCGGTCCCAGCAGAAGCTGCTTCCGATGTCCTCGCGCGTGCTTCGCCGAGGCCGAGGTCGGGGGCCTCCTTCTAGGACGGCCCCCCACCTGAGGCCCGGCTGGCAGCCTTCCTGCGGCTTCCGCCCCACCCTGCCGCGGCCCAGCTTGCCCCTTCGCCAAGGAGGCCTGCACGCGGAAGGCAGCTCGGCTTCAGGCTTGCCTCTCCGAGGGAAGGCTGTGGTGCTCGCTCGAGGTGAACAGGCCTCGCGCTGAGAAGGCCTCCTTCTCCGTGCAGCGACGTTTTTGCGGACGTGGACGGGGATGGCCTTCCACCCTGCCTTGTCTCTCCCAGGGAGGTCGAGGGGCTTGACCTACGGCGTCCCCACCCACGGCGAGTCAGCCAACCGCTTCCCCGGGGAGGACGCGAGGCGCCGGCCCAGGAGAAGCCGGCCCCACGGCCCGGGCGCTCGGGCCTCACGAAGCGCGCCCTTCCTCTCTCCTGCCCGCTTCTCTCTTCGCACTCGTCTTTCCCTTAGCCGGCGTTCTCCCCCGGAGCGCACCGTGGCTCGGCCTGGAGGGACCTGCTGTCTCCTTCGGTTTTGAGGCCCAGGCGTGTGACCGCCTTGACTCCCCGAAGGCGCTGTCGGCCCCGAGGTGCTGGCGGCACCCGCAGGTCCCTGGGGTGGAGGCCCCAGCCGGCAGGGTGTTTGCATCGCTTTCCGCATCTGAGAGCAGGCGTGGGGCTTTCGGGGAAGGGGGAGCTGACAGAGCTCCCTCCGGGAAGCGCGTGCCAGAGCCGAGGGTTGGGCGCCTTGCTCCGTGCTTCTAGGGGTCACAGCCACTTCTCTCCTAATGGGACAGAGTGGGGCTTGCTGTGCCAAGGCGTCCCGCTGAAACAGTCCCATGGCAGGGGCTCGGCCCTTCGCCCGTCCGTTTCAGGCTGGCCTCCCTGCTCAGGGCGCCCCCCGGAGAGGTGGGCCTGCAGGCCGGCGTCGCCCTCCCGACCTCCCCGCGAGCCGGGTGTGCAGCCCGGTGCCCTCTGAACGCCGGCTCCGGTGGGCTCGACTGCAGGCGGGCGCCCGGCTCCGTGAAGCGGGGCTGCCGCCAGAAGGCCTCCCGCAGCCTCGGAACGAGTGGGTTTGCTCTGCGGTGGGTCCGGCCGCTCGGTCCCAGCAGAAGCTGCTTCCGATGTCCTCGCGCGTGCTTCGCCGAGGCCGAGGTCGGGGGCCTCCTTCTAGGACGGCCCCCCACCTGAGGCCCGGCTGGCAGCCTTCCTGCGGCTACCGCCCCACCCTGCCGCGGCCCAGCTTGCCCCTTCGCCAAGGAGGCCTGCACGCGGAAGGCAGCTCGGCTTCAGGCTTGCCTCTCGGATGGAAGGCTGTGGTGCTCGCTCGAGGTGAACAGGCTTCGCGCTGAGAAGGCCTCCTTCTCCGTGCAGCGACGTGTGTGCGGACGTGGACGGGGATGGCCTTCCACCCTGCCTTGTCTCTCCCAGGGAGGTCGAGGGGCTTGACCTACGGCGTCCCCACCCACGGCGAGTCAGCCAACCGCTTCCCCGGGGAGGACGCGAGGCGCCGGCCCGGGAGAAGCCGGCCCCACGGCCCGGGCGCTCGGGCCTCACGAAGCGCGCCCTTCCTCTCTCCTGCCTGCTTCTCTCTTCGCACTCGTCTTTCCCTGGGCCGACGTTCACCCCCGGAGCGCACCGTGGCTCGGCCTGGAGGGACCTGCTGTCTCCTTCGGTTTTGAGGCCCAGGCGTGTGACCGCCTTGACTCCCCGAAGCCGCTGTCGGCCCCGAGGTGCTGGCGGCACCCGCAGGTCCCTGGGGTGGAGGCCCCAGCCGGCAGGGTGTTTGCATCGCTTTCCGCATCTGAGAGCAGGCGTGGTGCTTTCGGGGAAGGGGGAGCTGAAAGAGCCCCCTCCGGGATGCGTGTTCCAGAGCCGAGGGTTGGGCGGCTTGCGGGGTGCTTCTAGGGTTCACAGCCGCTTCTCTCCTAATGGGACAGAGTGGGGCTTGCTGTGCCAAGGCGTCCCGCTGAAACAGTCCCATGGCAGGGGCTCGGCCCTTCGCCCGTCCGTTTCAGGCTGGCCTCCCTGATCAGGGCGCCCCCCGGAGAGGTGGGCCTGCAGGCCGGCGTCGCCCTCCCGACCTGCCCGCGAGCCGGGTGTGCAGCCCGGTGCCCTCTGAACGCCGGCTCCGGTGGGCTCGACTGCAGGCGGGCGCCCGGCTCCGTGAAGCGGGGCTGCCGCCAGAAGGCCTCCCGCAGCCTCGGAACGAGTGGGTTTGCTCTGCGGTGGGTCCGGCCGCTCGGTCCCAGCAGAAGCTGCTTCCGATGTCCTCGCGCGTGCTTCGCCGAGGCCGAGGTCGGGGGCCTCCTTCTAGGACGGCCCCCCACCTGAGGCCCGGCTGGCAGCCTTCCTGCGGCTACCGCCCCACCCTGCCGCGGCCCAGCTTGCCCCTTCGCCAAGGAGGCCTGCACGCGGAAGGCAGCTCGGCTTCAGGCTTGCCTCTCGGATGGAAGGCTGTGGTGCTCGCTCGAGGTGAACAGGCTTCGCGCTGAGAAGGCCTCCTTCTCCGTGCAGCGACGTGTGTGCGGACGTGGACGGGGATGGCCTTCCACCCTGCCTTGTCTCTCCCAGGGAGGTCGAGGGGCTTGACCTACGGCGTCCCCACCCACGGCGAGTAAGCCAACCGCTTCCCCGGGGAGGACGCGAGGCGCCGGCCCGGGAGAAGCCGTCCCCACGGCCCGGGCGCTCGGGCCTCACGAAGCGCGCCCTTCCTCTCTCCTGCCTGCTTCTCTCTTCGCACTCGTCTTTCCCTGGGCCGACGTTCACCCCCGGAGCGCACCGTGGCTCGGCCTGGAGGGACCTGCTGTCTCCTTCGGTTTTGAGGCCCAGGCGTGTGACCGCCTTGACTCCCCGAAGGCGCTGTCGGCCCCGAGGTGCTGGCGGCACCCGCAGGTCCCTGGGGTGGAGGCCCCAGCCGGCAGGGTGTTTGCATCGCTTTCCGCATCTGAGAGCAGGCATGGGGCTTTCGGGGAAGGGGGAGCTGACAGAGCTCCCTCCGGGAAGCGCGTGCCAGAGCCGAGGGTTGGGCGCCTTGCTCCGTGCTTCTAGGGGTCACAGCCACTTCTCTCCTAATGGGACAGAGTGGGGCTTGCTGTGCCAAGGCGTCCCGCTGAAACAGTCCCATGGCAGGGGCTCGGCCCTTCGCCCGTCCGTTTCAGGCTGGCCTCCCTGCTCAGGGCGCCCCCCGGAGAGGTGGGCCTGCAGGCCGGCGTCGCCCTCCCGACCTCCCCGCGAGCCGGGTGTGCAGCCCGGTGCCCTCTGAACGCCGGCTCCGGTGGGCTCGACTGCAGGCGGGCGCCCGGCTCCGTGAAGCGGGGCTGCCGCCAGAAGGCCTCCCGCAGCCTCGGAACGAGTGGGTTTGCTCTGCGGTGGGTCTGGCCGCTCGGTCCCAGCAGAAGCTGCTTCCGATGTCCTCGCGCGTGCTTCGCCGAGGCCGAGGTCGGGGGCCTCCTTCTAGGACGGCCCCCCACCTGAGGCCCGGCTGGCAGCCTTCCTGCGGCTACCGCCCCACCCTGCCGCGGCCCAGCTTGCCCCTTCGCCAAGGAGGCCTGCACGCGGAAGGCAGCTCGGCTTCAGGCTTGCCTCTCGGATGGAAGGCTGTGGTGCTCGCTCGAGGTGAACAGGCTTCGCGCTGAGAAGGCCTCCTTCTCCGTGCAGCGACGTGTGTGCGGACGTGGACGGGGATGGCCTTCCACCCTGCCTTGTCTCTCCCAGGGAGGTCAAGGGGCTTGACCTACGGCGTCCCCACCCACGGCGAGTAAGCCAACCGCTTCCCCGGGGAGGACGCGAGGCGCCAGCCCGGGAGAAGCCGTCCCCACGGCCCGGGCGCTCGGGCCTCACGAAGCGCGCCCTTCCTCTCTCCTGCCTGCTTCTCTCTTCGCACTCGTCTTTCCCTGGGCCGACGTTCACCCCCGGAGCGCACCGTGGCTCGGCCTGGAGGGACCTGCTGTCTCCTTCGGTTTTGAGGCCCAGGCGTGTGACCGCCTTGACTCCCCGAAGGCGCTGTCGGCCCCGAGGTGCTGGCGGCACCCGCAGGTCCCTGGGGTGGAGGCCCCAGCCGGCAGGGTGTTTGCATCGCTTTCCGCATCTGAGAGCAGGCGTGGTGCTTTCGGGGAAGGGGTAGCTGACAGAGCTCCCTCCGGGAAGCGCGTGCCAGAGCCGAGGGTTGGGCGCCTTGCTCTGTGCTTCTAGGGGTCACAGCCGCTTCTCTCCTAATGGGACGGAGTGGGGCTTGCTGGGTCAAGGCGTCCCCCTGAAACAGTCCCATGGCAGGGGCTCGGCCCTTCGCCCGTCCGTTTCAGGCTGGCCTCCCTGCTCAGGGCGCCCCCCGGAGAGGTGGGCCTGCAGGCCGGCGTCGCCCTCCCGACCTGCCCGCGAGCCGGGTGTGCAGCCCGGTGCCCTCTGAACGCCGGCTCCGGTGGGCTCGACTGCAGGCGGGCGCCCGGCTCCGTGAAGCGGGGCTGCCGCCAGAAGGCCTCCCGCAGCCTCGGAACGAGTGGGTTTGCTCTGCGGTGGGTCCGGCCGCTCGGTCCCAGCAGAAGCTGCTTCCGATGTCCTCGCGCGTGCTTCGCCGAGGCCGAGGTCGGGGGCCTCCTTCTAGGACGGCCCCCCACCTGAGGCCCGGCTGGCAGCCTTCCTGCGGCTACCGCCCCACCCTGCCGCGGCCCAGCTTGCCCCTTCGCCAAGGAGGCCTGCACGCGGAAGGCAGCTCGGCTTCAGGCTTGCCTCTCGGATGGAAGGCTGTGGTGCTCGCTCGAGGTGAACAGGCTTCGCGCTGAGAAGGCCTCCTTCTCCGTGCAGCGACGTGTGTGCGGACGTGGACGGGGATGGCCTTCCACCCTGCCTTGTCTCTCCCAGGGAGGTCGAGGGGCTTGACCTACGGCGTCCCCACCCACGGCGAGTAAGCCAACCGCTTCCCCGGGGAGGACGCGAGGCGCCGGCCCGGGAGAAGCCGTCCCCACGGCCCGGGCGCTCGGGCCTCACGAAGCGCGCCCTTCCTCTCTCCTGCCTGCTTCTCTCTTCGCACTCGTCTTTCCCTGGGCCGACGTTCACCCCCGGAGCGCACCGTGGCTCGGCCTGGAGGGACCTGCTGTCTCCTTCGGTTTTGAGGCCCAGGCGTGTGACCGCCTTGACTCCCCGAAGGCGCTGTCGGCCCCGAGGTGCTGGCGGCACCCGCAGGTCCCTGGGGTGGAGGCCCCAGCCGGCAGGGTGTTTGCATCGCTTTCCGCATCTGAGAGCAGGCGTGGTGCTTTCGGGGAAGGGGGAGCTGATAGAGCTCCCTCCGGGAAGCGCGTGCCAGAGCCGAGGGTTGGGCGCCTTGCTCTGTGCTTCTAGGGGTCACAGCCGCTTCTCTCCTAATGGGACAGAGTGGGGCTTGCTGTGCCAAGGCGTCCCGCTGAAACAGTCCCATGGCAGGGGCTCGGCCCTTCGCCCATCCGTTTCAGGCTGGCCTCCCTGCTCAGGGCGCCCCCCGGAGAGGTGGGCCTGCAGGCCGGCGTCGCCCTCCCGACCTCCCCGCGAGCCGGGTGTGCAGCCCGGTGCCCTCTGAACGCCGGCTCCGGTGGGCTCGACTGCAGGCGGGCGCCCGGCTCCGTGAAGCGGGGCTGCCGCCAGAAGGCCTCCCGCAGCCTCGGAACGAGTGGGTTTGCTCTGCGGTGGGTCCGGCCGCTCGGTCCCAGCAGAAGCTGCTTCCGATGTCCTCGCGCGTGCTTCGCCGAGGCCGAGGTCGGGGGCCTCCTTCTAGGACGGCCCCCCACCTGAGGCCCGGCTGGCAGCCTTCCTGCGGCTTCCGCCCCACCCTGCCGCGGCCCAGCTTGCCCCTTCGCCAAGGAGGCCTGCACGCGGAAGGCAGCTCGGCTTCAGGCTTGCCTCTCGGATGGAAGGCTGTGGTGCTCGCTCGAGGTGAACAGGCTTCGCGCTGAGAAGGCCTCCTTCTCTGTGCAGCGACGTGTGTGCGGACGTGGACGGGGATGGCCTTCCACCCTGCCTTGTCTCTCCCAGGGAGGTCGAGGGGCTTGACCTACGGCGTCCCCACCCACGGCGAGTAAGCCAACCGCTTCCCCGGGGAGGACGCGAGGCGCCGGCCCGGGAGAAGCCGTCCCCACGGCCCGGGCGCTCGGGCCTCACGAAGCGCGCCCTTCCTCTCTCCTGCCTGCTTCTCTCTTCGCACTCGTCTTTCCCTGGGCCGACGTTCACCCCCGGAGCGCACCGTGGCTCGGCCTGGAGGGACCTGCTGTCTCCTTCGGTTTTGAGGCCCAGGCGTGTGACCGCCTTGACTCCCCGAAGGCGCTGTCGGCCCCGAGGTGCTGGCGGCACCCGCAGGTCCCTGGGGTGGAGGCCCCAGCCGGCAGGGTGTTTGCATCGCTTTCCGCATCTGAGAGCAGGCGTGGTGCTTTCGGGGAAGGGGTAGCTGACAGAGCTCCCTCCGGGAAGCGCGTGCCAGAGCCGAGGGTTGGGCGCCTTGCTCTGTGCTTCTAGGGGTCACAGCCGCTTCTCTCCTAATGGGACGGAGTGGGGCTTGCTGGGTCAAGGCGTCCCCCTGAAACAGTCCCATGGCAGGGGCTCGGCCCTTCGCCCGTCCGTTTCAGGCTGGCCTCCCTGCTCAGGGCGCCCCCCGGAGAGGTGGGCCTGCAGGCCGGCGTCGCCCTCCCGACCTGCCCGCGAGCCGGGTGTGCAGCCCGGTGCCCTCTGAACGCCGGCTCCGGTGGGCTCGACTGCAGGCGGGCGCCCGGCTCCGTGAAGCGGGGCTGCCGCCAGAAGGCCTCCCGCAGCCTCGGAACGAGTGGGTTTGCTCTGCGGTGGGTCCGGCCGCTCGGTCCCAGCAGAAGCTGCTTCCGATGTCCTCGCGCGTGCTTCGCCGAGGCCGAGGTCGGGGGCCTCCTTCTAGGACGGCCCCCCACCTGAGGCCCGGCTGGCAGCCTTCCTGCGGCTACCGCCCCACCCTGCCGCGGCCCAGCTTGCCCCTTCGCCAAGGAGGCCTGCACGCGGAAGGCAGCTCGGCTTCAGGCTTGCCTCTCGGATGGAAGGCTGTGGTGCTCGCTCGAGGTGAACAGGCTTCGCGCTGAGAAGGCCTCCTTCTCCGTGCAGCGACGTGTGTGCGGACGTGGACGGGGATGGCCTTCCACCCTGCCTTGTCTCTCCCAGGGAGGTCGAGGGGCTTGACCTACGGCGTCCCCACCCACGGCGAGTAAGCCAACCGCTTCCCCGGGGAGGACGCGAGGCGCCGGCCCGGGAGAAGCCGTCCCCACGGCCCGGGCGCTCGGGCCTCACGAAGCGCGCCCTTCCTCTCTCCTGCCTGCTTCTCTCTTCGCACTCGTCTTTCCCTGGGCCGACGTTCACCCCCGGAGCGCACCGTGGCTCGGCCTGGAGGGACCTGCTGTCTCCTTCGGTTTTGAGGCCCAGGCGTGTGACCGCCTTGACTCCCCGAAGGCGCTGTCGGCCCCGAGGTGCTGGCGGCACCCGCAGGTCCCTGGGGTGGAGGCCCCAGCCGGCAGGGTGTTTGCATCGCTTTCCGCATCTGAGAGCAGGCGTGGTGCTTTCGGGGAAGGGGGAGCTGACAGAGCTCCCTCCGGGAAGCGCGTGCCAGAGCCGAGGGTTGGGCGCCTTGCTCTGTGCTTCTAGGGGTCACAGCCGCTTCTCTCCTAATGGGACAGAGTGGGGCTTGCTGTGCCAAGGCGTCCCGCTGAAACAGTCCCATGGCAGGGGCTCGGCCCTTCGCCCATCCGTTTCAGGCTGGCCTCCCTGCTCAGGGCGCCCCCCGGAGAGGTGGGCCTGCAGGCCGGCGTCGCCCTCCCGACCTCCCCGCGAGCCGGGTGTGCAGCCCGGTGCCCTCTGAACGCCGGCTCCGGTGGGCTCGACTGCAGGCGGGCGCCCGGCTCCGTGAAGCGGGGCTGCCGCCAGAAGGCCTCCCGCAGCCTCGGAACGAGTGGGTTTGCTCTGCGGTGGGTCCGGCCGCTCGGTCCCAGCAGAAGCTGCTTCCGATGTCCTCGCGCGTGCTTCGCCGAGGCCGAGGTCGGGGGCCTCCTTCTAGGACGGCCCCCCACCTGAGGCCCGGCTGGCAGCCTTCCTGCGGCTTCCGCCCCACCCTGCCGCGGCCCAGCTTGCCCCTTCGCCAAGGAGGCCTGCACGCGGAGGCAGCTCGGCTTCAGGCTTGCCTCTCCGAGGGAAGGCTGTGGTGCTCACTCGAGGTGAACAGGCCTCGCGCTGAGAAGGCCTCCTTCTCCGTGCAGCGACGTGTGTGCGGACGTGGACGGGGATGGCCTTCCACTCTGCCTTGTCTCTCCCAGGGAGGTCGAGGGGCTTGACCTACGGCGTCCCCACTCACGGCGAGTCAGCCAACTGCTTCCCCGGGGAGGACGCGAGGCGCCGGCCCGGGAGAAGCCGGCCCCACGGCCCGGGCGCTCGGGCCTCACGAAGCGCGCCCTTCCTCTCTCCTGCCCGCTTCTCTCTTCGCACTCGTCTTTCCCTTAGCCGGCGTTCTCCCCCGGAGCGCACCGTGGCTCGGCCTGGAGGGACCTGCTGTCTCCTTCGGTTTTGAGGCCCAGGCGTGTGACCGCCTTGACTCCCCGAAGGCGCTGTCGGCCCCGAGGTGCTGGCGGCACCCGCAGGTCCCTGGGGTGGAGGCCCCAGCCGGCAGGGTGTTTGCATCGCTTTCCGCATCTGAGAGCAGGCGTCCTGCTTTCGGGGAAGGGGGAGCTGACAGAGCTCCCTCCGGGAAGCGCGTGCCAGAGCCGAGGGTTGGGCGCCTTGCTCTGTGCTTCTAGGGGTCACAGCCGCTTCTCTCCTAATGGGACAGAGTGGGGCTTGCTGTGCCAAGGCGTCCCGCTGAAACAGTCCCATGGCAGGGGCTCGGCCCTTCGCCCGTCCGTTTCAGGCTGGCCTCCCTGCTCAGGGCGCCCCCCGGAGAGGTGGGCCTGCAGGCCGGCGTCGCCCTCCCGACCTCCCCGCGAGCCGGGTGTGCAGCCCGGTGCCCTCTGAACGCCGGCTCCGGTGGGCTCGACTGCAGGCGGGCGCCCGACTCCGTGAAGCGGGGCTGCCGCCAGAAGGCCTCCCGCAGCCTCGGAACGAGTGGGTTTGCTCTGCGGTGGGTCCGGCCGCTCGGTCCCAGCAGAAGCTGCTTCCGATGTCCTCGCGCGTGCTTCGCCGAGGCCGAGGTCGGGGGCCTCCTTCTAGGACGGCCCCCCACCTGAGGCCCGGCTGGCAGCCTTCCTGCGGCTTCCGCCCCACCCTGCCGCGGCCCAGCTTGCCCCTTCGCCAAGGAGGCCTGCACGCGGAAGGCAGCTCGGCTTCAGGCTTGCCTCTCCGAGGGAAGGCTGTGGTGCTCGCTCGAGGTGAACAGGCCTCGCGCTGAGAAGGCCTCCTTCTCCGTGCAGCGACGTGTGTGCGGACGTGGACGGGGATGGCCTTCCACCCTGCCTTGTCTCTCCCAGGGAGGTCGAGGGGCTTGACCTACGGCGTCCCCACCCACGGCGAGTCAGCCAACCGCTTCCCCGGGGAGGACGCGAGGCGCCGGCCCGGGAGAAGCTGGCCCCACGGCCCGGGCGCTCGGGCCTCACGAAGCGCGCCCTACCTCTCTCCTGCCCGCTTCTCTCTTCGCACTCGTCTTTCCCTTAGCCGACGTTCTCCCCCGGAGGGCACCGTGGCTCGGCCTGGAGGGACCTGCTGTCTCCTTCGGTTTTGAGGCCCAGGCGTGCGACCGCCTTGACTCCCCGAAGCCGCTGTCGGCCCCGAGGTGCTGGTGGCACCCGCAGGTCCCTGGGGTGGAGGCCCCAGCCGGAAGGGTGTTTGCATCGCTATCCGCATCTGAGAGCAGGCGTGGTGCTTTCGGGGAAGGGGGAGCTGACAGAGCTCCCTCCGGGAAGCGCGTGCCAGAGCCGAGGGTTGGGCGCCTTGCTCCGTGCTTCTAGGGGTCACAGCCGCTTCTCTCCTAATGGGACAGAGTGGGGCTTGCTGTGCCAAGGCGTCCCGCTGAAACAGTCCCATGGCAGGGGCTCGGCCCTTCGCCCGTCCGTTTCAGGCTGGCCTCCCTGCTCAGGGCGCCCCCCGAGAGGTGGGCCTGCAGGCCGGCGTCGGCCTCCCGACCTCCCCGCGAGCCGGGTGTGCAGCCCGGTGATCTCTGAACGCCGGCTCCGGTGGGCTCGACTGCGGGCGGGCGCCCGGCTCCGTGAAGCGGGGCTGCCGCCAGAAGGCCTCCCGCAGCCTCGGAACGAGTGGGTTTGCTCTGGGGTGGGTCTGGCCGCTCGGTCCCAGCAGAAGCTGCTTCCGATGTCCTCGCGCGTGCTTCGCCGAGGCCGAGGTCGGGGGCCTCCTTCTAGGACAGCCCCCCACCTGAGGCCCGGCTGGCAGCCTTCCTGCGGCTTCCGCCCCACCCGGCCGCGGCCCAGCTTGCCCCTTCGCCAAGGAGGCCTGCACGCGGAAGGCAGCTCGGCTTCAGGCTTGCCTCTCGGAGGGAAGGCTGTGGTGCTCGCTCGAGGTGAACAGGCCTCGCGCTGAGAAGGCCTCCTTCTCCGTGCAGCGACGTGTTTGCGGACGTGGACGGGGATGGCCTTCCACTCTGCCTTATCTCTCCCAGGGAGGTCGAGGGGCTTGACCTACGGCGTCCCCACCCACGGCGAGTCAGCCAACCGCTTCCCCGGGGAGGACGCGAGGCGCCGGCCCGGGAGAAGCCGGCCCCACGGCCCGGGCGCTCGGGCCTCACGAAGCGCGCCCTTCCTCTCTCCTGCCCGCTTCTCTCTTCGCACTCGTCTTTCCCTGGGCCGACGTTCTCCCCCGGAGGGCACCGTGGCTCGGCCTGGAGGGACCTGCTGTCTCCTTCGGTTTTGAGGCCCAGGCGTGCGACCGCCTTGACTCCCCGAAGCCGCTGTCGGCTCCGAGGTGCTGGCGGCACCCGCAGGTCCCTGGGGTGGAGGCCCCAGCCGGCAGGGTGTTTGCATCGCTTTCCGCATCTGAGAGCAGGCGTGGTGCTTTCGGGGAAGGGGGAGCTGACAGAGCTCCCTCCGGGAAGCGCGTGCCAGAGCCGAGGGTTGGGCGCCTTGCTCCGTGCTTCTAGTGGTCACAGCCGCTTCTCTCCTAATGGGACAGAGTGGGGCTTGCTGTGCCAAGGCGTCCCGCTGAAACAGTCCCATGGCAGGGGCTCGGCCCTTCGCCCGTCCGTTTCAGGCTGGCCTCCCTGATCAGGGCGCCCCCCGGAGAGGTGGGCCTGCAGGCCGGCGTCGCCCTCCCGACCTGCCCGCAAGCCGGGTGTGCAGCCCGGTGCCCTCTGAACGCCGGCTCCGGTGGGCTCGACTGCAGGCGGGCGCCCGGCTCCGTGAAGCGGGGCTGCCTCCAGAAGGCCTCCCGCAGCCTCGGAACGAGTGGGTTTGCTCTGCGGTGGGTCCGGCCGCTCGGTCCCAGCAGAAGCTGCTTCCGATGTCCTCGCGCGTGCTTCGCCGAGGCCGAGGTCGGGGGCCTCCTTCTAGGACGGCCCCCCACCTGAGGCCCGGCTGGCAGCCTTCCTGCGGCCTCCGCCCCACCCTGCCGCGGCCCAGCTTGCCCCTTCGCCAAGGAGGCCTGCACGCGGAGGCAGCTCGGCTTCAGGCTTGCCTCTCGGAGGGAAGGCTGTGGTGCTCGCTCGAGGTAAACAGGCCTCGCGCTGAGAAGGCCTCCTTCTCCGTGCAGCGACGTGTGTGCGGACGTGGACGGGGATGGCCTTCCACTCTGCCTTGTCTCTCCCAGGGAGGTCGAGGGGCTTGACCTACGGCGTCCCCACGCACGGCGAGTCAGCCAACCGCTTCCCCGGGGAGGACGCGAGGCGCCGGCCCGGGAGAAGCCGGCCCCACGGCCCGGGCGCTCGGGCCTCACGAAGCGCGCCCTTCCTCTCTCCTGCCCACTTCTCTCTTCGCACTCGTCTTTCCCTGGGCCGACGTTCTCCCCCGGAGCGCACCGTGGCTCGGCCTGGAGGGACCTGCTGTCTCCTTCGGTTTTGAGGCCCAGGCGTGCGACCGCCTTGACTCCCCGAAGCCGCTGTCGGCCCCGAGGTGCTGGCGGCACCCGCAGGTCCCTGGGGTGGAGGCCCCAGCCGGCAGGGTGTTTGCATCGCTTTCCGCATCTGAGAGCAGGCGTGGTGCTTTCGGGGAAGGGGGAGCTGAAAGAGCCCCCTCCGGGATGCGTGTTCCAGAGCCGAGGGTTGGGCGGCTTGCGGGGTGCTTCTAGGGTTCACAGCCGCTTCTCTCCTAATGGGACAGAGTGGGGCTTGCTGTGCCAAGGCGTCCCGCTGAAACAGTCCCATGGCAGGGGCTCGGCCCTTCGCCCGTCCGTTTCAGGCTGGCCTCCCTGATCAGGGCGCCCCCCGGAGAGGTGGGCCTGCAGGCCGGCGTCGCCCTCCCGACCTGCCCGCGAGCCGGGTGTGCAGCCCGGTGCCCTCTGAACGCCGGCTCCGGTGGGCTCGACTGCAGGCGGGCGCCCGGCTCCGTGAAGCGGGGCTGCCGCCAGAAGGCCTCCCGCAGCCTCGGAACGAGTGGGTTTGCTCTGCGGTGGGTCCGGCCGCTCGGTCCCAGCAGAAGCTGCTTCCGATGTCCTCGCGCGTGCTTCGCCGAGGCCGAGGTCGGGGGCCTCCTTCTAGGACGGCCCCCCACCTGAGGCCCGGCTGGCAGCCTTCCTGCGGCTACCGCCCCACCCTGCCGCGGCCCAGCTTGCCCCTTCGCCAAGGAGGCCTGCACGCGGAAGGCAGCTCGGCTTCAGGCTTGCCTCTCGGATGGAAGGCTGTGGTGCTCGCTCGAGGTGAACAGGCTTCGCGCTGAGAAGGCCTCCTTCTCCGTGCAGCGACGTGTGTGCAGACGTGGACGGGGATGGCCTTCCACCCTGCCTTGTCTCTCCCAGGGAGGTCGAGGGGCTTGACCTACGGCGTCCCCACCCACGGCGAGTAAGCCAACCGCTTCCCCGGGGAGGACGCGAGGCGCCGGCCCGGGAGAAGCCGTCCCCACGGCCCGGGCGCTCGGGCCTCACGAAGCGCGCCCTTCCTCTCTCCTGCCTGCTTCTCTCTTCGCACTCGTCTTTCCCTGGGCCGACGTTCACCCCCGGAGCGCACCGTGGCTCGGCCTGGAGGGACCTGCTGTCTCCTTCGGTTTTGAGGCCCAGGCGTGTGACCGCCTTGACTCCCCGAAGGCGCTGTCGGCCCCGAGGTGCTGGCGGCACCCGCAGGTCCCTGGGGTGGAGGCCCCAGCCGGCAGGGTGTTTGCATCGCTTTCCGCATCTGAGAGCAGGCGTGGTGCTTTCGGGGAAGGGGGAGCTGACAGAGCTCCCTCCGGGAAGCGCGTGCCAGAGCCGAGGGTTGGGCGCCTTGCTCTGTGCTTCTAGGGGTCACAGCCGCTTCTCTCCTAATGGGACGGAGTGGGGCTTGCTGGGTCAAGGCGTCCCCCTGAAACAGTCCCATGGCAGGGGCTCGGCCCTTCGCCCGTCCGTTTCAGGCTGGCCTCCCTGATCAGGGCGCCCCCCGGAGAGGTGGGCCTGCAGGCCGGCGTCGCCCTCCCGACCTCCCCGCGAGCCGGGTGTGCAGCCCGGTGCCCTCTGAACGCCGGCTCCGGTGGGCTCGACTGCAGGCGGGCGCCCGGCTCCGTGAAGCGGGGCTGCCGCCAGAAGGCCTCCCGCAGCCTCGGAACGAGTGGGTTTGCTCTGCGGTGGGTCCGGCCGCTCGGTCCCAGCAGAAGCTGCTTCCGATGTCCTCGCGCGTGCTTCGCCGAGGCCGAGGTCGGGGGCCTCCTTCTAGGACGGCCCCCCACCTGAGGCCCGGCTGGCAGCCTTCCTGCGGCTACCGCCCCACCCGGCCGCGGCCCAGCTTGCCCCTTCGCCAAGGAGGCCTGCACGCGGAAGGCAGCTCGGCTTCAGGCTTGCCTCTCGGATGGAAGGCTGTGGTGCTCGCTCGAGGTGAACAGGCTTCGCGCTGAGAAGGCCTCCTTCTCCGTACAGCGACGTGTGTGCGGACGTGGACTTGGATGGCCTTCCACCCTGCCTTGTCTCTCCCAGGGAGGTCGAGGGGCTTGACCTACGGCGTCCCCACCCACGGCGAGTAAGCCAACCGCTTCCCCGGGGAGGACGCGAGGCGCCGGCCCGGGAGAAGCCGTCCCCACGGCCCGGGCGCTCGGGCCTCACGAAGCGCGCCCTTCCTCTCTCCTGCCCGCTTCTCTCTTCGCACTCGTCTTTCCCTGGGCCGACGTTCTCCCCCGGAGGGCACCGTGGCTCGGCCTGGAGGGACCTGCTGTCTCCTTCGGTTTTGAGGCCCAGGCGTGCGACCGCCTTGACTCCCCGAAGCCGCTGTCGGCTCCGAGGTGCTGGCGGCACCCGCAGGTCCCTGGGGTGGAGGCCCCAGCCGGCAGGGTGTTTGCATCGCTTTCCGCATCTGAGAGCAGGCGTGGTGCTTTCGGGGAAGGGGGAGCTGACAGAGCTCCCTCCGGGAAGCGCGTGCCAGAGCCGAGGGTTGGGCGCCTTGCTCCGTGCTTCTAGTGGTCACAGCCGCTTCTCTCCTAATGGGACAGAGTGGGGCTTGCTGTGCCAAGGCGTCCCGCTGAAACAGTCCCATGGCAGGGGCTCGGCCCTTCGCCCGTCCGTTTCAGGCTGGCCTCCCTGATCAGGGCGCCCCCCGGAGAGGTGGGCCTGCAGGCCGGCGTCGCCCTCCCGACCTGCCCGCAAGCCGGGTGTGCAGCCCGGTGCCCTCTGAACGCCGGCTCCGGTGGGCTCGACTGCAGGCGGGCGCCCGGCTCCGTGAAGCGGGGCTGCCTCCAGAAGGCCTCCCGCAGCCTCGGAACGAGTGGGTTTGCTCTGCGGTGGGTCCGGCCGCTCGGTCCCAGCAGAAGCTGCTTCCGATGTCCTCGCGCGTGCTTCGCCGAGGCCGAGGTCGGGGGCCTCCTTCTAGGACGGCCCCCCACCTGAGGCCCGGCTGGCAGCCTTCCTGCGGCCTCCGCCCCACCCTGCCGCGGCCCAGCTTGCCCCTTCGCCAAGGAGGCCTGCACGCGGAGGCAGCTCGGCTTCAGGCTTGCCTCTCGGAGGGAAGGCTGTGGTGCTCGCTCGAGGTAAACAGGCCTCGCGCTGAGAAGGCCTCCTTCTCCGTGCAGCGACGTGTGTGCGGACGTGGACGGGGATGGCCTTCCACTCTGCCTTGTCTCTCCCAGGGAGGTCGAGGGGCTTGACCTACGGCGTCCCCACGCACGGCGAGTCAGCCAACCGCTTCCCCGGGGAGGACGCGAGGCGCCGGCCCGGGAGAAGCCGGCCCCACGGCCCGGGCGCTCGGGCCTCACGAAGCGCGCCCTTCCTCTCTCCTGCCCACTTCTCTCTTCGCACTCGTCTTTCCCTGGGCCGACGTTCTCCCCCGGAGCGCACCGTGGCTCGGCCTGGAGGGACCTGCTGTCTCCTTCGGTTTTGAGGCCCAGGCGTGCGACCGCCTTGACTCCCCGAAGCCGCTGTCGGCCCCGAGGTGCTGGCGGCACCCGCAGGTCCCTGGGGTGGAGGCCCCAGCCGGCAGGGTGTTTGCATCGCTTTCCGCATCTGAGAGCAGGCGTGGTGCTTTCGGGGAAGGGGGAGCTGAAAGAGCCCCCTCCGGGATGCGTGTTCCAGAGCCGAGGGTTGGGCGGCTTGCGGGGTGCTTCTAGGGTTCACAGCCGCTTCTCTCCTAATGGGACAGAGTGGGGCTTGCTGTGCCAAGGCGTCCCGCTGAAACAGTCCCATGGCAGGGGCTCGGCCCTTCGCCCGTCCGTTTCAGGCTGGCCTCCCTGATCAGGGCGCCCCCCGGAGAGGTGGGCCTGCAGGCCGGCGTCGCCCTCCCGACCTGCCCGCGAGCCGGGTGTGCAGCCCGGTGCCCTCTGAACGCCGGCTCCGGTGGGCTCGACTGCAGGCGGGCGCCCGGCTCCGTGAAGCGGGGCTGCCGCCAGAAGGCCTCCCGCAGCCTCGGAACGAGTGGGTTTGCTCTGCGGTGGGTCCGGCCGCTCGGTCCCAGCAGAAGCTGCTTCCGATGTCCTCGCGCGTGCTTCGCCGAGGCCGAGGTCGGGGGCCTCCTTCTAGGACGGCCCCCCACCTGAGGCCCGGCTGGCAGCCTTCCTGCGGCTACCGCCCCACCCTGCCGCGGCCCAGCTTGCCCCTTCGCCAAGGAGGCCTGCACGCGGAAGGCAGCTCGGCTTCAGGCTTGCCTCTCGGATGGAAGGCTGTGGTGCTCGCTCGAGGTGAACAGGCTTCGCGCTGAGAAGGCCTCCTTCTCCGTGCAGCGACGTGTGTGCAGACGTGGACGGGGATGGCCTTCCACCCTGCCTTGTCTCTCCCAGGGAGGTCGAGGGGCTTGACCTACGGCGTCCCCACCCACGGCGAGTAAGCCAACCGCTTCCCCGGGGAGGACGCGAGGCGCCGGCCCGGGAGAAGCCGTCCCCACGGCCCGGGCGCTCGGGCCTCACGAAGCGCGCCCTTCCTCTCTCCTGCCTGCTTCTCTCTTCGCACTCGTCTTTCCCTGGGCCGACGTTCACCCCCGGAGCGCACCGTGGCTCGGCCTGGAGGGACCTGCTGTCTCCTTCGGTTTTGAGGCCCAGGCGTGTGACCGCCTTGACTCCCCGAAGGCGCTGTCGGCCCCGAGGTGCTGGCGGCACCCGCAGGTCCCTGGGGTGGAGGCCCCAGCCGGCAGGGTGTTTGCATCGCTTTCCGCATCTGAGAGCAGGCGTGGTGCTTTCGGGGAAGGGGGAGCTGACAGAGCTCCCTCCGGGAAGCGCGTGCCAGAGCCGAGGGTTGGGCGCCTTGCTCTGTGCTTCTAGGGGTCACAGCCGCTTCTCTCCTAATGGGACGGAGTGGGGCTTGCTGGGTCAAGGCGTCCCCCTGAAACAGTCCCATGGCAGGGGCTCGGCCCTTCGCCCGTCCGTTTCAGGCTGGCCTCCCTGATCAGGGCGCCCCCCGGAGAGGTGGGCCTGCAGGCCGGCGTCGCCCTCCCGACCTCCCCGCGAGCCGGGTGTGCAGCCCGGTGCCCTCTGAACGCCGGCTCCGGTGGGCTCGACTGCAGGCGGGCGCCCGGCTCCGTGAAGCGGGGCTGCCGCCAGAAGGCCTCCCGCAGCCTCGGAACGAGTGGGTTTGCTCTGCGGTGGGTCCGGCCGCTCGGTCCCAGCAGAAGCTGCTTCCGATGTCCTCGCGCGTGCTTCGCCGAGGCCGAGGTCGGGGGCCTCCTTCTAGGACGGCCCCCCACCTGAGGCCCGGCTGGCAGCCTTCCTGCGGCTACCGCCCCACCCGGCCGCGGCCCAGCTTGCCCCTTCGCCAAGGAGGCCTGCACGCGGAAGGCAGCTCGGCTTCAGGCTTGCCTCTCGGATGGAAGGCTGTGGTGCTCGCTCGAGGTGAACAGGCTTCGCGCTGAGAAGGCCTCCTTCTCCGTACAGCGACGTGTGTGCGGACGTGGACTTGGATGGCCTTCCACCCTGCCTTGTCTCTCCCAGGGAGGTCGAGGGGCTTGACCTACGGCGTCCCCACCCACGGCGAGTAAGCCAACCGCTTCCCCGGGGAGGACGCGAGGCGCCGGCCCGGGAGAAGCCGTCCCCACGGCCCGGGCGCTCGGGCCTCACGAAGCGCGCCCTTCCTCTCTCCTGCCCGCTTCTCTCTTCGCACTCGTCTTTCCCTGGGCCGACGTTCACCCCCGGAGCGCACCGTGGCTCGGCCTGGAGGGACCTGCTGTCTCCTTCGGTTTTGAGGCCCAGGCGTGTGACCGCCTTGACTCCCCGAAGGCGCTGTCGGCCCCGAGGTGCTGGCGGCACCCGCAGGTCCCTGGGGTGGAGGCCCCAGCCGGCAGGGTGTTTGCATCGCTTTCCGCATCTGAGAGCAGGCGTCCTGCTTTCGGGGAAGGGGGAGCTGACAGAGCTCCCTCCGGGAAGCGCGTGCCAGAGCCGAGGGTTGGGCGCCTTGCTCTGTGCTTCTAGGGGTCACAGCCGCTTCTCTCCTAATGGGACAGAGTGGGGCTTGCTGTGCCAAGGCGTCCCGCTGAAACAGTCCCATGGCAGGGGCTCGGCCCTTCGCCCGTCCGTTTCAGGCTGGCCTCCCTGCTCAGGGCGCCCCCCGGAGAGGTGGGCCTGCAGGCCGGCGTCGCCCTCCCGACCTCCCCGCGAGCCGGGTGTGCAGCCCGGTGATCTCTGAACGCCGGCTCCGGTGGGCTCGACTGCAGGCGGGCGCCCGACTCCGTGAAGCGGGGCTGCCGCCAGAAGGCCTCCCGCAGCCTCGGAACGAGTGGGTTTGCTCTGCGGTGGGTCCGGCCGCTCGGTCCCAGCAGAAGCTGCTTCCGATGTCCTCGCGCGTGCTTCGCCGAGGCCGAGGTCGGGGGCCTCCTTCTAGGACGGCCCCCCACCTGAGGCCCGGCTGGCAGCCTTCCTGCGGCTTCCGCCCCACCCTGCCGCGGCCCAGCTTGCCCCTTCGCCAAGGAGGCCTGCACGCGGAAGGCAGCTCGGCTTCAGGCTTGCCTCTCCGAGGGAAGGCTGTGGTGCTCGCTCGAGGTGAACAGGCCTCGCGCTGAGAAGGCCTCCTTCTCCGTGCAGCGACGTGTGTGCGGACGTGGACGGGGATGGCCTTCCACCCTGCCTTGTCTCTCCCAGGGAGGTCGAGGGGCTTGACCTACGGCGTCCTCACCCATGGCGAGTCAGCCAACCGCTTCCCCGGGGAAGACGCGAGGCGCCGGCCTGGGAGAAGCCGGCCCCACGGCCCGGGCGCTCGGGCCTCACGAAGCGCGCCCTTCCTCTCTCCTGCCCGCTTCTCTCCTCGCACTCGTCTTTCCCTGGGCCGACGTTCTCCCCCGGAGCGCACCGTGGCTCGGCCTGGAGGGACCTGCTGTCTCCTTCGGTTTTGAGGCCCAGGCATGCGACCGCCTTGACTCCCCGAAGCCGCTGTCGGCCCCGAGGTGCTGGGGGCACCCGCAGGTCCCTGGGCTGGAGGCCCCAGCCGGCAGGGTGTTTGCATCGCTTTCCGTGTCGGAAAGCCGGCGTGGTGCTTTCGGGGAAGGGGGAGCTGAAAGAGCCCCCTCCGGGATGCGTGTTCCAGAGCCGAGGGTTGGGCGGCTTGCGGGGTGCTTCTAGGGTTCACAGCCGCTTCTCTCCTAATGGGACAGAGTGGGGCTTGCTGTGCCAAGGTGTCCCGCTGAAACAGTCCCATGGCAGGGGCTCGGCCCTTCGCCCGTCCGTTTCAGGCTGGCCTCCCTGATCAGGGCGCCCCCCGGAGAGGTGGGCCTGCAGGCCGGCGTCGCCCTCCCGACCTGCCCGCGAGCCGGGTGTGCAGCCCGGTGCCCTCTGAACGCCGGCTCCGGTGGGCTCGACTGCAGGCGGGCGCCCGGCTCCGTGAAGCGGGGCTGCCGCCAGAAGGCCTCCCGCAGCCTCGGAACGAGTGGGTTTGCTCTGCGGTGGGTCCGGCCGCTCGGTCCCAGCAGAAGCTGCTTCCGATGTCCTCGCGCGTGCTTCGCCGAGGCCGAGGTCGGGGGCCTCCTTCTAGGACGGCCCCCCACCTGAGGCCCGGCTGGCAGCCTTCCTGCGGCTTCCGCCCCACCCTGCCGCGGCCCAGCTTGCCCCTTCGCCAAGGAGGCCTGCACGCGGAAGGCAGCTCGGCTTCAGGCTTGCCTCTCCGAGGGAAGGCTGTGGTGCTCGCTCGAGGTGAACAGGCCTCGCGCTGAGAAGGCCTCCTTCTCCGTGCAGCGACGTGTTTGCGGACGTGGACGGGGATGGCCTTCCACCCTGCCTTGTCTCTCCCAGGGAGGTCGAGGGGCTTGACCTACTGCGTCCCCACCCACGGCGAGTCAGCCAACCGCTTCCCCGGGGAGGACGCGAGGCGCCGGCCCAGGAGAAGCCGGCCCCACGGCCCGGGCGCTCGGGCCTCACGAAGCGCGCCCTTCCTCTCTCCTGCCCGCTTCTCTCTTCGCACTCGTCTTTCCCTTAGCCGGCGTTCTCCCCCGGAGCGCACCGTGGCTCGGCCTGGAGGGACCTGCTGTCTCCTTCGGTTTTGAGGCCCAGGCGTGTGACCGCCTTGACTCCCCGAAGGCGCTGTCGGCCCCGAGGTGCTGGCGGCACCCGCAGGTCCCTGGGGTGGAGGCCCCAGCCGGCAGGGTGTTTGCATCGCTTTCCGCATCTGAGAGCAGGCGTGGGGCTTTCGGGGAAGGGGGAGCTGACAGAGCTCCCTCCGGGAAGCGCGTGCCAGAGCCGAGGGTTGGGCGCCTTGCTCCGTGCTTCTAGGGGTCACAGCCACTTCTCTCCTAATGGGACAGAGTGGGGCTTGCTGTGCCAAGGCGTCCCGCTGAAACAGTCCCATGGCAGGGGCTCGGCCCTTCGCCCGTCCGTTTCAGGCTGGCCTCCCTGCTCAGGGCGCCCCCCGGAGAGGTGGGCCTGCAGGCCGGCGTCGCCCTCCCGACCTCCCCGCGAGCCGGGTGTGCAGCCCGGTGCCCTCTGAACGCCGGCTCCGGTGGGCTCGACTGCAGGCGGGCGCCCGGCTCCGTGAAGCGGGGCTGCCGCCAGAAGGCCTCCCGCAGCCTCGGAACGAGTGGGTTTGCTCTGCGGTGGGTCCGGCCGCTCGGTCCCAGCAGAAGCTGCTTCCGATGTCCTCGCGCGTGCTTCGCCGAGGCCGAGGTCGGGGGCCTCCTTCTAGGACGGCCCCCCACCTGAGGCCCGGCTGGCAGCCTTCCTGCGGCTACCGCCCCACCCTGCCGCGGCCCAGCTTGCCCCTTCGCCAAGGAGGCCTGCACGCGGAAGGCAGCTCGGCTTCAGGCTTGCCTCTCGGATGGAAGGCTGTGGTGCTCGCTCGAGGTGAACAGGCTTCGCGCTGAGAAGGCCTCCTTCTCCGTGCAGCGACGTGTGTGCGGACGTGGACGGGGATGGCCTTCCACCCTGCCTTGTCTCTCCCAGGGAGGTCGAGGGGCTTGACCTACGGCGTCCCCACCCACAGCGAGTAAGCCAACCGCTTCCCCGGGGAGGACGCGAGGCGCCGGCCCGGGAGAAGCCGTCCCCACGGCCCGGGCGCTCGGGCCTCACGAAGCGCGCCCTTCCTCTCTCCTGCCTGCTTCTCTCTTCGCACTCGTCTTTCCCTGGGCCGACGTTCACCCCCGGAGCGCACCGTGGCTCGGCCTGGAGGGACCTGCTGTCTCCTTCGGTTTTGAGGCCCAGGCGTGTGACCGCCTTGACTCCCCGAAGGCGCTGTCGGCCCCGAGGTGCTGGCGGCACCCGCAGGTCCCTGGGGTGGAGGCCCCAGCCGGCAGGGTGTTTGCATCGCTTTCCGCATCTGAGAGCAGGCGTGGTGCTTTCGGGGAAGGGGGAGCTGACAGAGCTCCCTCCGGGAAGCGCGTGCCAGAGCCGAGGGTTGGGCGCCTTGCTCTGTGCTTCTAGGGGTCACAGCCGCTTCTCTCCTAATGGGACGGAGTGGGGCTTGCTGGGTCAAGGCGTCCCCCTGAAACAGTCCCATGGCAGGGGCTCGGCCCTTCGCCCGTCCGTTTCAGGCTGGCCTCCCTGATCAGGGCGCCCCCCGGAGAGGTGGGCCTGCAGGCCGGCGTCGCCCTCCCGACCTCCCCGCGAGCCGGGTGTGCAGCCCGGTGCCCTCTGAACGCCGGCTCCGGTGGGCTCGACTGCAGGCGGGCGCCCGGCTCCGTGAAGCGGGGCTGCCGCCAGAAGGCCTCCCGCAGCCTCGGAACGAGTGGGTTTGCTCTGCGGTGGGTCCGGCCGCTCGGTCCCAGCAGAAGCTGCTTCCGATGTCCTCGCGCGTGCTTCGCCGAGGCCGAGGTCGGGGGCCTCCTTCTAGGACGGCCCCCCACCTGAGGCCCGGCTGGCAGCCTTCCTGCGGCTACCGCCCCACCCTGCCGCGGCCCAGCTTGCCCCTTCGCCAAGGAGGCCTGCACGCGGAAGGCAGCTCGGCTTCAGGCTTGCCTCTCGGATGGAAGGCTGTGGTGCTCGCTCGAGGTGAACAGGCTTAGCGCTGAGAAGGCCTCCTTCTCCGTGCAGCGACGTGTGTGCGGACGTGGACTTGGATGGCCTTCCACCCTGCCTTGTCTCTCCCAGGGAGGTCGAGGGGCTTGACCTACGGCGTCCCCACCCACGGCGAGTAAGCCAACCGCTTCCCCGGGGAGGACGCGAGGCGCCGGCCCGGGAGAAGCCGTCCCCACGGCCCGGGCGCTCGGGCCTCACGAAGCGCGCCCTTCCTCTCTCCTGCCTGCTTCTCTCTTCGCACTCGTCTTTCCCTGGGCCGACGTTCACCCCCGGAGCGCACCGTGGCTCGGCCTGGAGGGACCTGCTGTCTCCTTCGGTTTTGAGGCCCAGGCGTGTGACCGCCTTGACTCCCCGAAGGCGCTGTCGGCCCCGAGGTGCTGGCGGCACCCGCAGGTCCCTGGGGTGGAGGCCCCAGCCGGCAGGGTGTTTGCATTGCTTTCCGCATCTGAGAGCAGGCGTGGTGCTTTCGGGGAAGGGGGAGCTGACAGAGCTCCCTCCGGGAAGCGCGTGCCAGAGCCGAGGGTTGGGCGCCTTGCTCTGTGCTTCTAGGGGTCACAGCCGCTTCTCTCCTAATGGGACAGAGTGGGGCTTGCTGTGCCAAGGCGTCCCGCTGAAACAGTCCCATGGCAGGGGCTCGGCCCTTCGCCCATCCGTTTCAGGCTGGCCTCCCTGCTCAGGGCGCCCCCCGGAGAGGTGGGCCTGCAGGCCGGCGTCGCCCTCCCGACCTCCCCGCGAGCCGGGTGTGCAGCCCGGTGCCCTCTGAACGCCGGCTCCGGTGGGCTCGACTGCAGGCGGGCGCCCGGCTCCGTGAAGCGGGGCTGCCGCCAGAAGGCCTCCCGCAGCCTCGGAACGAGTGGGTTTGCTCTGCGGTGGGTCCGGCCGCTCGGTCCCAGCAGAAGCTGCTTCCGATGTCCTCGCGCGTGCTTCGCCGAGGCCGAGGTCGGGGGCCTCCTTCTAGGACGGCCCCCCACCTGAGGCCCGGCTGGCAGCCTTCCTGCGGCTTCCGCCCCACCCTGCCGCGGCCCAGCTTGCCCCTTCGCCAAGGAGGCCTGCACGCGGAGGCAGCTCGGCTTCAGGCTTGCCTCTCCGAGGGAAGGCTGTGGTGCTCACTCGAGGTGAACAGGCCTCGCGCTGAGAAGGCCTCCTTCTCCGTGCAGCGACGTGTTTGCGGACGTGGACGGGGATGGCCTTCCACTCTGCCTGTCTCTCCCAGGGAGGTCGAGGGGCTTGACCTACGGCGTCCCCACCCACGGCGAGTCAGCCAACCGCTTCCCCGGGGAGGACGCGAGGCGCCGGCCCGGGAGAAGCCGGCCCCACGGCCCGGGCGCTCGGGCCTCACGAAGCGCGCCCTTCCTCTCTCCTGCCCGCTTCTCTCTTCGCACTCGTCTTTCCCTGGGCCGACGTTCTCCCCCGGAGCGCACCGTGGCTCGGCCTGGAGGGACCTGCTGTCTCCTTCGGTTTTGAGGCCCAGGCGTGCGACCGCCTTGACTGCCCGAAGCCGCTGTCGGCCCCGAGGTGCTGGCGGCACCCGCAGGTCCCTGGGGTGGAGGCCCCAGCCGGCAGGGTGTTTGCATCGCTTTCCGCATCTGAGAGCAGGCGTGGTGCTTTCGGGGAAGGGGGAGCTGAAAGAGCCCCCTCCGGGATGCGTGTTCCAGAGCCGAGGGTTGGGCGGCTTGCGGGGTGCTTCTAGGGTTCACAGCCGCTTCTCTCCTAATGGGACAGAATGGGGCTTGCTGTGCCAAGGCGTCCCGCTGAAACAGTCCCATGGCAGGGGCTCGGCCCTTCGCCCGTCCGTTTCAGGCTGGCCTCCCTGATCAGGGCGCCCCCCGGAGAGGTGGGCCTGCAGGCCGGCGTCGCCCTCCCGACCTGCCCGTGAGCCGGGTGTGCAACCCGGTGCCCTCTGAACGCCGGCTCCGGTGGGCTCGACTGCAGGCGGGCGCCCGGCTCCGTGAAGCGGGGCTGCCGCCAGAAGGCCTCCCGCAGCCTCGGAACGAGTGGGTTTGCTCTGCGGTGGGTCCGGCCGCTCGGTCCCAGCAGAAGCTGCTTCCGATGTCCTCGCGCGTGCTTCGCCGAGGCCGAGGTCGGGGGCCTCCTTCTAGGACGGCCCCCCACCTGAGGCCCGGCTGGCAGCCTTCCTGCGGCTTCCGCCCCACCCTGCCGCGGCCCAGCTTGCCCCTTCGCCAAGGAGGCCTGCACGCGGAAGGCAGCTCGGCTTCAGGCTTGCCTCTCGGAGGGAAGGCTGTGGTGCTCGCTCGAGGTGAACAGGCCTCGCGCTGAGAAGGCCTCCTTCTCCGTGCAGCGACGTGTGTGCGGACGTGGACGGGGATGGCCTTCCACTCTGCCTTGTCTCTCCCAGGGAGGTCGAGGGGCTTGACCTACGGCGTCCCCACTCACGGCGAGTCAGCCAACTGCTTCCCCGGGGAGGACGCGAGGCGCCGGCCCGGGAGAAGCCGGCCCCACGGCCCGGGCGCTCGGGCCTCACGAAGCGCGCCCTTCCTCTCTCCTGCCCGCTTCTCTCTTCGCACTCGTCTTTCCCTTAGCCGGCGTTCTCCCCCGGAGCGCACCGTGGCTCGGCCTGGAGGGACCTGCTGTCTCCTTCGGTTTTGAGGCCCAGGCGTGTGACCGCCTTGACTCCCCGAAGGCGCTGTCGGCCCCGAGGTGCTGGCGGCACCCGCAGGTCCCTGGGGTGGAGGCCCCAGCCGGCAGGGTGTTTGCATCGCTTTCCGCATCTGAGAGCAGGCGTCCTGCTTTCGGGGAAGGGGGAGCTGACAGAGCTCCCTCCGGGAAGCGCGTGCCAGAGCCGAGGGTTGGGCGCCTTGCTCTGTGCTTCTAGGGGTCACAGCCGCTTCTCTCCTAATGGGACAGAGTGGGGCTTGCTGTGCCAAGGCGTCCCGCTGAAACAGTCCCATGGCAGGGGCTCGGCCCTTCGCCCGTCCGTTTCAGGCTGGCCTCCCTGCTCAGGGCGCCCCCCGGAGAGGTGGGCCTGCAGGCCGGCGTCGCCCTCCCGACCTCCCCGCGAGCCGGGTGTGCAGCCCGGTGATCTCTGAACGCCGGCTCCGGTGGGCTCGACTGCAGGCGGGCGCCCGACTCCGTGAAGCGGGGCTGCCGCCAGAAGGCCTCCCGCAGCCTCGGAACGAGTGGGTTTGCTCTGGGGTGGGTCCGGCCGCTCGGTCCCAGCAGAAGCTGCTTCCGATGTCCTCGCGCGTGCTTCGCCGAGGCCGAGGTCGGGGGCCTCCTTCTAGGACGGCCCCCCACCTGAGGCCCGGCTGGCAGCCTTCCTGCGGCTTCCGCCCCACCCTGCCGCGGCCCAGCTTGCCCCTTCGCCAAGGAGGCCTGCACGCGGAAGGCAGCTCGGCTTCAGGCTTGCCTCTCGGAGGGAAGGCTGTGGTGCTCGCTCGAGGTGAACAGGCCTCGCGCTGAGAAGGCCTCCTTCTCCGTGCAGCGACGTGTGTGCGGACGTGGACGGGGATGGCCTTCCACCCTGCCTTGTCTCTCCCAGGGAGGTCGAGGGGCTTGACCTACGGCGTCCTCACCCATGGCGAGTCAGCCAACCGCTTCCCCGGGGAAGACGCGAGGCGCCGGCCTGGGAGAAGCCGGCCCCACGGCCCGGGCGCTCGGGCCTCACGAAGCGCGCCCTTCCTCTCTCCTGCCCGCTTCTCTCCTCGCACTCGTCTTTCCCTGGGCCGACGTTCTCCCCCGGAGCGCACCGTGGCTCGGCCTGGAGGGACCTGCTGTCTCCTTCGGTTTTGAGGCCCAGGCATGCGACCGCCTTGACTCCCCGAAGCCGCTGTCGGCCCCGAGGTGCTGGGGGCACCCGCAGGTCCCTGGGCTGGAGGCCCCAGCCGGCAGGGTGTTTGCATCGCTTTCCGTGTCGGAAAGCCGGCGTGGTGCTTTCGGGGAAGGGGGAGCTGAAAGAGCCCCCTCCGGGATGCGTGTTCCAGAGCCGAGGGTTGGGCGGCTTGCGGGGTGCTTCTAGGGTTCACAGCCGCTTCTCTCCTAATGGGACAGAGTGGGGCTTGCTGTGCCAAGGTGTCCCGCTGAAACAGTCCCATGGCAGGGGCTCGGCCCTTCGCCCGTCCGTTTCAGGCTGGCCTCCCTGATCAGGGCGCCCCCCGGAGAGGTGGGCCTGCAGGCCGGCGTCGCCCTCCCGACCTGCCCGCGAGCCGGGTGTGCAGCCCGGTGCCCTCTGAACGCCGGCTCCGGTGGGCTCGACTGCAGGCGGGCGCCCGGCTCCGTGAAGCGGGGCTGCCGCC